>NC_143513.1:15074864-15396114 GCF_031878675.1 Megascapheus bottae | reverse complement strand
TGAACTCACTGTTACCCATCATGGCCATAATCCTTCCATTTGTAATTTCCATTTCTTCCATGTATTCCTTTCAGAAAGACATACTGAGAAACTGTTCTTTTTCAAATATTGAACTTTGCAAATACTCAATTTTTTTCTTTTGCTTTGAAATATTGGCTAAAACACACATATCTCCATGTGTGCAAAATTGTGTTAGACTTATGGACAACACCTACCCACAAGTACAAAGATTAAAAATAAAAACAGTAGATGGGGCAGGAGGTTGGACTTGTGGTAGTGCTTGCCTGGCATGCATGAAGCCCTGGGTTCTATTGCTTGGTTATTGCATACCCAGCAAAAGCCAGAAGTGGTGCTGTGGCCCAAGTGGCAGAGCTCTAGCCTTGTATACAAACATTGCTAATCCAGAGAGAGATCAAAATTCACTATTTGAATTAGTCTTCTTTTGCATGATTATTGCTTTCCACACAAACACGAAGTGGGGAAAAACAGAGTGGAACCATCCTTAATCAGGAACTGTACTTCTAGTGAAGAAAGTTCATACACATCGAGTCTCTCATCAGAGTCTATAAATGAGAAAGGTTGGCAGCTGTGAAGTTTGCTGTTCAATAATTAAGGAGATTGATTCTAACATTTGTATAGAGAATATTGTTAAAGGCTGCCAACAAACCTTAAGTTGAACAATTAATCATACCCTTGCACAGTTCTTTCCACTTAGAAGAGAATAGGTAGAATCTGAGCCTTGCTTTCAACCAATGGGGTCTGACAAAAGCAATAAAATGTCTCTCCCTAGATTTTTACCTATTATATATGAAAGGAGTTAGGATGTCATCGTAGGATGTCCTTGTCATTGTAGTATTTATGTTATACAGACTGGAGAAAGAGTCTCCTTCCTGATCTAAAAAAAAATAGCTTCAGTGTGGTGAAAGAGCCTATGGAACAGAGTCCCTTTGGAAAATAAAATAGCCTTCAACTCAATTGCTGATTACTAAGGGAAATTAGACAATTTTCTGGTGACAGCCTGGATGATCTAGAAAGTAACTTCTTCCTTAGTCGATCCTCCACATAAGATCAGCCCATTTATGTCTTGACCTTAGCCAGCTGAGACTCAGATTTGAAGACTAATTAAACAGTACCTAGACTCAGGACATGGAAACTGGAGATACTATATATGAGTGTTTTGGGGCCACTAAATTTGTAATTGCTTGCATCACAATAAAAATATATTTCCAGGGGCTGGGAGTTTGGCCTAGTGGTAGAGTGCTTGCCTAGCATGCACAAAGACCCAGGTTCAATTCCTTAGTACCACATACACCGAAAAAAAGCTGAAAGTGGTGCTGTGGCTCAAGTGGTAGAACTCTAGCCTTGAGAAAGCCCAAGGACAGTGTTCATGTCTTGAGCTCAATCCCCATAACTGGCATATATATATATATATATATATACACACATATATATATACTTCCAAATTATTATTGTTTCATAGACTATTTGTTTAGAAGCACACTATCACTTCATTTGTTCACACCTTATTATTAAAAATTATTTTGCTGGTTCTGAAATAGAAGATATAATCCAAAGGTTCATATCAAACAAGAAAAGACCTAGAATAGCCAAAGCAATTCTAGGCAAAAAGAGTAGTGCAGGTGGTATTACAATACCAGACTTCAAACTCTACTATAGAGCCATAATAACAATAACAACATGGTATTGGCACAAAAATAGACCAAAAGATCAATGGAACAGAATAGAAGATCCAAAAATAGAACCACATACCTATACTATAGTCAACTTGTATTTGACAATCAGCCAAAGACATACAGTGGAACAAACACAGTCTATTCAATTATTGGTGCTGGCAAAACTGGGCAGCCACATGCAGAAAACTAAAAATTGACCCTAGCCTTTCGCCATGCACAAGCATTAACTCAAAGTGGATCAAAGATCTCAACGTCAGACTGGAAACGAAACTGCTACACAATTGAGTTGGAGAGACACTGGAACTCATAGGCACAGGCAAAAAATTCCTGAACAGAATACCAGGATCACAACTGATTGGAGAGACACTCAATAAATGGGACTTCCTAAAAATAAAAAGTTTCTGCACAGATAAAAGCATAGCCACTAAAGTAGAGAGACAGCCAACCAGATGGGAAAAGATATTTACCAATAATACATCAGACAAATACTTAATATCCAGTATCTACAGGGAACTCAAGAAACTAATCCCCCAAACCCAACAAACCAGTCACTAAATGGGCAAGGGAACTAAAGAGAGGCTTGTCAAATGAAGAGATTAAAATGGCAGAAAAGCATATAAGAAAATGCTCATCATCCATGGTCATAAAGGAAATACAAATAAAAACAACCCTAAAATACCACCTTACCCCAACAAGCATGGCCAAGATTTTGAACTCAGACAATGACAAATGCTGGCAGAGTTGTAGAGAAAAAAGAACCCTATTGCACTGCTGGTGGGATTGTCAGCTAGTTCAGCCACTCTGGAAAGCAGTGTGGAGGTTTCTTAAAGAACTAAAAATTCACCTTCCCTATGATCCGGCCATACCACTCCTGGGGACCAGAACCCAAGATATGATAAGGACACCTGCTCAGCTATGTTCATCTCTGCACTATTCACAATATATTTTCAGGTGATGGAAACAATCTAGATGCCTTACTGCAGATGAATGGATACAGAAAATGTGATCATATATATATATATATATATATATATATATATATGGAATTCTACATAGCCAACAGACAAAATAAAATAATGGCATTTGCAGGGAAGTGGATGAATCTAGAGCAAATCATGTTGAGTGAGACAAGTCAAGACCAAAGCAACAAAAGGTGCATGGTATCCTTAATATGTGGCTATTATATACAAACAATACAAGAACAAGGATTCAATATTCATGTACCCAATGCTATGGATATGATACTTGAACTATATATGCAACTACATAGACATAAAAATCTATGACTCTATAGACATGTTTTATTACATAGATTAATGTGTCTATGACATATAAACCCTCAGCCTAGTTTTGATTATGTTCTAAAATCTAAGTGCCAGTGATTATATGTAGAGATTCCCTTCTTGAATACGTGTTTATTAAACATGTAATTTGAAATATGATGTAAAAATCAATGTTAATAAATTCTTTAATAAAAAATTTATTTTGCTGGTTCTAAGTCTTGAACTCAGGGTTTCATGATCTTGCTAGGCTTTCTTGCTCCTGGCTGGTGTTGCTGCTTAAGCTATGCCCTTGGAACAGTTTTTTGCTGGTTATTTGGAGGTGGAATTTCACTGACATTTGTATCCAGGCTGGCTTTTGAATCATGATTCTCCATGTCTCAGTTTAAGTATACAGGACTATAGACTTGAACCATAAGCATCTCACTCCTCATCACTTTTCATTCTCCAAGTACTTTTCTGAAATAATTTCTTCAATCCTGAAGAATGTTATCTTAGAAGATACTGTATGAAAGAACATGTTGTCTTCCCCAAATTAGGTCCTTATGTGAGTTTTTTTCTTTTATACTTCTTTATAATGTAAAAGACATTTACACTATTTTACTATTCCCATCGAGTACCTATAATGGCTTCATCATATCACAATCATTTACAATTTTCTAACTTAGATTATTATTAATAATAATTTTCTGGTCAGTCATGGGGCTTGAACTCTGGGCCTAGGTCCTGTTCTGAGCTCTTCAGCTCGAGGCTAACATTCTACCACTTGAGCCACAGCACCACTTCAGGCTTTCTGCATATGTGGTACCGAGGCATCAAACCCAGGACTTTGTGCAGGCTAGGCAAGGACTTATCACCACAAGACCATGTTCACAGCCGTGACTTCAAGATGTTTTTTACTTCTAATTCAACTTTATTTTTCTTTGGAGGTAATTCATTGTGTTTTTTTGGAGGTAATCTATCTCCAAAGGAAAAAAAATCCAAAGAGAAATAATCTATTTTTCTCTAGATTATTTTTAAAAGTTTTTCCATTTGTGATTTACAGTTTGGTAATGACTGAGTTTTTTTTACTTCCTGAATCTGACAATTGTTATTTAGAATATTGTAGTTCACATATATTTTTCCATTTAAAAATTACCTGTCATGCCTCTTCAACAAGTGGTGCTGGCAGAACTGGTTAAGCACCTGCAGAAAACTAAAGTTGGATCCTTCTTTGTCACCCTGCACTAGAATTAACTCCAAATGGACAAAAGACCTCTAGGTAAAAGCTGACACACTGAAAACTTTACAAGAAGGAATAGGAGATACACTAGGCCTCCTTGGCACAGGTTGAAACTTTCTTAATAAGGACCAAGAATCACAACAAATCAGAGAAAGGCTGGATAAGTGGGACTGCATTAAACTGCAGAGCTTCTGTATGGCAAAGGACATAGCCAGCAAATTAATTAGAAACCCTACAGAGTGGGAGAAGATCTTCACTAACCTTACAACAGACAAAAGCCTCATATCTAAAATATATCAACAACTCAAAAAATTGAATCACTCCAAAACTAATCTCCAAAGTAACAACCATCCCATTAAAAGATGGGCCAAAGACTTAAAGAGAGTCTTCTCTGAACAAGAAACAAAAATGGCCTAGAGACACATGAAGAAATGCTCAACATCTCTGGTCATAAAAGAAATGCAAATCAAAACATCTCTAAGATTCCACCTCACTCCAGTTAGAATGGCCAGGATCAAGAAAACTAATAACAGATGCTGGAGGGGATGTGGCCAGAAGGGATCACTACTACACTGTTGTTGGGAGTACAAACTCCTTCAACCACTCTGGAAAGCAGTATGGCAGTTCCTCAGCAGACTAAACATAGAGCTCCCCTATGATCCAGCAATTCCACTACTTGGCATTTACCCAACAGTCCAGAAACAAGGACATACTAAATCCACTAGCACAATGATGTTCATTGCAGCATTATTTACCATAGCAAAGATATGGAACCAACCCAGATGTCCCTCAGTTGATGAGTGGATCAACAGATCTGGTATTTATACACAATGGAATACTATGCTGCTGTCAGAAAGAACAACATTGCTCCAATTGTAAGAAATGGAAAGACAGAAAATATCATATTAAGTGAAGTAAGCCAGACTCAAAGGAACATAGGCTCAATGGTTTCCCTCATTTGTCATAATCAGTAGAAACCTTGGGCTCTCCTAGCAGAGATTTAGAATGGAACAAAACCTAGATACATAAGGCCATATAGTATGACGCTAAATGAAAGGACCTCTAGGACATAGAAACTAAAGCATATAATGAGTGATTGTTATTCTTAATGCACTGTGTTATCTCTCATCTCTTTTGCTGTCCCTTGGTTATCTCATATTGTTACAGTATCTCACTTTGTTATCTGATATATTGGATATATTTGTATTTGGTTATTTGAAATAGGATAGGGAAGGGGGGAAAACAAGATGAGGGGTGGGGTCGAGGGGAGGGAAATGGGCACCAAGACATGAGAAAGGGTATCAATGTATGTGAATATCTCGTGAATATAATGTAACCCTTCTATTAATTACAATAAAAAATACATGAAAAAATTACCTGTCATTTTTTGCATAATTATTTTGAAAAATCTTATTTATGTATTTTTTAAAAAACTACCCTTTATGTCTCTCTGCTATTCTGTTTCTATATACTAACTTAGTATAGACCAATTTAGTCCTTTTTTTTTTTGCCAGTTGTGGCACTTGAACTCAGGGCCTGAGCACTGTCCTTGGACTTTTCTCAAGGCTAGAGCTCCACCACTTGAGCCTCAGCTCCACTTCCAGTTTTTTTCTATGTTTGTGGTGCCGAGGAATTGAACCCGGATCTTCGTGCATGCTAGGCAAGCACTCTATCACTAGGCCAAACTCCCAGCCCAATTTAGTCATTCTTACTGGTCATATCTTACTGGTCTATAGTGTAGAGACTATACTAAGTCTCTACACTAATTTTCTCTTTCTCTACACTAAGTGTAGACAAACTTAGTCACTCTTAATAGTCATATCTAATTTGAATATTTAAATACAATTTTTCCACATTTATAATTTATATTCTAACACTGATTTTTAAAATTACTTGTAAGTAGTTAGACAAAGGAGTTTCCATGTAACAATCATTCATAGAAACATCTAGAAATGATGTTCTACCAGCTGACTGTCCTTCAATACAGTCAAATTAAAATCTAAACCATCTCATACCTTATAATCTAGGGCTGTTTTAGAACTAGCTTTGGTTTATGAATTTCTCAGGACACATTTAGCTCTATTCAAGAATATTATCAATAGCATCATTAATACTGTGCTTATTTTTTTCTGGTTCATACTTCCATTGAAGATACTATTCTTGTCAGATTCCAAACCTAAATCCAACTCTCCCACAAGAAGGGACTCCACTGAAGCTCTAAATCACAGGATTCATAACTGACCTCACTGTTTACAGTTTTGAGTTTTGGCTCTTCCTGGATCTTTTGGCCTCTGATGATAGTCGTGGTTTCCCCTATTCTTCCCAACTCAGGCATGCATTAAAATACGATTTTAATTTTGTATCTACTACTCGTAAGTGCTTTTCAGCAGAATAGACTTTCAGGATATTTACACTGCCAATATTGTTGGAAAAGGAAGTCTGTCTACTCTTCACCTTCCTGTAACCAGTTTTTGCCCCTAGCATTTTACAAAGTCTACTCTTGCTAATGTCACCAGTGACATCATCACTCCTAAATATGTCCCTAGCAGGCCTTTTCTCCCACTGCAGCTTTTGAAATTTTTGTTCACTGACTTCACATATCACTCATCTCCTTTATATTATGCCATAAGAAGCACAGATAAGCACATCTGTACACGCACCTACCTACACATACAAATATGCACACTCCACACTAACTAGATACTTGCCATTATTATTAGATTTCTACATTCACAATGCCTTTTGTCCTGAGTAAGTTCTCCTAAGAAATAGTCCTAAACCAGGGGAAATTTTCTGATCCTTTTTCTAACCACTAGGATATATTGAAATGCATCCTCAATATCTAATTCCTTTTTTTTTTTTTTTTGCCATTCCTGGGGCTTGAAATCAGGGCCTGAGCACTGATTGTCCTTGGACTTTCTCAAGGCTAGGGCTGTACCACTTGAGACACAGGGCTTTCTTAAGGTTAGGGCTCTACCACTTGAGCCCAACACCACTTCTGGCTTTTTCTATGTATGTGGTATCACGGAATCAAACCCAGGTCTTTATATATGCTAGGCAAGCACTGTACCACTAGGCCAAATTCCCAGCCCCTCCATATGTCTAATTCTTAAATTTAAGAACTACTCAGGTTCATGAGCTTACCCTGAATTTTTAAGTGTACCATCCCATCTTAAGCAATGCCTGTTACTCAAAATCCAATCCATTCCTGATTTCATTGAACTCCTACTTCACATTTGATTCGTTTGCCTAGAATTACTGGGAAAAAATGGCTAAGTGCCATTTCATCTGACAACCTTTTGAAGCCATGGAGGTCAGCTGCAGAAATCCACTTGTGTTGGGAATCTAGAGCTATATGTCTCTTTATCACCAGAACTCCAGATCAAAGTCTGGTTTTAATTGTACCCCAAGTCATCTGTGACTGTTAGTGATTGGCTAAGCAAAGAAATAAAATATTTATAATATGTAGAATCTAAAAAGTCACATTAATAAAAGTACTGTAAAGAATGGCTCTTACAGAGGGTGAAAATGGGGATCTGTTGGTCCAAGAGGACAAAGTTTCAGTTATAGGATGAGTAAGTTCTAGAAATCTAATCTACTATGTAGTCACTGTTAATTCAATCATATATCTGAAATTTGCCAAAAAACAGTAGGTCTCAGGTGTTTCCATCACCCACACAGAGAAAGTTTGAACTATATAAAAAGATTGGAATATGCAGGTAATTAGTATAACTATATGCAGGTAATTAGTATATCTATCATTCTGCTCTATGTATGGTAAAGCATCATATACGTTTAATGTCTACATTAAAATGTTAAACATTTAGAAGAAAAGCATGGTGTTACACTGAATTATCCCCATAAGAAATCTCTCTCTGTGCTTTATTGTTAAATGTCTTTCAGATCAAAATCTGTATGTTTTTCAATTGATAAAATGTAAGTGGAAATGGTTTTTGTTCTCCATAAATGCCGAGGAAGGATGCCAGGAAAGATGATTTGGAGAGAGTGGAATAGTTCAAATACTGAGCAGTTGCTCAGGACCTGGGAGAAAGATTGTGTTGTGGTGTGCTGCATATGGAAATCCACTTGTAAGGGGATTTAACTCACTTCTCTTGCCTCCTCGGTATCCTATTTCCAACTCCTGCACTGGTTTCTATCCTGAGTGCTGCTCTTCTCAGTGTGTGCTCTCCTCTTTTCTCAGGGTTCTGGATCTCCCCCCCCCCCACATGACTTCCTGGACATTAACCACCACATACAACCAACTTCACACAACAGGAGCAATAGTATCTCCCTTACCCCCGAGATTAAGGCACAGTTTCAAATCCTTCATGGTTTCTTTTCCTACAGATGGTATTTTACAGTGTGCATGACAGATACTCTCCTGTTATCCACTGTTCAGCTGTGTCCACTGTCCACTCTTCTCACATCTAAGACATTCTCATTAGATCACTAATCATACTGCATTATAAAGTCAAAGAAAGTCTCAAAATGATCAAGAAATAATCTGTCCTGCTAATTATTTGTTGTCATTTTACCCACTTCAGTACTTTCTTATGTAAAAGATGTGACATTATTTCAGAATCCACTTTGTTCTGTGGCTTGTCTCACCCCTGGTGTTACAGCTAAAGCTCTGCATGACTAACATAGCTTAGTCTCTCTCCCCCCTCTCCCCCCTCCCTCCCTCTCCTCCCCCCTTCCTCCCCCCTTCCTCCTCCCTCCCTCTCTCTCTCTCTTTTTTGCCAGTCCTGGGCCTTGAACTCAGGGCCTGAGTGCTGTCAAGGCTTTCTCAAGGGTAGAGCTCTACCACTTGAGCCACAGCAACACTTCTGGCTTTTTTCTATATATGTGGTACGGAGGAATAGAACTTGAGTGTGTGCTAGGCAACACTCTACCACTAGGCCAAACTCCTGGCCCCATTAGTCTTTTTTTAAAAGTGTACCCAAGTGCAGTGGATCACGCCTATAATCCTAGCTACTCAGGAGGTTGATATCTGAGGATCAAGGTTCAATGCCAGCCCGGGCACAAAGGACCTGAGACTCTTATCTCCAATTAATTTCTAGAAAAATTTTAAGTGGGGCTTGTCTCAAGGGTAGGGTGGTAGCCTTGAGCTGAAGAGCTCAGGGACAGCGACTAGCCCTATGACCCACACACAAAAAAAGTTTATATAGGTATATATATATATATATATATATATATATATATATATATATATGTACACACACAGAGAGAGAAGAGAGAAAGAGAGAGAGAGAAAGAGAGAAAGAGAGAGAGAGAGAGAGAGAAAGAGAGAAGAGAGAGAGAGAGAGAGAGAGAGAGAGAGAGAGAGAGAGAGAGAGAGAGAGAGAGAGAAGCATCTGACTAGATTTGCCCAAGTGAAAAAACAGATTTCCTGATAGAGAAGTTAAGTTCTCCTAGTGTTGACTTCTGCTAGTGTTAACACTACAAGTAAGAGGAATGTAACTACAAGTAGAGGAATCTAACATCATTGGCTTCCTAGAATCCAGAGATTATCAGCTTCCTTACTTTCATGAAGTCAAAGAAAGCAGAGGCACTTCCATTTCTATGTTATTGTGGCTAAAGTGTAAAGGCCAATTGTTGCTTTTAAATCTGTAAGGAAAAACCTCTCCATCGCTCTATGAAATGTTTTCATTTCAGCTTCTGAGAAAAACTAGTGGAAGATAGTTCCAAGAAGTCTTGTTGCCAAGATTGTTCACACTCAGGTTAAAGTAGGAGAGATCAGGTAAAAGTAGGAGAGATAAAGAAACACTTCCTGACAAGTAGAAAAAAATTATCTATATATTCAAAAGAGGAAAAACGTTGAGAAGTGAGTTGTCATACAGGTTTCCTAATAAAGCAAAAGTAATGTGCCTACTTCTATATTGGCAGAAGCCAAGACTAGCCTTTTTATAACCACTCAGAGACTGTCTGAAAATAATCGACGTGTTTAGATATTTTCAGCTCGGGTCTCTTTGCACCTGGGGCAGCAGGAAGGGCATGTGCAATCTCACAGCACCAGTGGAAAGGAAGCTGCTCCTCAGGACTGCTTACCATTTCCCTTTGGCCAGACACACAGAATTTAGTGGTCCTTTCCCAAGGTTTATGTGGATTCCATACAAGTTCAACTTAGCAAGATGATCAGGTTTATTTATTGCTCTCTTTTACCCTTAGCAGAAAGTGAGAGAAGTATTGATTACCTAGGTCCCGGGGAACCAATCATTTATACTTTTCTCACTGACAGAGAATTGGCTTGTCTATCATTTTGTCTATTTTTTTTATAATTGAGTGATTCTGAGATATTATATGTGGTAATACATATATCTGCTACAATAGCAGATATAAATATATGTATATATACACACATCATAAAACATACATACACATGTGTATGTAAACAGTGCATTCACTTCAGAAAGAACGAGTCCCTGCAATCCCACCTCTGTATGCTGAGACAGAAAATGTGGAAACGTGGAGGTCTATGTAAACTTCCATCTTTCAAGTTTGTTGTTCCCTGTTGAATAACAGGTGAGAGAGGGACAGGAAAGGAGAGGAGAAGAGGAAAAGTGATACAAATGATACAACATACACCTTGGCATGGCTAATCTGTGCTGGACAGGCCAGAAGAGGTGCCTCAGTGCAGAAGATGAGCCAACTGAAGTGGCACAAAGAACTTGAGACAAACTGAGGTGGCACAAAGAACTTGAGACTAACTGCAGAAAGAAAAGCAACTGTTTTCCTCGTGGGCAACTCTTCTCCTCATGGGATAATTACAGAACGGATGGGAAAAAAATGTTTTAAAATACTTCTTTTGCTGGGGATCAAGCAGTAGAACACTTGCCTAGCATATGTAAGGCTTTGAAGTCAAACCCTGGCACTAAAAAAGAACAGCAACAATGATAATAACAAAATGAAAAGTAACTGTATGTGAGGAGAATGTCTCTTTGGTACTTTTCAAGATGCTTTAATAGAGAATTTCAGTTGTAGTGTGTATGGTACTGGGAAAAGTATTCCTTTTATTTTTATTTTTTTTTGCCAGTCTTGGGCTTGAGCTCAGGGCCTGAGCACTGTCCTTGGACTTTCTCAAGGCTAGAGCTCTACTACTTGAGCCTCAGCACCACTTCCAGCTTTTTTCTATGTATGTGGTACCGAGGAATCGAACCCGGGTCTTCATGCATGCTAGGCAAGCACTTTAACCACTAGGCCAAACTCCCGGCCCAAGTGTTCCTTTTATTGCTAAAACAGACTGAGATGGACTTCCAAGAAAGAGAAAAGTGTTATACTTGTATCCGGCTCGGGATATTTAATACACCCTCCTCTTAGCTGAGATCTCATTTTTCTTAGCAATATTTGAGAAGAATGAAAAAATCACATCACTATCTCAGGCCCTACTTGTACAGTGAAACATGTCCATGTACAGTGAAACATGTCCATATAATAATAGTACAGTGATACATGTCCTTATAATTAGTTGCCTTGGGTATTAGTATATTGTATCAATTACAACTGAGCACCTATCACATATAAGGGGCTGTGATGTTTGTTATACACCAAGTAGTTTCATTAAAGATCTTAGAGACTCAGTAAAATAGTGGGTTTTTTTTCTCCTCATTTAAAGACAGAAGACAAAGAGACATGAATTTAACCATCAGTCCAGAAGGTACACATGGATGGTAAGGCCAGGGTTTGAGTGGGAGCCACTTGGCCTCTGGAGTAAGATTTTAGACTGTGCCTTTGTCTACTTGACTTATGGGTAGATATCTGAAAATAAAGTAAGAGTCAACCTTGGATTTAAAATTTGTGAACACATACATAAGATTTTTTTAAATAGCAAAGAATACATATGGATAATATAGCCCAAGATCCTGTCTTTGAAATAGCTGGACTAATTTTTCACCAGGAATTATATTACTGATTTGGGGGACAACAGCACTACTATAGGGACAAAAGCAGTATTATAATCTTGTCACTGGGATTTTTTCCTAAAGACATGTGTCTAGCAAAGATTAAAAAGTTGACTAACGTTTCCTTTTTCCATAAATTTATTCCACCTGCTTCTAGTTGAATGGAAGATTTTGTGTTTCAAGATTTCCTTCTTTCTCTGCTCAAAAATCTGAGAAATCCAGTAGACAATTCAGAAGCTGACACCCAAAGTAGATTCCAGGGTTATCCTCCATCTCTGAAAGTCATATATCTTGAATTATGTTACAATTTACACTCAAGGTACAAGAGGCCAAGGAGACAGGAAGTTATGTTTCTCACAGTCTTATTGTACTACTTCAAATGTTGGTGTTTGTACCTGCAGATAAGCCTTAAAAAAAGTCACCTTTTTCTAGGTTCTTAGAAACAAATAATTTATGTTATTGATGTTTCAATAACAATATATCTCTTGTGCATGTATACAATTATACACATACTCCCTTCACCTTCCTTCTGATCCATACAACAATCTCTATAACATATTTTATCTATAATATATTCATACCCAACCCATACACACTCACATACAATAAAACACTATTTTACACACTCATAAATAATGAAACACTATTTTAAGTGAATGTTATATTTAACATTTGAAAGCCTTAAGACTGAAGATCACTTTCCCAAATTACAAACTCTAGACATTCTAGCAGTGTGGGAATGTAAAGTTATCCAAAGTTCAACAAATGTGATGAGAATGAAACTTATACTTTGAACAACTTCCTATCCCCAAATATTTCCTCCAGTTGTTGACAGTAACCCATTAACCACGGGATGAGAAGGGGAGATGTCACCTAACCTCAGCAAAGCAAGATAGGCTGCCTATTCATATATCATGAGATTAATTAATGAGATTACTTAAGTACTTATTAAATAACATGTTCATTCTTACTAGAATTGTCAGCTAAAAGGTAGCAAAAAAACAATATATACCTTCCATTCCACAATATATTTAAACTCCAGCATATTATTTGGTACTATGTTCCTGTCTGTTTCTCTCACACATTATACACTCACATATATGCACTTTGTATTTATAGGCACAAACACACGTGCATGCACACTCATACAATGATGTTACTAGAACAAGATTTTAAAAGGGACATTTTGGGGAAAAATAGTGGGGAATTGAGAAAGGAGAGGTTGATAGGGTGATAATTAAACATACACATATACACATGTACATATATATGTAAACAACATAAGATACACATATATGTAAACAGCATAAGAAACTCATTAAAGAGGAACAAGGGATCCAAGAAGAGATCTGATAAATTTGATCAAAGTACCTTATTTGTATGTATGTTTGTAAATATCACATTAAATTAATAGTAACAAAATATAATCATTTATACTCAAAGTTATTGCAAATAATTTTGTGCTAATGAAAATATAATAATATAGAAAATAAAAAAATATTTGGATCCTTTAAGTAGTTTAGAAAACTTTTCCATATTTGTGTCTGTCTGTCTCTGTCTCTGTCTCTATTTAGTGTGTGTGTATCTCTCTCTCTTTCTATCTGTATATAAGGGCATGTTTTTAATGTTATTGGAAAGGTGATATACAGTAGAGTTATAGCTACATAAATCATCTAATGAGTACATTTTTGAACAGTGGCACCCCTTCCCTTGTTCTCTCCCAGTTTTTTCCTTCTTGTCCCCCCCCCCTTTCCCCACCAAGTTGTATGGTTCATTTTCAGCTTGGTATCTAGTGAGTATCACTGCTGCATTTTTTCACACTTTATCCCACTATTTCTGTGCTCCCTTCCCCTTATTTTCCCCCAAATAGATAAACACAAAAGTGTACACAAAATAAAAACAGCAAACAAAAAGCCATCAAAACAAAAAATCAAATGCTTACATTTCCTGGAACTCATTTAGATAAATATCATTTACATGATCATTTGTACATAGCTATTGAGAGTTTGTGATCCTCTCTTAAAAATATTACAAGGGCATTTTAAGTATAAAATGTTGTACACAGAAAGGATTAAATTTGTATACAAAGGAATACACTTGGAAAGCCGCTCCAGACCAAGCCTCGAAAAGCGGCTTGAGCTGGCACCGGCTCCACGCGGGGAAAGCGGGGGCGGGCACCGGCTCTAATCCACGAAAAGCGGCGGCAGTGGAGGGCACCAGGCTGGGAGCCCAACGGCTGCAGAAACCAGCACAGAACCGGGCCAGCGAACGGCGGAAGCAGCGGAACCCAGACGCAGAACCAGAACAGCAAGCAGCGGAGCCCAGACGCAGAACACAGGCGGTGGCGGAGACCCAAGAGGAGTGAAAGACTCCCCACCACCGTGGAGCACCCGCAGACGGAAGCAGAGGCGTGAGTAATACAGCGCATCCCCAAACACATCAGGAAAGCAGAGCGGGTGCCAAGCAATAGAACTTAACTCAGACCCCAACACCCCGACCGAGAAAGACTGGCGGGAGCAGGGGGGCAAGGAATTTAGAATCCTGTCCCTCCCCTCAACAGCCCCCTCCCTCAGGTCATTGACTGGAGATTGACAGGCGGGCTACCTAAGACCCAGCAACCCACCAAGGGAGGAGGGGCTGTCCCAACTCCCATCCGCCCAACGGGCTCAACCCCCAGCCCTCTGACTGGAGACTGACAAGCGGGGGACCCTAAGACTCAGCACCCCACCAGGGGAGGCGGAGCTGTCCCAGCTCCCACCCACCCACCAGGCTCCTCACCCAGGCCACTGGATCTGGAGAGTGGAGGACTTTGGGACCCTGCCTTACAACAGTGGGTAGGGGATGCGGGTAAATAGGTGCCAGCATCTACCCCCCCTCAATTCTTGAGCGGATCATCCTCCAGCTGGGAATCCTGAGCAAGACACCACCAGGGCCCCCCCCCCCACAGTCACAGACTCTGACAAAGCAGTGAAAACACAGCAGGGATCTGAAGGGCCAAGCTCCCCTTCTGAGAACCAAAAAGGCGCAGCTCCGCCCTTGGAGCCCACGTCCCCAGCTGGGCCCCGCCCCTGGGAACAGAGGGGCCTCCTGCTGGTCCTGCTGAGAGCTCCTGAAACTCTCAATCCCCAGACCCTTGGCTTGGGGCCGCCCCTGGAAGCAGCACAGGAAAACCTCCGCCAACGACGCTCAGACGGAAGCTCGCAGATCCATCCCATGGTCCACTGTGAGGCCACTGACTGGGCTAAGAGCTAGTCGCGCAGCAACACATAAGTTTTATTCTAATACTTTCCAAACTTTGTACTCAAATACTCTACCTACTTACCCCCTGACCTCTCTCATCCTATTTTTCTATCTCTGGACCTCTGCTCCTCTTTCAACCCTTATACTGCATGGATCTACACTTGATGGCTGTTGAGCAACATTGTATATCTAGGTGTTTAATCATTCTCTAGGCTCAGAGGGACTTAAAGACAATAGAGATTGGATTGAGAGGCTTATTGTTTTGGATATAAATCACTTATCAGTGAATAATTAGACTAGTCGGTAACTGCACAAAAAGAAAGAGTGATAACACCAATCAAAACTTGTGAACATCTAGAGTCTGCCAGCTACAGAGGTGTAGGTTGGTTATATCTGAAAAACTATAATCATGTTTAGTATTAATCTTGCTCCCATTTTCAAATGGGCAGAACAAGAAACTCAAGAAAAATGTCAAATCAAGAAACAACATCTCCCACCTCCCCCACCCAATGTAAACAGCTAATGGAACAGTCATTGGCAAACCTAGAGGAGAGTCTTCCAAGTGCTGTACAAATGCAATTAATAAACATCATTAATGAAAAATGTGAAAATATAAAGAAAGAGATAAGGGAGGAAGCCATAGCTGAACAAGAGGAAACCATAAACAAGGTGATAAGTAAAAAAGAAGAAGCCATAAAGGAGGCCATAATAAAGGCTGTTCAAAGAAAGATGGATGAATTCTTAGAATCCACAAATAAAAAGGTGACCGAACTCCAGCAAATGTTCAAAGAAAATAAAGCTACTGAGCTAACCACTCAAATGGAAATCAAGGAGCTAAAGAAATCCATACATGATCTAAAAGAAGAGATGCAAGGCATCAAAAATGAGCAATTAGTAGCAAGGGAGATGAAAAATAAAGTAGATAGCTTTGATAGCAGGTTAGACAATGCAGAGGAAAGAATTTCCGGGGCTGAAGATAATTTAGTTATTATAGAGAAAGAACAGAAAATGAGTCAATCCAAATCTAGGGAAAATGAGAGAGCGCTTCAGGAGGTCCAAGATACAATTAGGAAGCCTAATTTAAGGCTAATTGGTATTGAGGAGGGTCTGGAGAAAGAGGTCAATGGTATTGGAAATATACTTCAGGGAATCATCTCAGAGAATTTCCCAAATATCCAGAAGGGCAGACCCATCCAGATACAAGAAGCTTTTAGAACCCCAAACAGACCTGACCAGAAAAGAACATCTCACCGCCACATCGTAATCCAAACTGGATCAGTAGAAACCAAAAAAAGGATCCTAAAGGCAGCCAGGGAAAAGGGTTCAGTAACCTATAAAGGAAAACCAATCAGAATAACCCCAGATTACTCAGCAGAGACCATGCAAGCAAGAAGTGACTGGAAGCATATATGTCATGCCCTTAAGTCAAATAACTACCAACCAAGAATCCTGTACCCAACTAAGCTCTCATTCATAACTGAGGGAACAATAAAAACATTCCATTCCAGGGAAAAGCTGCAACAATATGTCGCAACAAAACCAACACTACAGAGAATTCTGAAAGATGTTCTATACATAGAAAACCGAAATAAATGCAATATAGGGAAAGAAATGGCACCTAAACAGCATACCACCTAAGGACCACAAGAACTGTCAAGACACAGGCCCAAATAAAAGCTTTTAAAAATGGTAGGACCTAATAAATATCTCTCAATCCTAACTCTCAATATCAATGGACTCAACTCTCCAATTAAACGGCATAGGCTGTCTAGTTGGATCAAAAAGCAAGAGCCATCGTTCTGCTGTCTTCAAGAGAGACATCTTACCCCAAAAAAACAAGCATCTTTTGAAAGTGAGAGGTTGGAATAAACTCTATCAAGCTAACGGCCCCCATAAACAGGCTGGAGTTGTCATCCTCATATCAGATAAAATAGATTTCACACCAAAATTAGTAAGAAAAGACAAAGAAGGTTACTACATACTACTAAAGGGATCTTTCCTCCAGGAAGACATAACAATCCTAAATATTTACACACCCAATCCCGGAGCTCCAAACTTCATCAAGCAAACTTTTTACTTACACTGAAACCATACATAGATCGAAATACAGTGATTGTCGGTGACTTTAACACACCACTCTCACCTATGGACAGATCAACAAGGCAAAAACTCAACAGAGAAACCTCAGAACTGAACAACTATATAGACCAACTAGATCTAACAGACATCTGCAGAATATTCCACCCAGCAACAACACAATATACGTTTTTCTCAGCAGCACATGGAACATTTTCCAAAATAGATCACATTTTAGGCCATAAAACAAACCTGGACAGATTCAGAAACACTGAAATTATTCCATGCACACTCTCAGACCACAAAGGCATCAAACTGGAACTGAACACACATATCCACCAACGAAAACCCTGTAACTCATGGAGACTGAACAACACATTGTTGAATCACCAATGGGTCATCGAAGAGATCAGAACAGAAATCCAACAGTTTATGAAATTGAACAGTAAGGAGCACACAAAATACCAACTCCTTTGGGACACAGCAAAGGCAGTACTCAGAGGAAAATTTATAGCGCTGAGTGCCTACAACAACAACTTGGAAAAATTGCAAACCAACAAGTTAATGTCTCACCTTAAGCTCCTGGAAAAAGAGCAACAAACCAACCCTAATCCCAGTAGAAGAAAGCAAATAATTAAAATCAAAGCAGAATTAAATGATTTGGAATCCAAAAAAACTATAGAAAGAATCAACAAAACAAGGAGTTGGTTCTTTGAAAGAATTAACAAAATTGACAAGCCCTTAGCAAATCTTACCAAAAAAAGAAGAGAGCATATTGAAATAAACAAAATCGCAGATGAAAATGGTAATATCACGACAGAAATTACCAAGATCCAGAATATCATAAGGGAATACTTCTCAAACCTTTATGCCAACAAATTTGAGAACCTAGATGAAATGGATGAATTCCTAGCCAATATTAACATACCCACACTGAACCAAGAAGAACTAAGCCAACTCAACAGGCCTATTTCAAGCTCTGAAATAGAAATGGCAATTAGAGAACTTCCACCTAAGAAAAGCCCAGGGCCAGATGGATTCACAGCTGAATTCTATAAGGTCTTCAAAGCAGAGCTCACACCAATACTCCTCAAGCTCTTCAACGAAATTGAAAATGAAGGTTCCTTACCAAACTCATTCTATGAAGCCAGTATAACCCTCATCCCCAAACCAGACAGAGATTCATCAAAGAAAGAGAACTATAGACCTATATCTTTGATGAACATCGATGCAAAACTTCTCAACAAAATACTGGCCAACTGTCTACAACAACTCATCAAAAAAATTATACACTATGATCAAACTGGATTCATCACAGGGAGGCAAAGCTGGTTCAACATACGCAAATCAATTAATATAATTCAACACATCAACTGGAGCAAGGACAAAAATCACATGATTGTCTCAATAGACGCAGAAAAGGCATTTGACAAGATCCAACACCCCTTTATGTTAAAAGCTCTGGAGAAACTAGGAATCCATGGAACATTCCTCCATGTAACAAAGGCTGTGTATGAGAAACCTACTGCTAGTATTACACTTAATGGTGAAAATCTAAAGCCATTCCCTCTCAAATCAGGAACAAGACAAGGATGCCCACTCTCTCCACTACTCTTTAACATAGTACTAGAATTCCTAGCCAGTGCAATAAGGCAAGAAGCAAGCATAAAGGGGATACAAGTAGGGAAAGAGGAAATAAAACTATCCCTCTTTGCAGATGACATGATTCTGTATTTAAACAATCCTATAGACTCTACTCCCAAGCTCCTTGAGCTGATTCAAAGCTTTGGAAGAGTAGCAGGCTATAAAATCAACCCTCAAAAATCAACTGCCTTCCTTTATGCCAACAGTGAGAGGAATGAGGCAATAATCAGGAAAGAAACTCCTTTCACAATAGCCTCAAAGAAAATAAAGTACCTAGGCATTAGCTTAACTAAGAATGTAAAGGACCTTTTTGACGAAAACTTTAAAACCCTAAAAAAGGAAATTAAAGCAGAACTAAGGAAATGGAAAAACCTCCCATGCTCCTGGATTGGAAGAATCAACATTGTGAAAATGACAATCTTGCCAAGAGCTATCTACAAATTCAATGCAATACCCATCAATATCCCAATGGCATTCTTTAAAGAAATAGAAGAGGCAATCCAAAATTTCATATGGAATAATAAAAGACCCCGTATAGCAAAAACACTTCTTGGCAGAAAGAACAGCACTGGAGGAACTTCAATTCCAAACTTTAGACTCTATTACAGAGCTATAATTATCAAAACAGCTTGGTACTGGCACAGGAACAGGCCTGAAGACCAATGGAATAGAACTGAGGACCCAGATATTAAACCACAGACCTATGGCCACCTAATCTTTGACAAGGGAGCCAAAAAAATAGAATGGAAGAAAGACAGCCTCTTCAACAAGTTGTGCTGGCAGAACTGGCTAAGCACCTGCAGAAAACTAAAGCTGGATCCTTCTTTGTCACCTTGCACTAGAATTAACTCCAAATGGATCAAAGACCTGGAGGTAAAAGCTGACACACTGAAAACTCTACAGGAAGGAATAGGAGATACACTAGGCCTCCTTGGCACAGGTCGAAACTTTCTTAATAAGGACCAAGAATCACAACAAATCAGAGAAAGGCTGGATAAGTGGGACTGCATTAAACTGCAGAGCTTTTGTATGGCAAAGGACCTAGCTAGTAAACTAATCAGGAAGCCTACAGAGTGGGAGAAGATCTTCACCAACCAAACAACGGACAAAGGCCTTATATCTAAAATATCTCAACAACTCAAAAAATTGAATCACTCCAAAACTCATCTCCAAAGTAACAACCATCCCATTAAAAAATGGGCCAAAGACTTGAAGAGAGTCTTCTCTGAAGAAGAAACAAAAATGGCCTATAGACACATGAAGAAATGCTCAACATCTCTGGTCATAAAAGAAATGCAAATCAAAACAACTCTAAGATTCCACCTCACTCCAGCTAGAATGGCCAGGATCAGGAAAACGAATGACAACAGATGCTGGAGGGGATGTGGCCAGGAGGGATCACTACTGCACTGTTGGTGAAGTGCAAACTCGTTCAACCACTATGGAAAGCAGTGTGGCAGTGCCTCAAAAGGCTAAACATAGAACTCCCCTATGACCCAGCAATTCCACTACTTGGCATTTACCCAACCACCCAGAAACAAGGACATACTAAACCCACTAGCACAACAATGTTCATTGCAGCACTATTCACCATAGCAAAGATATGGAACCAACCTAGATGTCCCTCAGTTGATGAGCGGATCAACAAGTTGTGGTATTTGTACACAATGGAATTCTATGCTGCTGTCAGAAAGAATGACATTGCCCCATTTGTTAGGAAATGGAAAGACTTAGAAAAAATCATATTAAGTGAAGTAAGCCAGACTCAAAGGAACTTAGGCTCAATGGTTTCCCTCATTTGTCATAATCAGTAGAAACCTTGGGCTCTACTAGCAGAGATTTGCAATAGAGCAAAATCTTGATACATAAGGACATATAATGTGAAGCTAATTGAAAGGACCTCCAGGATAGTGAAAGAAAAGCCATATAATGAATGATTGTTGTTCTTAATGTACTATGTTGTCTCTCATCTCCTTTGCTGTCCCTTGGTTATCTCATATTGTTACAGTATCTCACTTTGTTATCTGATTTATTGAATTTATTTGTATTTGGATATTTGAAATTTGATAGGGAAGGGGGGAAACCAAGATGGGTGGGGGGTGTGGGGGGGGAGGGAAACGGGTACCAAGACATGTGAAAGGGTATCAATGTATGTGAATTAATGCACCTTCTATCTGGCAAATATCATGTAACCCTTTTACTAATTACAATAAATAAAATAAATTAATAAAAAAAGGAATACACTTGTAGGTGGAAAACAAAAGCAGAGTGGGTTGAAAACAAAAGCAGAGTCTGAAATCAAAGTACTGCTAAAAAAAAAACAAGCATATAAACAAGCAAAGAAAAGCAATGGTCCTTGTGTCAGGTCCAAAAAACAACCAATTTTAGATGAACTGTCAGGAAAAATGGTTTAAGCTAAAAATCTGTAGTACACAGTATTTTATCTGGAAGAAAAAATTGCCACTTGAGTAATCTCATGATTTGGACTTGGAAAATTCCTTTTAAATTTAAATAATTTTATAACCCAAGGGCACTAAATAACAAATTGTTATTTGAAGTTTCTATGAAAATGGAAAAATAAACAAAACAAAGTTTACCAAGTTTCTATGAAAATGGAAAAAAAAACCCAAAGTTTACTAGAGTTAGATTCTTTCCTGCTCATATAACAAAGAAATCTGACTGAAATGCTTTGAAAGGATGTAATACATAATATAGTGCAGTAACTTATGATGTTTGGAAGAAAAAGAAAGGTGCTAAAATACTGTGGTTTTGAGCTTGGCAAAAAGGTGTAGAATGAAATTGGCTCACAAACTTTCCCAAGAACTTTCACAATGCAGAACAGACTTTCTAAGAACTATATAGTAGAAAGTGTAAGCAACTTGCTACAGTGAGTTCCAGTGTAACATTCTGAGTGTCTCTACATTAAGAATATCAGACAATAATGAAGCTCTGGAGTTTAATATCTTCCTATCTTAACTTTACCAATTTTCTCTTAATCTTATAATTTTAAGATTATAAAAATAATTTTATTTTATGTCAAGTTATACTTAAGATTTTAATATAGCAATATTATATTAATATTTGGTATTTAGTAAATACCTATGTCGCTGCTTCTCCAAAAAACAAATGTATATGTGTGTATATACATTGCATGTCAGTATCATGTGTGTGCATTTGTATATACACATCTGTCTTTTCAAAATTCTGTGAAGGCCAGTGCAAAAGGATCATGAGTTTGAGTCCAGCTTGGTTTACATAGTAAGAGATTCTCTCTAATTTTATATAATCATAAGTGCTTTTTCTGGGCTGGAAAGCTCAGAATTCTGAAGCAGCATCCCCATGTAGGCTTTTGGAAATTGACATCTATTACTGCTGTTCTGGGGATAAAGGATTGAAAGTATTAATGGATGAAATACACACAATCTAGTTCCATTTGCTGGAAGAGAGCTTGGGATGTGTGCTAGTCTCTATCTGGGAATCAGGTGGCATTTTTCTTTTCAGTAAATCCCACAAAAATAACTCTGAAACAGAGGCAATGTCATTTGCCACTGGCAGCCCATCAAGAATGTGAGGCTTTGGCAGTCTGGTTGGTTCTTCTTTACAAGCTCAATAAAAGAGTTTTGAAGTGAACCTTGAAAGTCACAAAGAATTTCAATTGGCAGAATTAAAAGAAAATTTTAGTAAAGAAAGTGCATACACAAATCTGCAGGAGAGTAGAGGAGGCCGATTATTTTTATTTGGCTGGGAAACAAATGTTTCTAGAGAAAAATAGATAAAGAAAAGGTTGGGGTCATATTGTAATGGAAGATGAGAAGGTAGTAAAAATTTAGCAGGATTAATAGTCTTCAATATTTACTTTTCAGTACATGACCAAGATGTATTGTCTTGAAGTTGACCTTTTTTTTATTAAAGAATTTACTAATGTTGATTTTTATATCTTATTTTAAATGACAAGCTTAACAAACAAGTGTTCAAGGAGGGAATCTCTATTTACAATCACTGGGACTTAGTATTTAGAATTTAATCAAAATTAGGCTAAGGGTTTGTATGTCATAGAAACATATTAATTTATGAAATAAAACATTATGTCTATAGAAGTTGACCTTTTTTTCCCCTAAAACTTTGTCTTACTTTTCATCTGATTTATAAACTTGATCCTAGATCTCAAAGTCTAGAACAAGAAGCTTATTTTTCCCACTTTGCTCAATCTTGCCCAAGCAGTGCTACCCAAAGAAATCTGGCAAAAGAAAAATTAATGGGCATTAAAATTAAAGAAAGCCAAAATGCCATTATTTTAGATCATATAGTCTTATATAGAAAACCCTAAAGATCATCACAAATCTATCAGAATATGTGAATTTAGGAGAGTTACTGGATAAAAACTCAAAGGTCAAATTTTTTTTTCTACACCAAGAACTCATTATCTGAACTAGAAATAACACAAATAATTCTATCTATAAAGGCTCATTTCTAGGTGTTTATTTACTTTTTTGTGGTTTTGTTTTCTTTTTGTTTCTTTTGTGGATTTTTTTTGTGGTTTTGTTTTAGGTGCTATTACTTGGAGATTGTTCCTTAGCCTTTTTTTCTTTTATTTCTCCATATATTTTTATTGTAATATTTACCAGATAGAAGGTGCATTACTTCACAAATATTGATACCTTTTCTCATGTCCTGGTCCCCATTTCCCACCCCATATCCCCACCCCTCATCTTGTTTTTCCCCCTTCCCTATCCTATTTCAAATAACCAAATAAGCATATATAAAATATATCACATAACAAGGTGAAATACTGTAATATGAGATAACCAAGGGACAACAAAAGAGATAAGAGATAACATAATACATTAAGGACAACCATCACTCATTATATGGCTTTTGTTTCAATATCCTGGAGGTCCTTTCATTTAGTGTCATACTGTATGGCCTTGTGTACCTAGGTTTTGTTCTATTCTAAATCTCTGCTAGGAGAGCCCAAGGTTTCTGCTGATTTTGACGAATGAGGGAAACCATTGAGCCTATATTCCTTTGAGTATGGCTTACTTCACTTAATATGATTTTTTCTAAGTCTTTCCATTTCCTTACAATTGGGGCAATGTTGTTCTTTCTGACAGCAGCATAGTATTCCATTGTGTATAAATTCCACATGTTGTTGATCCACTCATCAACTGAGGGGCATCTGGTTTGGTTCCGTATCTTTGCTATGATAAATAATTCCTTAGCCTTTTTACTAAAAGCTGACTACCATTTGAGGCTCACCCTCACTTCTAGCGTTTTAGATAGTTAACCAGAAAAGGGAGTCTCATGGATTGTCCTGCCAGCCTTGGCTTGGAACTGCAATCCTCAGATCTTAGCCTCCTGAGTAGATAGGATTACAGGCATGAGACACCAGTGCCTAGGCAAATGGTTCTCACAATAAAGTAGTAATAAATGTGTGAGGAAATGAGTGTGTAAACTACGATTAAACATTACCTAAGTATACATGTACCAAAATATTATGTACAAATTTTATAGTTTTATGAGCTAAAAAGTAAAAGTTAACAAAAGCCTTCCTGCTTCTAATATTTTATTGTGAGTAAAAGAAGTTAATTTTAAGAGAGGACATTATTGAAATATTTAACAGATGATCTATCTTCATGAAGTCTGGACCCAAAGTTCAGGGCCCAAAGTTCAGAGCAGCAATAGCCATGAGAATGGGAGGTGTGAATTATGGCAAGACCTGGAGGAACCAATCCTCTAGCAGAGGCAAAGGGGATTCTGCGAAGGCAGCATTTGTCTCAGTCCTGACCAAATCAAATGTTGACAGGTGGCATTATCCACTTGACAATGTCTATATTTTTCAGACCAAGAAGAGCATCAATATGGGGAAAAGGAGAATTAATGGCCAGAAAGTTGCCTGTGCCTCTTGGGCCATGTGAAACTTTAGGCTGATTAAAAGTCCATGGAAAAAGATTTTCAATGACAAGGCAGAATTTAGACTGTGTGTGTGTGTGCTGGTCTTAGGGCTTAACCCTAGGGCCTGGGTGCTGTCTCTTAGCTTTATTGATCAAGGCTAGCACTCCATCTCTTGAACCAGGGATCCACTTATAATTTTGGGGGAGCTTAGAGAAAAGAGCCTCACAAGACTTCCCTGCCCAGGCTGGCTTCATATCATAAGGCTCAGATCTCAGCTTCCTGAGTAGCTAGGATTGTAGGTATGAGCCACCATCCCTTGGCTAATTTAGTCTAGCTTTGAAGACAATTAGGTTGCTTGCTGTAATTGTTTTTATTGTCTATTATTTGTTTAGAAAAAAGCCTTTTGCTCTTCCTGAAATATTGTCTTCTAATGTAAAGACATTAAACTCTGAATCAAACAAGACTATGTCAACCATTGGATTCTTTTCTGAGTTTTCTTCTTGATCAATTTGTTCTCACTGTAGTTGATATTTCCAACCCTCTCAGGTTTACCACACCTGATCATCTACTATCCACATACTATACAATTGTTCCTCCATACACAGGCAGCTTTGCTTATCTTCTTTCCTGACCTAGATGGCTATGCTGCCTCCACATCCAGCCCCTATTCTGGCTTTGCCTTTCCTAAATGCTCCATAGCACTCTGTGACATTCAGTACTTGCTTTCTATCATAAAACAAATATTTAGCCTGTTAAGAACTATCTTGAGATCACTTGAAATTTTGTTTTTGTTCCTGCCTAGGGCTAAAAGTACAGGTAGAATCAGGAAATCTTTCTTCTGTCCTCATATCATGGTGCATTTCATACTGAATCAAGGCCTAGCTCTATCTTTTTTTGCCAAGTCAGTGAATTATTAGCATAGAGATTTATGAACCCACTAGAGACACAGAAGTTCTCTCAATCTTGCCCATTCTGTTTTGATCTGTCAAAATGGACTTAATTTCTCCTTAAACCCAGGCAATTTTCAAATGTTATTAGCATTTCCATAATTCTTATGGAGAGTTTTGGATGTTTAACAATGCTTTCCAAGTACTAGAGCCAAACCAAATTGGTTTCTGGCCCAAGATTTCTGCATGAATGAATTTTTTGATGCAACCAAAAATAGTGCTATCTAAATTTAGAACATACTAGACTGAATATTTACAGTATAAAGCACTGGACATTTACAGTATAAAGCAGCCCATTTGGAAGACAGCTAAGTTCACTTTCAATTTCTTAAAGATATGTAGAAAGAAGAGGTGTGTTGGGTGCCAGTAGCTTGTAATCATAACTCTTTAGGAGACTGAGATCTGAGAATCCAGATTTGAAGCTAGCCCAGCCTAGAAAACAATTCTCTCCCTCTCTATCTTCTCCTCTCCCTCAATGCTCCATCCTCTTTCCCTGTGTCTCCCCCTTTCCCTCTCACTCTTGCTATCCGTAGGTACAGAGTTTGAACTTAGGAATCTGTGTTTAGTAGGGAGGTGCTTCAGCCACATCTCATATCTTTTGTGCTAATTGTTTTTGAGATCGGGTCTTTTATTTCCACTCAGGCAGGATAATCCCCACTCTATTGGCAATGATTCATTTTTTAAGAAGAAAATGGGAAATTCTAAGTAATAAAGAGCTACTTTCATCCACATACCATAAGTGGCATCTTGTCCAGATGATGGCTTCCCCTGTAAGCTATAAATATAGCATTTTTAGTAAACAGAATAGGCATGACTACATTTTCTAGGTGCTTCTTATCTTGTTCTCAATGGGTGGTGGTGGTGGGGAAATACAATCTATGAAGAAAATTCCATTTAGTCTGACCTAGGAAGAAAATTCCATTTACTTAGGTTTAAAGTTGCCTGTGAGTTATAATAATTTATAGCTAGAACTCCATAATGGTTAGTCCAAATCAGGGAACTTTACTTGGGTTCAAAGCTAACATAAGCAAAATGCAGCACACTTACCTATGAAAGACTATCTAGGATATCCAGTATGCATCATTGCTTGATGGTTAAACATCATATTTTCTCCATGCATCATTGCCTATATGTATATCCCAAGTATGTAACAGAACACTAGAATCAATTTCTCCTATTTAATTATAACTTGGTATCCATTAGCCAGTCTTCCCCCATTTCACTTATCCATTTCATTTATCCCTATCTCCCTAGTTTGTGATCTCTATCACAGGCTTACCCTGACTTGAACCTCACATAACTTTGTGTGTGATCACATGGTACACTATAAACATGTATAATTGTATGCATGCATTTTTATTTTTTTTTCAAAATAAAATGTGAATTTAATAAATGAACTTTTAAAAATTGAATGAAAGTGAGACAATAAACCTTCCCATGTAACCTTCCCATGTAACCTTCACCAACAAAATTCCACAAATAAACGCAGATATGCCACACCACAGATAATCTCACAAAAAGAGCTTCCAAACATCAGCACTATTTGCTTGGGGCACAAATAAGACTTCTATTTCCTATTCATTCCTTAGGGAACATTTTACTGGATCATTCATCTCATTTTTCTCCAGCCAAATAATAGCTTTGGTCTTTATAGTCCATTTTTCTGACCAAAGGCTAATAAATGATTCAAGGAAAAGCATTCAATTAAGTTTGTATTGCTATTCTTCTTTCATTTGGAACATTTAGTCTGCTGCATGAGGCCTGAGAAATCACTCAGTACATGACAAAAGAGACATGAAATGTTTCTGTTCGGCTGTTGATGGTACAGCTGCCTATGCTAATAATTTTGCATGGCTTGTAATAATGTTATAAATATCCAAATGGCCCTCCACAGAAAAGAAGGCCCCACACTCTCAATTTAAATCAAATTGACTTTCCCTCCTAAAACAAGTTTACTATGGAATCAGAGAGAAATGTAACTGGTACCAAACTGGGTAATACACAAAAGATGCAGAAGGTCTGCTCCTTTGTAAATGATATAACATTAATAGTATACACTTTGAGAAATAAAAGGAAGGCTTTGACCTCTGCTGAGCTAGAACTATATGAATATTTTTACCATAAACTTAAATTTAGGTATGTATGAGATTTGAATTCAGTATATCTTTGACAGTATAGAAGGAGAGATGAATACATTAAAGATAGAAGGAGTTGAAATCATTTTCTGTATAATTTGCTTTGGTTTGGTTCTCCTTTAGGCATTTATAGAATTTATTTAACCTTTTAAACTCTAACTTTTAATGAAAAGCAGAATCATCATCATCAACAGGTACAAATGCAACTGAAATTCACAAATGATTTGTTTTTGTATATTTGTTATTTATTTTTTTACATGTAAAGGCTTGATTAAAAGGACTATAAGACTGGACTTCACAATGGACTGAAACTACACAAAACAGCATAAGTAGTTGAATCACAGGATGCGAGGGCCAGCAATGTAGGCTAGACCTGTGAAACCTGACCTAGGGTGGAAACCTGACCTAGGGTGTCTGTGTAAAGATGTCAGTGGTTCTCCCTATTTTCAAGGCCTTTGATCCTGACATGTCTAAAGAGATGTAAACCTTGTAGATGTAGTAATTTAGTTGTTGGCTTTCTTTCACTGCTAAATGTGATCTTGATCCCATCTCAGTGGCTAGGAAATTAGAATCCTTTCTTCTTGTCTGTGTCCGGCATTCATTTTTGATATAGCTGCACAAAAGCACAGAATAGCTTGTGCATGGCCAAGCTTTGTTCCTGAGCAGCCCCCCGCACCCCCCTCACACACACCAGGGTCCCACAAGGTGTGCATTTTGCACTCGGTGGTGCTAGTGTTCCTGCATCTGGGCAAGTGGATTGCTACTGTCTGAAATCCCCCCTCCCCCAGATGCATAGACTGTCACTGAGGGATTCAGGACGCCCAATAGGAAAGGATAGTCCCTTTATGTGTGCTTAAAATATTTTCTGTTTAGGGGCTAGGAATGTGGTTCAGTGGTACAGTGCTTGCCTAGCATACATGAAGTCCTGGGCTTGATTCCTCAGTACCATATATACCAAAAAAGATGGAAGTGACACTGTTGCTCAAGTGGTAGAATGCTAGCCTTGAGCAAAAGAAGCTCAGGAACACGGCCCAGGTCCTGAGCTCAAGCCCCACGACTGTGGGGGGGGGGGGAAACCTTAAAGGGATTTTCTGTTTATTCCAAAGCTCTAATTGGATATTTTTCCTTTCCTTAACACAGATAACTGACATTAACTTAGCTCTTCCTATGTTTCAGGCCCTATACAAAACAATTCACATGTCTTTTATCATGTATTTTGATAACCACCTTGGAAAGTCAGCTTTAAATAGCTTTCATGTTACATATTCAGAAACAAAGCTACAACAATGTAACTACTGGTCCTACTGGACATTTGTATATCAGGACCTATGTTTAAACCTGGGCTCTCCTGGGTGTTTTGTTTTAGAAATAAAATTGTGGGGTTCTGGGGGAGAGGGATTAATTTTAGAATCCTAGAAAACTTGCAAACACAGTACAGGGAGTTTCTGGAGCCACTTCACTCAGTTTCATTTTCTTCAATGTGTCACCCCTTACAGGACCTCAGGCTTTAATGATTCTCCACACTCTCACTAACTTAGAGCTGAGTTTCATATTCATGTTTATTCACAAGGGGAGTTTAGAGAACTAGTTTGGGCCACAGACCCTGTGCTAAATCCTCAAGTAGGTTGTCTGTGATGTATGCCCACTGGCTGGGTACTCTCAGTTGTCAAATGAAAATAGAAATATCTACCACATAAAGTTGTGAGAGATGATCATGTGCTTAGATCAAAAACACCCGACACACCACTTCCTACATAAATGTTGAAAGAAACAAAGAAAGAAAGAGAAAAAGAAAGACAGACAAACCATTCAATAAAAGTCACTGAATGCTCTCTCATTGTCTAGGACAAGTCTGCCTAGAGCCTACTGTAGAGAAAAATATCCTATGTGCGTTTAAGTTTAGTTTACTCTCTTAAGTTAGTGGCACAGTTTGCATAAAAGAGGCGGGGGCACAAGTAAAAGAGACCTTGTCTTCCTGCTTTTCCTGTGTGCAAGCAGTACCGTCAATTGACCACACATAAACACCCTCCGAAATTTACAAATGGATTTGTATTAAAACGTTTCATTCTATAGACATAACATTTTATTACAGATTATAATGTATCTAAGACATACAAACTCTCAACTTAATTTTAATTATGTTCTAAAACCTAAGTGCCAGACTGTATATAGAGATTCCCTTCTTGAATACTTGTTTGTTAAACATGACATTTGAAATGTGATGTAAAAAAAATCAATGTTAATAAATTCTTTAATAAAATAAAAAAATTTCATTCAACTTATTAGATTGTTAAAATAATTTAGCTCCTTGGAATGTATTACAAATTTATAGTATAAAGCAGAAAAATTTGTATTTTTTGTACACCAAAGGACTTCATAAAGAAGGATAGAATAAAGAAAATAAAGTGTACAACATTTGTTTGGACTACATTTAAAGCAAGCCATTGCACTATCCTGTTGATTAACAAGATGAAGATTATAACAGCTAACTCTAACTGCTAAAAAGAACCTTTGCAGTTACCGCATTTTGATATGAAAAACCTTACCCTTCAAAGGCAATGACAAAATACAATGTTCATTAATAAAAATTTAAAAAACAGTGTTTAACAAATAATAAAAATCTTGTGGAAATAAGGTATTTTTCCCAGTCCTGGGGCCTGAACTCTGCCTGAGTGCTTTCCTTGTGCTTTCTCAAAGCTAGAGCTCTACCACTTGAACCATAGCCCCACTTCCAACTTTTTCTATGTATGTGGTAGTGAGGAATCAAACCCTGGTCCTCATGCTTGCTAGTCAAGCACTCTTCCACTAGGCCAAACTCCCTGCCCTGATAAGTAACAGGTGAGTTTTGAAAAATAAATCACAGGCATATTTTAAAAATAATCCTATTTTCTCCAAGTTTGCTATTGAGTCACTTAAGTTTGATAATGAGTCACTAAGTTTGATAATGAAGAGTCAAAGTTCAACAAATATACATCACATTAATATCAACCACAACGTATGGACCTTGAATGGAACACAAACACATGAAATGATATATTAGAAAGCTTCAAGCCACCGTAATGAAATATTGGAGGCCATTATCTTGGTGTTTGTGGTCAGTCTTTTGACAGTGTAGCTGAACAATTACAAATTCATCCTTTTAAAATACATTAATAGGTCCATAGGTAGCTCATTTTCTACATTCTTTAAGGAGCAGCCACTCCAGGACGAATCTTGACAGTGACATATTTATATGATCTCCTCAGGCTTGTCTCAGAGGTAAAGAATATTTAAATCATCATACTTAGCTGGATTTCCCATTAAGAATCAATATACCTATACTGGTGGCTCACACCTAAAATCCTGCCTACTTAGAAGCCTGATTGCTGAGGATACTGCTTCAAAGCCAACCTGGATAGGAAAATCTGCAAGACTATTTCCAATTAAATACCACTCCCCCCCCCCAAAAAAAAAAAACCAGAAGTAAAACTTTGGCTCAAGTGGTAGAGTGCTATGCTTAAGCTGAAAAGCTCAAGGGAAGTGCCAAGGTCCTGGGTTCAAACCCCAGAAACAGCAACACACACACACACACACACACACACACACACACACACAGTATGTATTTAATACAATTGTCTACCTACTTCACAATTGTTCATCCTTTAGGATATGGTAAAATATTTTAGCTTCTACTTTGACAACCATGAAGCTTAAACAAAATACAACTTTAACACACACAAGACAGTATGGGAGAAAAACATGGGAGGGGTAATAATGTCCAACAAGAAATGTACTCAGTACCCTATGGATGTAATTGTGACCTCTCTGCACATCACCCTGACAATAAAATTAAATATTTGATTTAACCAAAATCATTTTAATAAAAAAACTCAAATATATTGTTTTAAGCTGCAAGTTGTAAAGGTATTTTAAAGTATTTCAATCCAATAGTTGAAAAACTAACAGTTTCTTTTATCATTAGATTTCACAATTAAAGGAAAAATATAGATCAAGTAAAAATATTAACCAAATATAACAGCAATATTCACAGGAAAATATGTTGGAAATGAACTTTATAATTTGGGATTAGGGGGAGGGGAGGGAAGGTGGGAGAAAAAACACAGGAAGGGGTAACAATGTTCAAGAAGTAATGTACTCACTATCTTATGAATCTAAATGTAACCCCTCTATATATCACCCTGACAATAAAATAAAATTAAAGAAATATTAACCAAGTATTATAGTAAAATTTAAAGGCAAATTGTTCTGTTATATAAGATAAATGTAAACAAAGCATTTTCATATAATGTAAAACTTCAAATGATGGCAGAAGCCTGAAGATGCTACTATCTCTCTGACATGGTTGTAGAGTCCCCCTCCTACTGGGACAACCCCATCAACAGTCTCTAACTTGAGAATTCAGAAATGCATCCTAAACTGTGTCTGTAGAATGGAACAGTGAACTGCATACCAGTAAAGGTTCCTTGTTCTCTCAATACACAAATCTGAATGTTCAGGTTGTGAATTTTCAGGTTAGTTTCCTCAAGCTTTTCTGATAAATTTCTTGGGGATAAGCATCAACTTCAGAGACTAATGCCCTTGGTGTCTCCATATTTTAAATGTGTAGTTATAAGATCAAAATCACAGTGTAGTTATAAGATCAAAATCACTGTAATTCTTAAATCCATGTCAGCCTCATTAAGCTCCAATCCAATAATGTTAGACTCAAGTGAACATTGTTCTGTGAATTATAATGCAAATCAGACTATTTAATATTGACCATTTGTTTTACTCTTTTTTCCAGTCCTGGGGCTTGAACTCAGGGCCTGAGCACTATCCTTGGGCTTTCTCAAGGCTAGAGCTCTACCACTTGAGCCACAGCATCACTTCTGGCTTTTTCCTATGTATGTGGTAGTGAGGAATTGAACCCGGATCTTTGTACATGCTAAGCACTCTACCACTATGTCAAAGTCCCAGCCCTAATATTGACCATTTTAAGTATTTAAAATACTATCTAATAATAACAGAAGAGCTTTACTAAGGGAAATACATTATCTAAGGACATTTATATACTGAAAGCCTCATTGGAAGGAAGTATTTTGGGCTAAATCTTAGGATTCATCATAAAACCTCCAATGCAATTGCTAACAGCAGAGGACAGCTGATGTCTATGCTTCCAGGCAGCTCTCATGACCCTGTCTTCACCTGTGTGACCAGGTTTGCTGTCAGGAGAAATAGATTTTGGCACTCACCTAGTCAAACTCTCATGATTTTAACATGTCTAAATAAATAATTTTCAAAAGTTTTCTTTTTAGTTTGCCTTGTTAATCAATAGGAGGAGTTAGATGCATAGGCCATTATAGCTAGCTAAATTATCATTTTAAGACCAAACCACTTGCATTCTAAGATCCTGTGAGTGCCTATTCTTTATCCAAATACCACAATTAAAATATATTGAAAATCCATTTCTCTACATATCCCTGACTGACTTAATGCCAGCAGGCGATTTGATGCCAGGAAGTTGAGCTTTTACCTTAAATGCTTTCTATCATGAATACACCTTGAAGGACTTTTATGTTCCATCACAAGAACTTTTTCTACTTTGGGAAGAATAAACTTTTTTTTTTCCATACGAGACCTAGAAAGCCTCATCTGGCAAGTCCTTTCTTAATCACACTTGGCTGCAGAGGAACCTTAACTCTTAACCCTAAGTAGTTTTTATTGCTCACTTACTGGATTAAAGAGTTACATTATTTTAAGTCAAGTATTTTCTACCCCTAGATGGATCTAGGAAAATATCATGTTACATAAGCTAGGCTTAGTGATACCGTTGACATGCCTTCTCCCATATGCAGACTAGATCTAAAATACAAACCTGCATCATGACATATACATGGCTCTTTGCATAAACACATAGGTTGACTAAAATGTACTATACTTAAGGGAAGAGGCTGAAAGTGTAATTCCTCTGATCAATAAATGGTTTTTCAAAACAAATACCAGGAATTGGAAATGGGGGAAGGGCAATGAGAGGAACACAAATGAAGTAAAGGTGAGCAGGTGCAGTTATTATACGCAATGCACATTATGAAAAACCTGAACTACATAACTTGAAGTTGGGATGAGAGGTAGAATAATCAGTGAGAACAATGGAAAAGGCAACAATGATCAAGAAGAATTGTGACTGTAAATTGGACTTATGGAACTGTAACTCAAAATCTGACTTATGGAATTGTAACCTAGTAGCATATCTTATTATATTATTAATAATTGTAGCCTAATAGCATGTTATATTAACCTATCAATATATGTTATTATATTATTAATAATTATCACATACTCCTAGGGAAAAATGGTTAGGAAATTTGCAAAGGTGATCATACAAAAGAAGAATGTGCTCTATATAATGTTAATGATGTTTTTTTAATTTGGAAAAAAAATTTGAAGTCGTCTTTGAATTATTAAAGAACTAAAACACCAACTAAGAAACATCTTTGAACTATAGAGAAAATATAAAGACTGAAGTTACATTAATTCTGGAAACAAGAACCAATTGATAATTTGCTAGTATCTTGTAAAATGACAGTTTGAGGGGAAATTCACACAGACAGCACCACGCACACTAACCAATACAGCCAGCTCTTATTCCTGCCCACAGGAACATATCTAGAGATCTCCAAATGTTCTTACCAATAAATTTGGCTATAGATGTTTTATTAGGACCCAAATATCCAGTTTTTAAAAAAAAATTTGGACCATTTATATATCAACTATCCCACTCTCTAAAATATACTCTTTCACAATCATGAAACCACTGCATATAGGTTCCATGCAGTTTGTTTTTTAATCACACACTTAAGTATCAATTAAAAAAAAACTATAGGTATGGCAGAAAAACTACCAAACCTATATATAGATGTTTTGTTGAAGAACAAGACTCAATTCTATATTAGAAGACTAAATGGAACATTCGTTTTAAATAACGTAATTTTAACCCAAAATTCAAATGTTTAAAGTACTTCTTGCTTCAAACTAGATTTTTCTAACTGAAAAATCGCCAATTATCTATTAGATTGTATTTTATCACATAACTCTTCTTGTATTCTTAACTTACTCTGGCCCTGTATCATAAAGTACTTCACTCATATCATAAAAACACATTGTATCAAATTATAAAGTCAAAGCCCGGGTTTTTAAAAAAGAAAAGGAAAAACGTGTCATTGGGAAGGGGAACCACTTTTACTCACTCCTAAGCTGTAAGTTTTGTTTCCAATACCAAAGCAAAAACAAGATTCATAGCATGCGTTTTAAGATTTTAAAGGAAAGAAAAGCAAAAGGAAACTAGCTGTTCAGGGAGATTTAAAAAAGCAAGTCAACTTGTCCGTTTGGAAACTCAAATATAGGTAAAAGACAGCATTTGGGAAACCCCACAATACCCTTAGTACCTCGCACAATTTCGGTGTGATTTCCCAAGTAACCTCATGTTAATCACAGCTCAGGTTCCAGCACACCTTCCCAGGAGTGGAGACCATGGCTTCTGGGTGGTCGCCATATCGAAGATGGAACGTGCTAGGGTGATGGTAGGCTGGGGTTGCAGGGCTGGAAATAGAGACCAGCCTTTTATTGCTTGGCTTCTTTCCAGTACTTTCTCAAGTAGTTCCAGTCTGTGACCTTGAGTCACCTTAGCTCAGTTTGTTCAGGTGTCTTTGTTTGTGCTTGTTTTCAAAGTTGAGCATGCAGTAGAATCACCTTTCTAAAATTAGTCTGGGGCTCCAGCCACTCATGGAGTTCCTGCTTCATTCTCTGGGCAGGGATTTGGTATTGATTTGTAAAGAAGATCCACATGGAGAGACCATAAGGGTCAAGCAGACACTTCTTAATTCTTTGTAATATCCGAGGTCTTATAAAATAAGTGTCCTGTCCTTTAAATATTCTCAGGGTTGGCATGATCATGGGAGGCCATTCTGCTGAGGTTGTTCTGGACCTGGTTTCAGAGCTCTTTCCAGGATTCATACACTTGTAATGCTTTATGAGGTCAAATATTTCAGAATAAATAAAAAATACTTCATTTTTTTCTATCTTTCTTGCATTTTAACAAACTCTTGAAGTGTCTTCTGGTTGATTATTGCCATGAAAGGAGCCACCCCAAAAGTTATGGCCTACAACATCCCAAATACATTTTGCTCACAGATAGGTACTGCAGGTCAGGCACTTGGAGACCGAGTGGTTCACCTAGGCTCCACAACCAGGGAATGTGAGCTAAGAAGGCTCCCATAGCTGTTTGTGATTTGCTGTGCAGTGCTCAGGATTCGCCTGGAGGCCTAGTCAGATCCATACATGGCACCTGGGCTGCAAGGCCTTTAAAGACTTCTTGAAGCTGGGATTGGCTTCTTCTTGGCTTCAGGATTATCAGACATTTTTTAACACTGCATGGGGCTCTGAGTGTGGAAGGTCATGACATGAAACGTCCATGATCTTTCCAGCTTCCTGGCCCTTTCTGACTTTATCTTCTACAGATATTTTCCATTCCTGCCTCTAACTCCATTGGTTCAAACGTAATCTACTTGAGGGAAAAACAACAACTAATACCTCACAAGTGCTTTTAAGGCTCAAGGATAAGAGAAGGAATATTAAGGTTAGAGAAGAAATGCACCGATTACCTGATGAATGTAATTCTATCCCCTCTATACATTATCCTGACAATAAAATACAATAAAAAATGGAAAAAAAAGACAAGGATAAAAACCATCTTTGTGTCTCACTCAAAGATCGCAATGACTATCCTTTAAAAATGTTTGTGGGGATAATCATGTGATTCTTGTCCTTGCTCCTGCTGATGTGTTGAATTATATTAATTATATATTATATGAATTATATGAACTGATTTGTGTATGTTGAACAAGCTTTGTATCCCTGTGATGAATCCTGTTTGATCATAGTGAATGATTTTTTTGATGAGTTGGCTAGTATTTTGTTGAGAAGTTTTGCATCAATATTCATCAAAGAATTGGGTCTATAGTTCTCTTTCTTGGATGAATTTCTGTCTGGTTTTGGGATGAGGGTTATAGTGGCTTCATAGAATGAGTTTGGCAAAGTTCTTTCATTTTCAATTTTGTTGAAGAGCTTGAAGAGTATTGGTGTGAGCTCTGCTTTGAAGACTTTATATAATTCAGCTGTGAATCCACCTGGCCTTGGGCTTTTCTTGGATGGAAGGTCTCATTGCCATTTGTATTTCAGTGCTTGAAATAGGTCTGTTTAGTTGGATTAGGTCTTCTTGGTTTAGTGTGGGTATATTAATATTGGATAGAAATTCATCCATTTCTTTTAGATTCTTAAATTTGTTGGCATAAAGGTTTAAAAAGTATTCCCTCGTGATGCTCTGGATCTTGGTGATTTCTGTCATGATATTACCATTCTCATCTTTGATTTTATTTGGGGTGCTCCCTTATGTTTTTTTTTTAAGAGTTGCCAAGGGTCTGTGAATTTTGTTAATTTTTTCAAAGAACCAACTCCTTGTTTTATTGATTCTTTCTATAGTTTTTTTTGAACTCCAATTCATTTAATTCTGCTTGGATTTTTAACAATTTGCTTCCTTCTACTAGGATTAGGGTTGGTTTGTTGCTCTTTTTCCAAGACCTTAAGGTGCAATACTAACTTATTGGTTTGCGATTTTTCCAATTTGTTAATGTAGGCATTCAGAATGATAAATTTTCCTCTGAGTACTGCCTTTGCTGTGTCCCAAAGGAACTGGTATTTTGTGTGCTCCTTTTTGTTAAATTTCATAAACTGTTGACTTTCTTTTCTGATCTCCTCGATGACCCATTGGTGATTCAACAATGTGTTGTTCAATCTCCATGAGTTACAAGGTTTTCGTTGGTGGAGATGTGTGTTCAGTTCCAATTTGATGCCCTTGTGGTCTGAGAGAGTGCAGGGAATAATTTCATTATTTCTGAATCTGTACAGGTTTGTTTTATGGCCTAAAATGTGATCTATTTTGGAAAATGTTCCATGTGCTGCTGAAAAAAACGTTTTTGGTGGAGTGCAAACTTCTTCAATCATTATGGAAAGCAGTAGGGCAGTTCCTCAAAAGACTAGTCATAGAACTTCCCTATGACCCAGCAATTCCACTACATGGCATTTACCCAATCGTCCAGAAACAAGGACATACTATATCCACTAGCACAATGATGTTCATTGCAGCACTATTTACCATAGCAAAGATATGGGATCAACCCAGATGTCCCTCAGTTGATGAGAGGCTCAACAAGATGTGGTAGTTATACACAATGGAATTCTATGCTGCTGTCAGAAAGAACAGCATTGTCCCATTTGTAAGGAAATGGAAAGACTTAGAAAAAAATCATATTAAGTGAAGTAAGCCAGACTCAAAGAACATAGGCTCAATGGTTTCCCTCATTTGTCATAATTAGTAGAAAGTTTGGCTCTCCTAGCAGAGATTTAGAATGGAACAAAACCTAGATACATAAGGCCATATAGAATGATGCTAAATGAAAGGACCTCCAGGATATTGAAACAAAAGCCATATAATGAGTGATTGTTGTCCTTAATGTATTATGCTATCTCTCATTTCTTTTGCTTCCCCTTGGCTATCTCATATTGTTCACCTCATTATCTGATATATGCCTATTTGGTTATTTGAAATTGGATAGGGAAGGGGGAGAAAACAATGAGGGGCAGGGGTGGGGGGAGGGAAATGGGGAGCAAGACTTGAGAAAGGGTATCAATGTATGTGAAGTAATGTACCTTCTATCTGATGACTATAATGTAACCCTTCTATTAATTACAATAAAAAATATGGAAAAAATGTTTGTGGGGGCTGGGAGTTTGGCCTAGTGGCAGATTGCTTGCCTAGCATGAGAAAGACCCGGTTCAATTCCTCAGTACCCCATACATAGAAAAAAAAATTCAGAAATGGTGCTCAGGCTCAGGTGGTAGAGCTCTAGCCTTGTCAAAGTCCACAGACAGTGCTTAGGCCTGGAGCTCAAGCCCAGAACTGGCAAAAAAAAATGATACTGGGCCTTGCAGTTGCTAAATAAGAACTCCATTTCTTTTTGTTTTAGCTTTTGTTTTCAGCTGTTTTTCGCATTTGTTTGGATGAAATACTCATCTAGTTTTTACAGACCTTCACACAGGGAGATTATCCTGGATTATTGGGGTGGCTCTGATATAATCAACTAATGTCCTTATAGGTGTAGGGTCTGAAATCAGTGTCACAATCGCCAGAATCAATTTGTGGGAATGAGGAAGAATCATGAGCCAAGGAATGTAGGATACTTTAGAAGGCAAGAATCACATTTTGTGCAAGGAACCAGCCAGACCAATATGTTTACTTTAGACAATGGGATTGATTGTCTTAGAATTCTAGAACTAAACAATAAATTTGTTATTTGAATTCACAATGTTTATGGAAATTTTTTATAGTAGCAGTAAGAAGCTGATCAAAACAGACATAATTCAAAGCATAGCACTGTTCATTCTATCTTATTGAGTTGGAGAAAATTGGCCATCTTTGAGACAATTATTCAGTAAAAATCAAAATTGAAAAACGGACATAGATTGGCATTCATTTTACCAAAAGGTATGTTGTTTAATAAAAACTTGAAATTTAAAAGGCCTGGAACCACACCACAATATTTTAGAAGTGAGTCAAGTACTAAAGTTGTAAATTGCCTCCAAATTTCGTGAGCACATCTGTTTTGTTATCAAATAAGGAAGTAAGTAATGAATCTAAACACTTCAAATCCAATCAAGTATTCACTTGTTTGAAGCACAGGTTTCTGGAACAGGCTTATATCATGAGATGAATGCCTTTTCTTCAAATTATACTCAATACTCAAATGTACAGAGTTGTTATGAAAATAAAATACAGATTTTGTGGAGGTGTCTGATATAGCACAGTCTATCTAACACACATTTGGTGTGCAAAAAATATTTGCTATGTGAAAGCAAAGGGTAGTGGTGTATGCAGGCCCACATTTCCTGCTTATGGGAAGGTAGTAAACGTTACCCCCAGCCTAGAGCTGAGAAAGAACACCTTTCCTTTCAATAGGTGTAGGCATCCAAGGCTTCTAGCTATTAAAATAAACTCCCATAATACCCTTGTGTCTCTCAGACAGAACTCCCATCACTGTGTCCTAGTGATGCTAGGGGATCTGTGAATATAATGCATAGGTTTTACTTCGGCTTTCTCTTAAAGTGAGATCCCAAATCTAAATGGTTACTTTGGTAGGTCATTTTGGCTCAATATGTAGTCAAATGCCTGATTAAATATTTTCTCTCTCTGCTTCTTTTTTCAATCAAATACCAATAGAATTGTTTTACTAATAGTGCAGTGAGAAAATCATTCCAAAGATCATATGGAATATACTGTAAGTTTATAGTTATTAGCTGTCAAAAACAGGCTGCTTCAGGTCTCACCTAGCTGAAAGGTTCACTGGGAGGGGGAGATTATTTTGGAGTGATATGTGCAAACTTCCCTTTTACATAAAGACTAAAGATATCTCACAACCCAGCAGGACATGTCTGGGTCCCAGAAGTTGTCCATGAGATGAGTTGTCATCTCATCTGTTCTTGGTCTTCATTGATGACAGTGGACAAGAACTTTGGTTCCCTCCCACTGACTGCAAACTACATTTGCAAAGACTCAAAGTAGACATGGAATCTAGAACTTTTGCTTAACTGATATATATATATATATATATATATGCCATTTAAAAATGGAACTTTGACAGCACCTGCAATTCAATTATGTTAACAGGAAGATTTGCCCTTAATAGGTCTTTCTAACCTGAACTTGGTATGTAACCCCCCCCCCTCCTAAATGCAGGAGGGCTCTTACTTCCCTTCCTTTCTATATTCTCAACATAGTACAAATAGTTGTTAAGCCAGTGGTTCTGAACAAGATGTATATTTTTTGCACACCAATTGACATATGGCAGCGTTAGGAGACATTATGGTTGTCACACTGATTACAGACTGCCTCACATAAGAAACAGAGACTAATTCCAAAAAGACAATACTACTGAGGTAGAGAGCCATAAAGGAGTATACACAGGAGCTGTGAAACAGAAAAGGGAATTGTTATGAGTTAAAGTTAGCAGCTGTGTTCCTTGGGAATATTTTGCTAGCTGCCTCACTACAGTTTTGCAATGCTGAGTATTACTTAAGAGGAAGCAAAGCATACTCCTACTGACAGAATAGGAGACACAGATGTGAACTTTCTTAATCATGGTGGGTTCTTCTGCCAAGGATGCTCAGGAACAGAACTCATACATTTAACACAAATAGAAGAGGACATTTAAATGATTCTTTTTAGTTTTATTTCAGAAAGAAGTATTCTCAAGAAATCCTCTTTCCCCCAGGGCAGAGCAAAAGATGGGAATTGCTTACTATGTCAGGAAATAATTAATTCACAGTGGGAAGTCCTTATTGCTTTACTGCTGAAGGCTCAGGCCCACAGACTATGAGGGTTTGCCTCCAAATGCCTAGTATTCAAAGTGAAGGGCAGAAATTGTGGCATCATATGGAAGACTGGTAGAAATGCAGATCCTCAGGCCCTGTCCTGAACTACTGAGTAAGAACCTACATGGTAACAAGATCCTACATGGATTCCTGTGCATGCAATAGAATTTATTTCTGAATGTTTTTGTTCATTTATGAGGCTGTGCACAAAATAGTTTTTTTTCTCAACATAGGAGAGGATTTGTGATGACCAACTATGTTTCTGAGGGAATTAATTGGCCTATTGAGCTTCAATGTCCACATTTGTGAAAATAGGGTCGGAATACCAGAGAATTCCTAAGTTCTTTGCCTGCAGTGTAGCAACTATGATGTTTTCACAACTATGCTGTAAATAAAATCCACAGGCTTGGTGAGCATAAAGGTGAGAAGAGGGTCTCTGGCTAGTATGTATCCTAGGTGTTAATGAACAGTCACATAATTCTTAGGCAATTCTACCTCCAACCTCGAAACTAAGCCTACAGAAAGGGTGTGCCTTGCGATTGGCATTAGGCCTTTTCTTTGCATAGGTATTCTTTGTGTCCATAATTATGGGGACACTGTATAAATTAACCCACTACCAAGAACCAGTCTGGCCAGGATAATGCAGGCCTCTGCCATGCCCACTTGGCTTCTAGTCACTTGAGTAGAATCTGAGATTTCCTAGCAATCTTCTAGGCAACACCAACTGAAAAGTGATAGACTTGGGTATATGTGTTTTGGGGGAGGGCACTGGAGGGGGATTGGAGTCTCAGAGCACAGCTCATAGGCCTGAAAAAGGAACCTGTAGTTCAGTTTCTTTTAACCTCTACCTCTGGAAATGAATTTTGAAGGCAATGGTACTTTTACTTCTTTTTTGAGATTTAAGAGATTGTTAGCTTTATGGTATTGAACATTTCACAAAGTGCACAAAACCCAAATGTCATACATTGCATATATTTGTCAATTATATCCAAAGCAAAAAATAATAATAATTGCATTAACTTATATGTGGGGATAAAAAATACTGATTTATATAATTCAGTATTTGGATGGTTACAATTTATATTTAAAAAAAAAGCCCAGAACCATGGCTCACATCTGTAATCCTAGCCACTGAGGAGGATGAGATCTGAGGATTGCTGTACGAAGTCATCAGGGAAAGTCACAAGATTCATTTCCAATTAACCACCAAAAAAAGCTAGAAGTGGAGCTGTGGTTCAAAATGGTCAAGCACTAGCCTTGAGCAAAAATGATTTGAGACCTAGCATAGAGTTCAAGCCCCAGGACTGGACATACACAAACACACAGGCACATTCACTCATAGATACATCAATTGATTAATGGATAAAGTATAAAGATTTCTATCTATAAAAGATATAGATATGTAAGAGATAGAGAAATAGTACAAAATTGTAACTGCAAGCCAAATGATAGAAGCCTTTGAAATTCCTAAGGACTCTCAAACTGATTAATTTTTAAAAGATAGAATAATTAAAACAGAAGGAGTAGAAATTATTTCTATCATTAATGAAAGGATAGGAAAAGTAAAGCTTATTATTATATACATACCCAGTGAAACCATTTTGTGATCTGGAAATATGAAGAATGAAACAGTTCTACATTTTCCAGATCAGGTTAGAGCTGAATTCAATTGTCAACCTCCACAGAGCACAAATATCCAGAATGAATTTCTGCACTTGAGGTCTCTCATAAATTCAGAGGATGTGATCCTTGTTTCTCTGGCAGGTGGCAAGATGGGAGGTCTGGAAGGCATATCCTGACTAATGTTGACTGCAGAGCCAGAGCAACTTTCCCTGTCTGGGTCTAGCATATGTTCAGACCAGCACTGGCCCTGAGGAAATAATTTCACTCCATGGTAGATGGTAGTTAGCCTGTTCCTTTTAAGTGGGGCAGCTTGTATTATTCACAACAATCTTGACTTACATTAATACTTACCTACACTCAATGGTTTTTCAGTGAAGCATTTAAAGAGAATTGAAGGATACAGTTCCTACAGCATGTATATGGTAAAACCAGAAACAAAGCCATCTACCATAAACTTTATGTACACACTACAAAATGAACTGTGAATGTTAATAATTTTCCATTTAAGCTATATTATCTGGCCATACCATTGCTTCAAGTCAGAGTTGGAATCAGAGTATTTTTTCTTCCATTCATTGCATTTTCAAAAATGTCTTCTAGGGCCAGGAGCATGGCCTAGTGGTAGAGTGCTTGCCTAACATGCAAGAAGCTCTGGGTTCGATTCCTTGATACTGCATACACAGAAAAACTGGAAGTGGTGCTGTGGCTCAAGTTGTAGAGTAGTGGCCTTGAGAAAGTCCAAGGACAGTGCCCAGGCCTGGAGTTCAAGACCCAGAACTGGCAAAAACAACGACAAAAAAAAAAGATGTATAAAAATATCTTTGAAATCATTTTAAAAATAGGTAGTGAGCTAGGGGGGATTTTGATTAGAACCATACATAATTTAGCAGGAATAAAAATAAGTGTAAATAAAAATAAAGCCATAGGTTAATGTCAATTAGGGAGACATGAAAATAAAGCACAGTTTTGCAGGTTGTAATGGTCTGAGATATTTCTGCACTTATAACCGGATCTGTTTTAACTTCCTGGGGTTCAAAATTAGAAGTGAGAGTCCTTAACTCTCATTTCCTGCATGAGCACCAGGAAATGCTTCTTTCATTTCTTTTGAATTTAACACTGTTATGGTAAAGTAAATCCTTGCTAAAATTTTTGGAAAGAATAAGTATCCATTTACAGTTTGATAAGTAAATGTTATTTTCCTAGTTCTAAATAAAAATCAAAAAAGCACACAGGCCTTTTCTAAAGGGTTTAAATAGCATTACTAAAGTAAATATAGTCCTGGGTCTCAAAGATACATACTCTTCCTACTCACCCTCAATGAAATTAAATTTTACGAAGCACTAAAATATTACTTAAGTTCTATCCAAAGATGGCCAAATTAGCTTGGCACGGTTGAACTGGAGTTTTCTAAATGTGTGTGTGTGTGTGTGTGTGTGTGTGTGTGTGTGTGTGTGTGTGCATATAGATACACACACACATTCACCATTTAACCAATGGTTGTTTTATTTTTATTATTTCTTATCATGGACCACCACCATAAAAGTTTTTATGTACTTTAAATTTGTAAAATTTTACTCTATTAGCATAAATTAACTGTATAGGGGGTTTCACTTTGCTATGTCCATATATGCTCATGATATATCAGTCTCAACCTCTCTATTACTCCATTCATCATGTGTATTTATATATTTGGTGTCAGCATGGGACTCAAACTCAAGATTTTGACACTTTTCTTGAGCTATTTTTTCTTCTCAAGCTCTGCCACTTGAACCATAGCTCCACTTCTGACTTTCTGATGGTAAACTGGAGATAAGAGTCTCACAGTCTTTTCATGTCTAGGCTAACTTTGAACCAGGTTCTTACATTTCAGCCTCCCAGATAGCTAGGATTACATGCATGAGCCTGGTCAAAAATAAATTTTCAGAGTATATTTTTAAATGAGTGAGTATTTCAGGTGTGGAGGTAACACTGAGGTCTTCTAGAAAGTAGAAGGCTAGATTGGGGCATGGAGTGGAAATATGTAAAGACTAGATGTGTTTTGGAAGTAAAAGACCAAATAAGTTTAATATGGACCCATGCTTCACATGGTTGAGAGAGCATAAAATACAATAGACTAAGCCATAAATACAAGAAAAGAATCTGGAATCTTTTGCCACAGATGAGATTTTCCTTAAAGCATTTTCTTTGGAAGACTAGCACTATGTAATGAGCTTGGATAATCGTTCTCACGTCAAGTACAGAAAATATTGCAAACCAATTCTTTTGGAATATTACAACTTACATTAACACACTAAAGCTCTTTAGTCAAGGAATCCGATTAGCTTTTCTTTGCTCAGTGTTTCCCAAACTTGTTTGATCATCACTTCTGTTTGTTGACATCTTATGTGACTAATGTCCTATAAAACACACACTAAAATCTGTAGATTCTTTCTGCAATGATTCATTGTGCTATTAGCAAGATTAAAAAAAATCACTGAAGTCATCATGAAGAATGTTATGAAAAGTCAGAGTAGACATTAACTCAAAGAATAGAATTTTGCCTCAAACACATGCAAAGCAAAAAAAAAATCATTTCCTCAATACCACAGGATAGTGAAAATTTATTCACTGAATGGCTGATACTCAAGTAAAAAATAAATTTTGTCAATAGCCTTTATGCAGAGGCATGTATTAATTTTCTAGAAAAGATAGAACTCTGGAAAGAGCAAATAGCAATTCTGAACATCCTCAGTGGTAAATTCCTGCCTCATCTGAATAAAAGAGAACCTTCAAAAGATTAGTCAGGTCGTTCAATCATTTTATAATCTGGTGGTAATAATTTACTAGGGTAGTAGAACTTCAGAACAAACATTACTTAATTTTTATCCCTAGCAATAATTCCTCAATAGATCTTATCTGATATTGACTCACAGTTAAACATCTGAACTTCAAGAATGAAATGTAAAGGCTTGATGTATGCATTCAACCAGAGGTTCAATTTTTACTATTTCTTATCATGGACCATACCTATACAAAGATGTTTATGTACTTTAAATTTCTAAATTTTTACTCCACTAGTTTAAATGAACTGTACAAGGGGGTGTTTCACTTTGGCATGTCCAATATATCTTAAAAATTATCAGTCTCAACCCCTCCATCACTCTCCTTCATTCTCCTTCTTCACTCCAAACTAATATCAACAAGGATAACTGTTTCATTTACACACATGTGCACAAACTATTTCAACTATATTCATCCAGTCTGTTGCCTTCCTCCCTCTTAACTAGTACTCATACTATAGAAATTATGTTTTACATTCGTGTCATTTTCTAAAGTGTATGTTAATTGTTCAAAGGGATTGGTGTGGTATTTTATAATGCATCTACTATACTTAAATCAGAATGACTTTCTCCCTCTAACATTCTCTCTCCCTCTCCCTCTGTTACCCATAGTCAACCTTCTGAAAATGTGTATGTGATAAATATAGGATACATGTGTGTGTGTATGTATATATATATATATGATATATGTGATATATCCTAAATCAGGGATCTATCTTTCTCCGCTTTTCATACAGAGTTGTAAAATGACCCTCCCCAAACAGCTTTAAAGAATTTCAATGCAGAAAATCTATTCTAAGGAAGGTAAGCAACACTGCTTGTGTAATGTAACCCTCTGTATTGTAGCCATGTTTCATCTAGCAATAGAACCAATTTACACCATTATTTGGAGACCAGACACATTATTAGGACCTTTTTCCAGAAACATGTGTGAAAATGTGAGCAATTCATTTCCTGGCAGCTGACATGAGATAAAATATTGGACAAGGCAAGGCTCTTCTGCAAGCTGTGCAGTGAGACAAGGCTGGAGCCTATCAGGGCCAATGTCTGCCTTTTAAAGTCCAGGAGGCTCTTTTGCTGCATATCCAGAGGCCTTGGAGGATGGAGAGATGGACAGGAATGTTGCCAAAATTTCCTGGTCCTCCCCTGTAGAATGGCAAACTTGTCCTATCTAAAGAAAGTACAGAAAATAGTTTTCCATTCTTTTCTCTAAGATGTTTTCTCTCCATCACATCCTTTGTTTTCTAAAAGATCTATAATTATTAGTTTGTGACTGATGTAACAAATTACTACATATGTTTTGTTTAAACATAACCCAGGATAAATTTTCTTAGTTGTTCTTTACTGAAACCAAATTTCTGGGGCATTCAGTGAGGAAAAATGGTTAACTAATGGTTTTAGATTTTAGTCCATGGTTTCTTGGTCCTGGTATGACATTGGACCTGTTTACCTCACAGTGGTATGGAACCAGAGAGAACAGGTCTATTTCCAATATCTCCTCCAAGGGCATTTCTCCAAGGCACCAACTTCATATCCAAAGTTCAATCACCTCTAAAAGTTCTATCACCTACATCACATCACCATAACCACCAACACAAGAGTCTGGAGGGACATTTATGAAGCAAAGCAATTTATCTCCCAATCTTAAGTCCTAGATTAGAATTTAATAACATCTGCAAACTCTCTCTTGAAGCACAAATGTACATATTCGCATGTTCTGGGCATCCAAATACACTTTTTTGGGGGGGTCGGTCGTGGGGCTTGAACTCGGCCTGGGTGCTGTCCCTGAGCTCTTCAGCTCAAGGCTACCACATTATCCCTGAAGGCACAGCGCCACTTCCAGTTTTCTAGTATTAACTTGAGCTAAGAGCCTCATGGACATTAGTGCATGGCTTTAAACTACGGCACTCAGATCTCCTAAGGAGCTTGGATTGTAGGCATGAGCTGCGAGACCCACAGGAACCATCCTCCAAGAAAATAATGGCAGCATTATGAAGCACGAACACCTACCTTGCAAAACTCCAAACTCAAGCTCTGAGAAAGAAACCTTCCAAACGACCCTTATCTTTTGTATAAAGTGGGAATTTATAAACAGTAGTCTGGCTCTGAAGCCTGTACTCAGCCCTGTTACACTACTCCCCAAAATTAGGATGCTTCACAAGGACAAGCAGAAATAAAACACCTAAATATTTCTTACAGGTGAGATAAAATTTTGAGAATATTCCTCATAAAGGTAAACATTTTAAATTATAGGACCATGTAAAGAAAGAACACGTGACTTAAACCTAGCCTTTTGACAAATGAGGAGAGAGACACACAAAGACAGACAGACAGACATTAAAAGATTCATTGCTAAAGTTGCAGCAAACAGTTTGGTTACAGGCTAAAGAAAACCAGTCTATACTGTAAGAGTTAAGTGAACAGTAATAAAAGTAATAGCAGTATATACAGCATGACAGAAAATGAAACCAGATTTTCAAGGGGCTAGTTTATTTTTTTTTCAGGATGGAGGGAGTTTTGTGTACAGTGAAGTTTACAGAGAAGCTCTCTGCACAAGAATGGGCAAATGTTTAACTTTAGAGTTCAAGAATCTCTTCTCTTTACACACTAGAGATAAGCTAAAAGCAATAAGAAAAGTGATATTGTGTAAATGAAGTTACAAACATAGGACACAGCTCTCCATTATTGTTAGTAGAACTGGCAACAGTCATCTGCTCAGGGTAAGTAACTGACACCATCACTCAGGTAGCCAGTGTTCTCTGGTCAGTGTTTGGTGAGATAGAGAAGAGTTGGCATCATTCACAGTAATAGAAATTATTGGACTCTGTACCTAGAGAAAATAAGTGAATGCAAGTCAAACATCACCTAATGACAAATGTGATGGAAACATCTGAGTACTTAATCAAAAGCTAGGTGGCATGGAACCCCTATGTTGTATGGTCAGATAATATCGATAATAATTATTAGTTTGTGAGACTCCATCTCTCTATCCTGCAAAAAATATGGCTAGAGGTGTGGATTCAGTAGTACAGTGCCAGCCAAACAAGCATACTGAGCTATCTCAAGGTCCTGATTTCAAATCCCAGTATTGTCAAAAAAGGTTTATGAATTACTGACTTAACATATTGATAAATACTGCTCCTTGTCTAACATAATTGCAATGCTATACTATGTGTAACAGTTTCCTTAATATGGACCAGAAAGACAAAAATTGCATTAAAGCATTAATGCTTTGTGATTATTTTATTACATATATATTATTGCATACAATTTTGGTAAGGATACTATAAATCATATTTTATATAAAAATTATGCATGGCATACATAAGCAGTAACATTTTAAAGAATAGCAGAAAAACTATGAAAACAGTTATCTAAAATGTATTAACACTGAAAAATAATAGTTTGTGCACAGTTTGAAAGTTTGATGGTACAATAGAACACTGATTGACTTTGCAAGTACTGTGAGAACAACCTGGTTTGGGAAAAGTTCAACTTTATTAGTCATATTTATCCACATTGTTAGACACATACATTATCAAAAAATAAATCTGTCAATATTGCAGAATACTAAGTATTCTCTCTCTGGCAGTTAGCAATACAGACAAAAGTGTATTTGGTTTAATGTGATTTTATCATTTTTGGATATTTTACTTGTTTTATATAGATAAAAATATACAAAACTGTTTAAAAACCTTTGAGTTTTGGAAGTGTGTAATTGTCCACATATTCATAATTTAAGAAGATTATTTTAAATTAAACTATTTACCCAGTAACATGTAGAAGAAAATATCAAAAATGATTTCATAAAATTTTAAGAGATAGTTAAATGTCAAAACAGAATATTAATCTAGACCACTGGCCTAAATACTAAGTGATAAACTCATGCTAAAGACAAATTATGAAATGTTTTAGACAAATTTTTTCAATACTTGTTCCTTAGATTCAAAATTTTAACTGAAAATGCAAAAATCTGACATATATTTTATCTGAAGCTCTGTTTATGTATATTAATTTACCTTAAAAATGGAACATATTAGCTGGGTACTGGTGTCTCATGCCTGTAATCCTAGCTACTCAGGAAGCTGCTAAGGACTATCATTCAAAGCCAGGCCAAGCAGGAATGAATGACCATGAGATTCTGATCTTCAATTAACCACCAAAAAGCCAAAAGTGGAACTGTAGAGTGGGAGAGTGGTATCCTTGAACAAAAAACCTCAGGGACAGCGCCCAGGCCCTAAGTTCAAGCCTCAGGGCCAGCATACAAAATATACATACATACATACATACATATATACATACATACATTTATGCATGCATGCATGCATGCATATTACATACATATTTTTATCTGTATGTAATATGTAAATATTACATCTCAGTTTAGGTTTCTATGAAATTTTTAAATGATATGCATAAACCCAGTGTAGAGTCTTCAAGGGCTATACTGAAGTAAAACACTGGCCAACAGTGGCATTTTTCCTTTAATTCATTTGAGGACACTAAATTTGACAGATGATTCGCCGTACTTGAAATAAAAAGAATTTAATGAGTAAAGGTACACATACCAACTAACTTAAAAACAGTTCATTATCTAATTTCATAAGAAGACCCAGTGTTAAAATATATAAAACTCAAATTGTTATGTGCATATATAAAATATTCCCCAAATATCTTACACTTAATTTTGTTCTGTATGTCTATACAGTACACCACCATTTCATTTCTTTATTCCAAACATTGCCATCTTCAATTCTAACACTCCCCAAATAGGAGAAAAACAAAGTTTCCACTGCTTTAAAAGGTAAATTTATAAAGTCAATACATTATAAAGGATTATACATCCAAGGAAGTTTTTAGAGAATTTATACACATTGAAGTAAGTGTTATGATTAATTGACTAAAAGCTACACATTCATCTCCTCTGTACTGCAATGTAACAAATCCAGTTCATTTGACTGCTTTTCCAATTACAACATCTTTCTATTCTTGTGAAGATTGTAAGTATGAGGATTTTTTTTATTTAGATAGATTTCAGAAAAATCTGTTTTTTTTCCCTTCCAAAACAAAACACTATTGAAATTTAAGTGCTACTGTCATAATATTTATCCAATAAGGTAATTTTAAAAAATATCCTTTGGTTTTTGAATTCTTCAACATAAGGCACATAGCAACAGTTAAAGCCTAGAAACAACCGTATTACATAATAATTATCTTTTCAATTCAATATTTGCCCTTACCTAAAGGAAATGGGTGAGTAATGCAGTTAACACATGCCTAGATTAATAAAAATGATTAGATGTAGGAACTACAAGTAATATTTGTGTGCAAAGGAGACTATTTAATATAAAATACACATCCTACAGAGTTACAGGTAAGAAAGAGGTGAGGCACTTAGACTGATAGTGGAAGAAGGCTTTGAGATCACCTTTTTACAAAAGCACCAAACCATTAAATTTCCACACTTAGATAACAGCAGAAGCTAAAAATGTAAGGAAATGTAAGAATTCAACATAAGTCATTCTTATTCTGACAGCAATAAGTCACATCAAGTCCTCCTATAGAGTTGAAAGTACCGAATGCACTTGGTAATTCCTATGGTGTTAGCTGGGTGATGTGAACTCAGAAGGCATCTCTACACAGTTGTGTGCTGCTATTGCAAAGACTACTATATATAAAGTGGATATTTTACTCAGGTTCTAAAAACAAAGATTAAAATTTGGTTCAGAATTACAGTGCTGATGCCCAACAATAACATTTTTGTGATCCATCACAAACTAATTTGATCCAAAAATGATGGTAAAACCAGGCTTGGAGTTAGAGGAATCCACTGGGTGTCAGGTGAGGGAAAGGTCTGGCATCAGATGGATGAGAAAGGGGCTGAAGATGAGGGGTGGTCTGCGTGTGATTCATGCTATTTAACTCAGCGGGGGATGTTTCATTTATTCCTCCAGTCTGATACTGGAAAGAGAAAGAGCAATACAATTTATTAGGATAGATAAATATTCATAATGTTTTATATAACTAAATAACATATTAAAATACATTTCTAAAAATGTTATCCCTGTAAGTTATGTCTCAAATTCCTTTACTGTTAATTAATTTTAGACCTTTCATTCAGTGAAGACTCACTGTATTAGCTGCATTTTGAACCTTTTGCTTTTTTTCTCATTCATTTGCAAAGCAGTTTTGAAAACAGTTCAATTATACACTTGTCTCACTTGAGATTGCCTTTGTGTTGGATAAAATTGAAGGATCAAAGACTGCAGTGACAAATCATGGTAAGTGCTCTCTGACTTACTAGGTTGGCTTTAACCAGTCAAATTCCTGACATCAGGGTATCTTTGTATCTGGTATCAATGGACTGATTATAGTTGGGGTTACTACACTGAAATTTCTAATGACCTCATATTCCCCTAAATAGCAACTTCTGACTTTCTAATGATGTCTTGATATTTCAAAAGGAATATTTAAATTTCTTTATAAGATTCCTTTATAAAATATTTTCAATTAATGAGTATCACTAAAAGCAATGCCCCAGTTCAGACTCAAGTTACAAAACAAAAATATTTTTGTCTTCTTAAGCTGAACTGCCTGCAGAATGGCTAATTAAAAACAACAACAAGAAGAAGAAAGTAAGGAAGAATTTGGAGATGCATAGTTCTGTAGAGCTTTACAGTTTATAAAATTTTACATGGTAATATGTTAGAGAAAGTTGTAGAAACTTTCAAACAGATTAAAATTGTGTCTTTATTTGTGTAAAATAAGATCTACTTTTTTAAAGTGCATAGAACATTAAACTTCAAGTAATCAAAACACTGATTACTGAAGCACCCTTAAACATACACTAAAACATTTAGAAACAACTGAACATGTGGCTTTTATGAGTGCATACTCTGCAAGGCATCCAGAAAGAAAAGACTAGGCTTAAGTGAATTTTCTCCTCATAGATCGGAGAACATTAGCCTGAGTGTATTCTACAGAATTGTATTCATACTGTAGCTCTTGTGGCCACATAAAGACAGGGCTAAGAGTTTGATCTAGAGGCAGAGTGCTTTGCCAAGCATTATGAAGACAGGGGTTTGATTCCTTGGTACCACATATATAGAAAAGCCAGAAGTGGTGCTGTGACTCAGTGGTAGAGTGCTAAGCCTTGAAGAAAGCCCAACGACAGTGACCAAGTCCTGAGTTCAAGCCCCAAGACTGGCAAAAAAGAAAGAAAAAAGAAAAGAAAAGGCAAAAAGAAACCAGTTAACTTTACATTTTATTAAACCTAGTAAAAGTAGAAGCAGATCATTATTTTCTTAAAGTTCAGTGTTTTTTCATTTCTTTTTCAAGGAATGTGTGTATTAAAGTATTAAAATGTTGTTTGTATTTTACACTTAAAGCACATGTCAGTATGGACCATGAACATCTGGAATTCTCCATAGCCACATGTAAGTAGAGGCTACACTGAGAATATGTAAGGTCACACAGGCATTCTTTTATTATGCACAAAGTAGCAAAAAAAGTAGAGCAGTGTGGGACAATGTAAAGAACTCATGGGACCCTGTTAAAGCTAGTTTTATATAATAAACTTCTGTACAATTTACTTGAGAGTATTGTCAGGGAGTTTGGCTTAGTGCTAGAATGTTTGTCTAGGATGCATGAAGATCTGGGTTAGATTCCTCAGTACCACATACACAGAACATGCTAGAAGTGGTGCTAGTGCTATGACCGAAGTGGTAGAGCTTTAACCTTGAGAAAGCCCAAGGACTATGCTCAGGCCATGAGTTCAAGCCCCAGGACTGGCATTAAAAAAAAAGAGTAGTGAGATAAGCTGCAATCCAATTGTATTATTTTATTTAGTACTGACTAGTTGGAACTTGGGATTTCATGTTTGCATGACCAACTTGCTTGGCTAATGCTCTACTACTTGACTCATACCTCCAGTCCTGCTGTTTGCTGATTAATTTGGAAATGGATGTCTCATGGATTTGTCTACCCAACTGGCTTCCAACAGAACAGTTCCTGAGTAGTTACACGTCTGGCCTGCTTTCTGTCATTTTTAATTGATAATGCAGTTGCTATATTTATGGGTTACAAAGTGACATTTGATATGCCTATATAAGCAGTAATGTTTGTTATGACCAGTAGCATACAGGTCATCTCGAGCAACTATCATTTATAGAGTTTCAGAAAAAACTTAGAAATAATTTCTTCTACTGTAGTCACTCGACTATGCTACAGAGCAAAGTTATTACTGTTACTTATCTGTACTAGTAAACAACATCTTTCCGCCTTTCTTTCCAGCTTCTGGTAATCTTTACTATTTAATATGAAATCAACTTTCTAGAATTTATGCATCTAAGTGCTATTAGATAGTATTTGCCTCTGTTCCTGGTTAATTTCACTTAACACAATAGCCTGTTTCATCTATGTTGGCACCAAGGCCAACGTTTTAACACCTTTTATGACTGACTAATATTACTTGAAAAGTAGTTTGGAAGGATTATAGTTTGAGGCCATACCAAGACTTCATCTCAGCAAACAAGCTGGGCATGGTGGCATAAACATGTGATTCTAGATATGTGGGAGGCCATAGGTCACTGAGGCTTGTCCAGACAAAAACACAGGCCTTACCTGAAGAATAACTAAAAGCAAAAAGGGATGCGAGTGAGGCTCAAGCAGTAGATCACTTGCCTTACAGGACGAGGGTCTCAGCTCAAATCCCAGGCAGTGCTGAAAAAGCAAGTAAGCAAGCAAGCAAGCAAAAACAAAACAAAAAAACAACCCTCCATTTTAGGAGGATGGAGTTAGTACCATGGAAGTATAGTCAGCACATTCTGAGGAGTCTGGGGATGATCCTGTGTACTTTTAATTTGATACCATTTCAAACACAGATGAAGAAAATTAACTTTGAAGAAATAATTTCTAAAAATTCCTACCTATTTTGTAAATGTTGAATTTTTAAAAAGCCATGCATTTGTTCAAGGGAAGGGGAACAACAAAATGGTAAGACAAAGGACAAAGGGTGAACAATGCATCAACCATACTCATAAGCATGTTGGAAATGAACTTTATAATTTGGGGAGGTTGGAGGGAGAGAAAGTAGGAGAAAAATGTGGGAGGGGGTACCAATGTTGGATAAGGAATGTACTCACTACCTTATGCACGTAACTGTAATCCCTCTGTATATACCTTAACAATAAATTTTTTTTGTGGATCATGGGGCTTTAACTTAGCCAGGGCACTAGCCCTGAGCTCTTCATCTCAAGGCTAACACCCTACCCTTGAGCCAAGCCACATTTCCCGTTTTTTCTAGGGGTTAATTGGAGATAAGAGTCTCAGGTCCTTTTTGTGCTTGGGCTGGGTTTGAACCTTGATCCTCAGATCTCAGCCTCCTGAGTAACTAGGATGACAGATGTGAGCCACCATGCCCTGCTTAAAATTAAATTTAAAGAAAAGAATCAAGAAAAATGACAAACCTTCTGTTATAAACCAACTACATTAGGAAATTTAGGTCATCTTACATATTCATGCTTTTATAACCACTAATTTCTATCTCTTTTCAAAGAGATACAGACTTATAAAAACAACCACAGATAGAAAACATGGGAAGACGTAATAATGTTCAAGAAATAATGTACCCATTACCTGATGAATGTAACTGTAACCGTCTGTACCTCACCCAACAATAAAAGAAAACCAAATGCCATCTCCATAAACCTTGCAGATAATAGAATGAAGTTAGTCACAGGCATAAAAAGATAACTTAGTCTATATTTTATAGGAGAGAAATATCATAGATATGTCTTCAGCTCTGTCAAACTCACCTTGTTCCAGAATGCCTGTGGGTCTTGGAAAGTTGGATTATATGGCATCTGTTCTATGTGGGTGTGCTGAGGGGTTGGCTGGCATTGATACATTGAATTGGTCCCGGCATAGCATGTCTGGGGAGTTATAATAGTTGACTGGGAATTTATTCCAGGCTTTTGGTTTCCAGGAACTTGTAAACAAGTGACAAAATCTTCTAAATTGGAAGAAGGAACAGGGTATAGGGAAGGTTCAAAGTTCCCCATGGGCAAGTCCACCTGTGTACACTTGGAATGTTGTGGTAAAACAGACTGATTACAGGAAATGAAGTTCTGTGTGTAAGGTGTAGTTTCAATCTCAGATTTGTAGGGGAACAATTGATGAGCCCCTTGTAAATCTGAAAAGACATTGCTCTGTTGTAGGTCTTGCTGAGGACAATCCATGAACGGCATAGACTGGTCAGAGTTCCAATTTGCGAACATGCCATTAACTTGCATATTCCTCATTTGCTGACACAGCTGTTGCTGAGGCTCCATCCCCACATGCTTCTGCTGGTGAGGGTATTGTTGTAGCTGTTGCTGTTGCTGCTGCTGCTGCTGCTGCTGCTGCTGCTGTTCTAACTGCAGGCGTTCCTGTAGCATACAACTTGAGTTCAGACCCACAGACTGCTGTTCTTGGTAATCAGCCCTCAGGAAAGTAGACTTATTTAAGGAATCTTGGACATAGGTTAGAATTTCATCTGTTAGGTCAATGTCTCTAAAGTCAACCTCACCGGAGAAGTCACTTCTAAAAAATTCCTCATTCTGCATCTGTTTGATGTCTTCAAAATCAATGCCTAGGTTTTTCATGATGTTGGATAGTTCACTATTTTTAGTATCTGGAAAGAGCCCTGTGTGAGCTCCAGAAAGTGTTGGATTAATTTCCTGAGACTGTTCAACCTCATGTTTCAGAATGGTAGCATTTCCCATTTGTGCAATATTGTTTTGCCAATTACCATATTCACTCACAGACTCCTGAAATACATTTCCTAAAGGTGTTATGCTTGAGGCAGGATAGAGATAAACAGATTCATCCTGCTGCATTATGGAACCCAGGAGGGAAGTGGGATGGACAGAATCCTGATTTAGAGTCGATTTAGTAGCACAGTCTCTTCCACGAGGGCTGCTGCCCTTAGTCATTACTGGTAAGGAATCCATTATAGAAAATGGGCTGGTTAACTCATAGAGCATAGCTTCTCCAGTGGTAAACATAAAAGGCAGGGTCAAATTTCGCTTTTGTAAATGATCTCTTCCTTCTTCATCTCTAAAATCATGTACAAGAATGTCTGCATATTACGAAGAGTTTTAACATAAACATTTTTAACCAGTAAGTCAAATATATCAAGACACTGAACTGGCACAAAATATATTTAAATGAATTAAATTTTTTTCCAAGACTTAGTATATAGTATTATATACACGCACATTTCCAAAATTTAGTATATAGCATATAGTATTAAGCCTGCTCTTTAGGCTATATCCCTAATCTGACCACCTATTAAAAAAATAATGTGTATGCACACAATGTGAAAACAAACTCTAAGAATTTAGGAGGCTGAGTATAAGAGGCATGTCTAAATAAAACAATAAAACATAGAAAACTCCAGAAATAGAAATTGTGAAATTCAAAATGTTTTATACTTTTGCAAAGTAATACATACACCCAGCTCATGTAGAAAATCCAGTTAATAAAGAAAAATTGGCAATAGGGATTAACATATTAATTATATGTAAGTACAAAATTCAAATGTGTCACAGCAAAGAGTTCCAATAAATTGAGGATAGGTAAACAAGTCAGCAGAAAAGAGGTGAACAGTATGGATTAGCAATTCATAAAAGAAAAATGTCCTAGAAGACATAAAGAAATACCTTGCCTCATTAGCAGTAAGAAATGAATCAGCAACACTCTCAGTAACTGATCAAACAAGCACACAAAGTATCCCAAATACATAAATATGTGAACCACATAATGAAGAAATTAGGGTACTGATGATGATAAATGATTAGAACACTGTATTTCTAACCAAGAGGACTTGATTATTTATTAGAGTTCAGGGGATATTTTACTAATATTTCATTATATATCAGATCATAAAGGAAGACATAAATGGATTCAAAGGACTAAAATCATTTTAAAGGGCTGGCAGCCTTTCAGAAAATGACAATGGAATTTAGGTAAACATTAATCCCCAAACAGAAAGCAAAATCTATCAAAATGCAGAGTACTCTATTTCTAAGCAATTAAAACTTAGAAAAGGCATTTTCAATCAACAATAATAAGAGATGTATTAAGTTTGTGGGTGTGTAACTACAATTGTAGAAAATAAAACTGATATATAATTAAATATACATTAAAAATAAAAGGTTTATCTGGTTTATCCCCAGATAAAATATATGAACAGATATAAACAGAACAGAAAATCGAAGTTGGAAGGTGGTACCTAGACAATAGGGACTCAGCCTAGCTCTCTCCCATAAAAAGAGACAATCAGGGAATCCCACAAGCCAACTATCTTAAGAAATCCACAACTACAAATTCAAGAAGCAATGGAAAAGTACACAAATCGAAAAAGAAATCCAGATAAAGCTTATGTTCTCAAAGAATCCAAAAAGTGAGGACTCCTCCGCCACCCCACGCTGTAGGCGCCAAGCCTACGAAAGCCACAGTGGAGAGCTCCAGGCCTCCACACAGACTGGGCGTGGGCAGCACAGATGGCGATGGAGACCCGAGGGGAGGAGAACAACCCTCTAACACCATGGAGCAGCTCACAGCCAAACCCCGAAGAGTAACTAGTCCAGCGGGTTCCCCAAAACCCATCGGGAAAGCAGAGCTCGTGGCCAGCTACAGAACTTAACCCAGACCACTTCCTCCCGCCCAAGAAAGACTGGCAAGTGCAAGGGGGGGGGCAAGGAATTCAGAATCCTGTCCCTTCCTCCAACAGCCCCCACCCCCAGGACATTGACTGGAGACTGACAGGTGGGCGGGTTCTAAGACCCAGCACCCCACCAAAGAGGGAAGAGGTATCCCTGCTCCCACCTGCCCAACAGCCTCCTTTCTCAGACAACTGAAATTGGAGACTGAGGGGCACTAAGACACTGCCTTCCAACATCAGGTGGGGGTGTGCGTGATTCAGGGAGCCAGCTCTGACTGACCCAAACCTCCTGCTGGGAGCCTCCAGCAAGACACCAGCCAAAGCAGGTGAAACATAGCAGGGAACTGAGGGTCAGACCACCAGGTGCCCAGTTTTCCCTCTGAGAGCCAGAAAGGCAGGCGTGGCTCTGGCCTCAAGCCCAACTCCTCCCACTGGGCCCCGCCCCTGGAACAGGACAGAAACCCAGCTGATTTAGCTGAGAGCTCCCAGAAACTCCAAAACCCCAGGCCCTCAGCTGGGCCCTGCCCCTGGGAAAAGGGTAGGCAAACCAGCCACCTGCTGGGCTAGTTGAGACCAAAGTGCACAACTCCATCCTATGGCCCACTATTGGGCCACTGGCTGGGCTGAGAGCTTGCTGTGCAGCAGCATACAGCCTCTGTGAAGAGGCTGAACACGTGTAAACGCTGCAAACTCTAACCTAGTCAGCAGCGGAACAAATTTGGCTGAGAACCACACCTTTACACAGATTCCCAGAACCACCAGTCCCAAACTATGAAAAGACCGCCACCTACTGACCACAGAGTGAACCTACAAAAACAGTCTTTGATGCCTTGGAAAGTACAATGACAAATTATAACATATATAAATAATCAAAGTCCCACACAAAGCCCAAAGGGAAACAAGAGTGAAGGGATGAGAGAGATGTCACCATCCCAAGAAATGACACCTGAAGAGACATGAAACATGACTCTATTCAAGATGATTATGGACATGACTAAAGAGATTAAAGCAGAATTCCAAAAACAATTCCAGGAACATAAGCAGGAAATTATCATGGAGCTCCTGGAATTCAAAAGAGAAATGGAAGAAAAGATTAATACCCTCTCAGCAGACATGATCAGCTCAGTGTACACAATTCAAACAAAAATAGAAGCAGTAAGCAACAGATTGACTGAGATGGAGAATAGGACATCAGGAACAGAAGATAAAATGCAAGAGATGGAACAGAGAATCATCAGTCTGAGAAATCAGTCAGAATTCACCAAAGAGAACTGCAAGACCTGGCAGACACAGCCAAAAAATCGAATCTTCGTTTAATAGGAATCAATGAAGGGGCGGAGTTTATCAATAAAGGAATGCAACCCTTATTCACCAAAATCATAGCAGAGAACTTCCCCAGCCTCAAAAGGGAAAATACATTATTGAAGGCTTCAGAACTACAAGCAGGTAAGATCCTACAAGGAACTCGTCTAGATACATCATGGTAAAAACACTAGACCCAAATACCAAGGAGCTGATTTTAAATGCTGCAAAAACAAAGAAAGAGCTATACTACAATGGGAAAAAATTAGAATAACTGAAGACCTCTCCATGCAAACCCTAAATGAAAGAAAAGCTTGCAAAAATATCATTGATACCCTGAAGACCAACAACAGCCAACCCAGACTGATATTTCCAGCGAAACTAGAACCCCAATCTAGAAGCAATCACCTATAAATCACTAAACACAAAAGGGGAAAAAGAGAAAGAAACTCAGAAGTAAAAATAAATAATGAAAAAGGAAACTATCCATTTCTCCATAACTTCCCTAAATGTGAACAGGCTGAACAATCCAATCACAAGACACAGAACAGCAGACTGGATTAAGAAAAAAGACCCATGCATATGTTGCCTCCAAGAGACCCACCTCACTGCCAAAGACAGAAACAAACTCCCAAGTGAAAGGATGGAAAAGAATTTTCCACTCCAACGAACCAGGAAAAAAAGCAGGAGTAGCAATCTTAATCTCCGACAAAATTAACTTCTCAGTAAAATCAGTACATAAAGATACAGACGGTCACTACATATTAGTAAAGGGTACAATCCATACCCACAATATTACAGTTATAAACATTTACTCGCCCAACAAGGAAACATCCGAATTCCTCAAGAAAACTCTCTTAGAATTACAGAACAAGACAGACTCAAAAACAATCATAGTAGGAGACTTCAATACACCACTCTCACCAAATGACAGGTCAACTCAACAAAAGATAAGCAAAGACACCATTGACTTAAAGGAAACCATAGCCCAGCTGGGCTTAACAGATATACACAGAATCTTCCATCCAATGTTGAAACTTTATACATTTTTCTCAGCAATACATCCAAAACACTCCAAAATAGATCATATAATACTTCATACAGAAAACTTAAGATACAAGAGGACTGATATAATCCCATGCATTGTATCAGATCACAGTGCAGTCAAACTAGTTTTGAACAATGCAGTAAAAGTCAAATTCAAACACTTGGAAGCTGAACAACACACTTCTGAATAACTCTTGGGTTACAGATCAGATCAAAGAAGAAATTCAAAACTTTCTTGAATGTAATGACAACCAAGAGACATCACAAAGGAACTTATGGGACAAAGCAAAGGCACTTCTAAGGGGCACTAGGAGCGCATATTAAAAAGACAGAAGAAGAGCATGTAAATAACCTAAAAAAGAAATTGAAGCACCTAGAGGGGCAAGAAAAAGTTAATTCTAAAACAACTAGAAGGACAGAAATAACAAGACTCAAACAAGATTAGAGACCCCACGGGAACAATCACAACCGATATCCAAGAAATTCAGTCCATTATAAATAAGTACTACAAGGGCCTATATTCAAACAAACAAGAAAATCTAGTAGAAATGGATGACTTCTTAAATAAATTTAGGCTACCCGCATTGAAAAATGATGAGGTTATCAAATTGAACAAACCAATTTCATATAATGAAATTGTGGAAGAAATCAGGGAAATACCAACCAAAAAGAGCCCAGGTACAGATGGTTTCACTATGGAATTCTACAAGATGTTTAAAGATGAAGTAACACCTGTATTCTGGAAACTCTTCCAAGAAACAGAAGCAGAAGGAGCAATAACAAACTCATTTTATGAAGCTAATATTACACTCATCCCCAAACCAGGGAAAAACCCAACAAAAAAAGAAAACTACAGACGCAAACCTCCTCAACAATAGTAGCCAACAGAATCCAGATACAAATTTAAAAAAAATTATACACTATGATCAAGTAGGCTTCATCCCACAGATACAAAGCTGGTTTAACATTCACACATCAATCAATGTAATACATCAAATCAATAGAGCTAAGGATAAGAATCATATGATAATCTCTCTGAATGTGGACGTGGAGAAGGCATTTGACAAAATACAACATCCATTTATGTTGAAAGCCCTAGAAAAAACAGGAATAAGAGGTATATTCCTTAAAATAATTAAAGCCATATATGACAAACCTATAGTCAGTATTATACTAAATGGAGAAAAACTGGAACCATTTACCTTAAAATCAGGAACTAGACAGGGATGCCCACTCTCTCCACTTCTCTTCAATATATTGCTGCAACCCTTAGCCAGAGCAATAAGGCAAGAGAAGGACATCAAAGGGATCCACATAGGGAAAGAAGAAATTAAACTATCCCTATTCGCAGATGACATGATCCTCTACTTGACTGATCCAATAAGTTCCACTCCCAACTCCTAGAATTAATAAACCACTTTAGCAAAGGGGCAGGATACAAAATTAACCTTCAGACATCAGTAGCCTTCATGTACACTAACAATACACAAACAGAAGGCCAAATCAAGAAAATGAACTCATTTGTAATATCCCCCAAAAGAATAAAATACTTAGGAATTAACTTAACCAAAGATGTAAAGGAATTATTTAATGAAAACTATAAAAGCCTAACAAAAGAAATTAGAGGACACCAGGAAATGAAAAGACATCCCATGATCATGGGTAGGGATTACCAATATAGTGAAAATGGCCCTACTGCCAAAATTGATATACAAATTCAATGCAATCCCCATCAAAATCCCAAAGACATTCTTTACTGAAATAGAAGATATAATTTAAAGATTCATATGGAACAAGAAAAGACCTAGAATAGCCAAAACAATTTTAGCCAAAAAGAACAATGCAGGTGGTACTACAAAACCAGACTTCAAACTCTACTATAGAGCTATAATAACAAAAGCAGACCAGAAGATGAATGGAACAGAATACAAGATTCAGAAATAGAACCACATACCTACAGTCAACTTGTATTTGACAAAGGAGCCAAAGTTATACAGTGGAACAAACACAGCCTATTCAAGTATTAGTGCCGGCAAAACTGTACAGCCACATGCAGAAAACTAAAAATTGACCCTAGACTTTTGCCATGCACAAGCATTAACTCAAAGTGGATCAAAGACCTCAATGTCAGACCGGAAACCTTGAAACTGCTACATGATCGAGTTGGTGACACAGTGGAACTCATAGGCACAGGAAAAAGTTTCCTGAACAGAATCCCAGGGTCACAATAGATTGGAGAAAGACTTGATAAATGGGACTACTTAAAAATAAAAGTTTCTGTACAGATAAAAGCATAGTTGCAAAAGTAGAGAGACAGCCAACCAACTGGAAAAAGATATTTACCAATAATATATGAGACAAATGCTTAATATCCAGTATCTATAGGGAACTCAAGAAACTAATCCCTCCTAAACCCAACAAACCATTCATTAAATGGGCAAGGGAACTAAAGAGAGACTTATCAAAAGAAGAGGTTAAAATGGCAGAAAATCATATGAGAAAATTCTCATCATCCATGGTCATAAAGGAAATACAAATAAAAACAACCCTAAGATACCACCTTACCTCAACAAGTATGGCGAAGATTTTTAGCTCAGTCAATGACATATGCTGGCAGGGTTGTGGAGAAAAAGGAACCCTACTGTACTGCTGGTGGGATTGTAAGCTAGTTCAGCCACGCTGAAAAGCAGTGTGGTTTCTTAAAGAACTGAAAATTGATCTTCCCTATGATTCCGCCATACCATTCCTGAGCATTTATCCTGAACACCATAACCCATGTTTATCTCTACACTATACACAATAGCCAGGCGATGGAAACAATCCAGATGTCCTACTGCAGATAAATGAATGGATACCAAAAATGTGGTATATATACACAATGGAATTCTACATAGCCAACAGACAAGATAAAATAATAGCATTTGCAGGGAAGTGGATGAATCTAGAGCAAATCATGTTGAGTGAGACAAGTCAAGACCAAAGGAACAAAAGGTGCATGGTATCCTTAATATGTGGCTATTAGATATGTACAATACAAGAGCAAGGACTCAATATTCGCGTACCCAATGCTATGGGTATGGTACTGGAACTATAAACACAACTACATAGACATAAAAACTTATTACTCTGTAGACATAATGTTTTATTACATAGATTAATATTTCTATGACATACAAACCCTCAGCCTAATTTGGATTATGTTCTAAAATCTCAATGCCAGTGATTTTATATAGAGATTCCCTTCTTGAATATGTGTTTGTGCAACATGTCATTTAAAATATGTAAAAATAAATTCTTTAATAAAAATTATTGATGAGAAATGCTCAAAAAAACCCAGCAAATGAAAGCATAGTAGAAATTTGTGAAGCTGAAGCCTAAAGGAAACTAATAACATTGCTAATCCTTCAGCAATACTAAGAAATGAATCTGTATTGGTACATATGATGTAGCTATCTATGTCTGCTCATACTCACAAATGCACATTGATACCTTTATCAAATTCATGGGTCAAAAGACTTAGTATTTAAAGATGCTAACTCTCCTCCAAATTATCTATGCTTTCAATGTCAATCTATCAAATTTCAGTAATTTTTGATGGAAAGTGTCAAGAAGAACCAAAGCAAAATCTAAACAAACTAATGGCTCATGCCTGTAATCCTAGCTACTCCGGTGGTTAAGATTTGAGGATTTCAGTCCATAGGCAGGCTGGGCAGGGAAGTCCATGAGACTACAATTAAGCACCAAAAAAAAAAGTCCCCAAAGTGGAGCAATAGTGGAAGAAGGATAGATTGAAGTGAAAATCCAAGGAAAAAAAAATCCCAGGCCCCAGTTTAAGTCCCAGAAGTAACAGAAAAGAAAGATACACAGAGAGAGAAAGGGAGGAAGGAAAGAGGAAGAAAGGGAGGAAAGAAAGAAGGGAAGGAGGAAAGGAGGGATTGGGAACATGGCTTAGTGGATAGAGTGCATGACTAGCACTCTGAGGCTTTCAGTTTGATTCTTTGGTACCATATAAGCAAACATAAATAGAATAATTGTTCTAAAAAAGAAAGAGGAGCTAGTGGTAGAGTGCTTGCCTAGCATACACAAAGCCTTGGGTTCAATTCTTTGGTACCACATACACAGAAAAATCCAGAAGTGGTACTGTTGCTCAAGTGGTAGAGAGCTAGCCTTGAGAAAGCCCAAGGACAGTGCCCAGGCCCTGAGTTCAAGTCCCAGGACTGGAAAAGGAAAGAAAAAAAAGAAAGAAAGAGAGAGGGGCTGGGAGGGAGGATGAGCAGGAGGAAAGGAAAGAAGGTAGATAGGCAGGTCGGTAGGTATGAAGGAAGGAAGGAGCTAAAAAAAACGAAGACATTACCAAATGTTGCCAAAAGCAGCAACAATGGTAGAACAGTTAATAATTAGATTGACCAAGTCTGAAACAACATCACAGATAAAATCCTCTAATCAACATACAGTATAATGATATGGCCTTTCAATACATTATATTTTCAATAAATGTTACTGGCCAATTGATACACCTAAAGGAAATAAAAAGTCTATACGGAACCTTCCTCAAAACACATACTAAAAACAATTCTCTAGAGTAGGAGAAATATTTAAGATGCAAAATTTGAGAAGATTCCTTCATTTGAAACTATTCTTGGTATGTATGGTAGCTCACACCTGTAATCCTAACTACTCAGGAGGCTGAGATCTGAAAATCACAGTTCAAAGCCAGCCAGGACAGGAAAGTCCACAATACTCCAATTAGCCACCAGAAATCTGAAAGTTGCACTGAGATCAAAGTGGTAGAGCCCTAACCTTGAGCAAAAGAGCTTAGAGACAGCACCTAGGCTTTGAGTTCAAGTCCTACAACCAACAAAAATAAAAAGAAAAACAAAAACAAAAGAGAAAGTGTTTCTTTCAAATATTTCAAGATTCTACAAGAATTCCTTTCTAGAACATGTGAGAAACCCTTACAAATCAGTTTGCATTTAGAAAACACATTCAATAATAAAATATAAAACATAACTGTTATATTGGTCCTGATTACACTAGCTTTTCAATCTTTCCTTAAACTCAAGGGTAATAATCTGTCTCTCTGTCTCTTTGTCTGTCTGTCTGTCTGTCTGTCTGTCTGTCTCTCTCTCTCTCTCTCTATATATATATATATACATACATACATACACGTATTAACATATTGATTTGTATTTCTAGGATTACCTTAGAATTAAAAAAATTCACATAAGAAGGCTAATACACCAAATTGTTATTAAAAAAAATAAAACCAGCCAACACTTTAAGTTATTGTGCTTACGTTAGAGGTCTCTGAGTTGCAATGATATAATCTGGTCGTCCATTTTTATAAACTAAGCGTGCATTTGACTGGACCCATGTCCATCGATTGTGTTTTGCAAGAAGTCTAAAAACGGTCATGCCACTTTCTCCAGTCTTGATCACTACAATAAAATTTTTAAAAATGAAGTCATTAAACTCCAAACTGGTAAATAAAACCTCTGTAATGACATATTTGTAGATGTATTTTATGTAGCACCATTTAAATATTTTGGCCACTTTTCACTGCATATTGAACCCGAAAGTACCAGAAACAATTTTTTCAAGGTTGTATTTTTCTGCCTCAGACTAAACAAAAATGTTAAAAGAAGCCAGGCATGGTGGCTCATGTCTGTAATCTTAGCTACTTAGGAGGCTGAGACCTGAGGATTGTAGTTCAAGGCCAGCCTGGGCACTAAAGTTCATGAGACTCTCATCTCCAGTTAACCACTAGAAAACTGGAAGTGGTGTTGTGGCTCTAGGGGTAGGGCGGTAGCCTGAAGAGCTCACAGGCAGCACCCAGACCCAGAGTTCAAGCCCCATGACTGACCAAAAAAAATGTTAAAAGAAAGATTATGGGCCAAATGATTTCAGTAACACATGAAAATAAAAATAAATTGTTTCTACTTAAGCAAGGGATATTTTGCTATAGGCTCAGCATTTTTCAATCTATAGTAATAAAGGTTTATGAATGTCATTAAAATAAGCAACATTTCTTAAACAGGTCTTTTCATAATCATTAATCTACTAGATTACTGATTGGTAGAGTTATTAAAATAAAAGTATAACTCTGGTTAATCAAAATGATACTTGTTGTAATAATTTGGAGCATGTATTAGAGAATATGCTATGTTTTTGGGCTGTTTCTAAGGAACAACTTACTTCGGATGTGTAACTCAGCACAATATAGCATATCGGCTGCGTGGACAAACTGATATCCTGAGCCTCTTGCACACAGTTCAGCTTCGGTGTATCCTAAAACAATTTGTCCTCTGTTTTTTGTTAAAGGGTAAAATAAGATTAAATTACAATTTAACATAAATAACCAATATCAATTGATAGTTACAGTCTACTTCTTATAATATGCTTTACTTGGCATTCAAAATTTCTAATTAACATATTGAAAGAGTAACTGTATCTATGTAAACTAGTTTTTTTGCTTATACCTCTTTTAGTTTTAACCAGAAAAAAACAATGTTAATATGACTAAAATACATCTAGCAGGGCATATCATAAAACAAATGTCTAATAACTATCTAGAATGTGCAGAACCTACATCCTATTTTTCACATAGTAAGAGAAATATGTCAAAACAAAATACATATTGATGAGATAAAAGCAAGCAGCTCTTACTTAGCATCACAACCAGTTGGTGTAAAGTCTAGTTTGTGTTTGGTTCTGAAGATAAAGTTTTTGGTTCGAATTTCCAGTATGGATGGTGGTTGAAGTGGAGTAGCAATAGCAAACAAAGCCAACTGAGGAGGAAGCATGGACCCATCCTTCCCTTTCTTGTTCTGTCCATGAAGATACTTTAATCTCCCTTGGAAATTCATTGCCTTAAACAGCAAAAACAGTTCATTAAAATACAAAGTACCAGGAAGCAAGAGAAAGGAGGGCTAATTGAGTAATACAAATGGGGTGAATCTGATACAATTATATAATATGCGTATATTAAGTATCACAACGAAACCCCTTTGTACAGTTAATTTATGTAAACAAAGTTTAAAGTAAGACTGGTAGTATAGGTTTGTTTTTAATGTTTCAATGTTTGGATGGAAGGTCCTGAAGCTGAGAATTATTACTTCCTTTCACTCTGCATTGGACATGAAGCACAAGAAAACTATCCCAGAAAGTATATGAGGAACATTGGGAAGAGAATGATACATGGACCATTGTTTTCCCTGGTGCTTGTAACTGGAGTATCATTTTTGCCTACCACAGTTCCTTTAATACCAGGCATTCAAAATACATTTTCTGAATGACTGAATGTTAGTAAGAAATTCATACTAATTTGAGCACTAGTACAAAGTACAACTCTAACCATAGGCCAGCATAACTTTCTTCTGAAATAAACACATAAATAAAAAGCATTTCTTAGTAGTGCTTAGCTTAAGATTATCCGCTCCAAAAATACTAATGACTCACACAAAAATATTTAATAGCCTTTGTATTCTCTTCTGAAGACATTTAGTGAATGAAGACACTCACACTGAATATCCTCTGAAGGATCCCTGTCATATCCCATGCAGGTGATTAGTCTGTTCATATCAGGCACATAGCTCAGGATGGTTCAATAATCATAAATGTGCAATTAGTTATTACACATATGGAAGCAGCCACAATTTCTTGTGTAGCAGGCACCAAGCTCCAAGATGGTAAGCACCCTCCTATTAAAGAAGAGCTAGGCAAGTCTCTATTTTCATACCAAAAAGTCCCCCAAATAGTCAGAATATAGGTTACACGTTCCATGTTATTTCATTCAAATTTTTCACTGAATCTTAAGAAGAGGAGGAAGAAGTGAGGGGGAAGGATGTGGAGGAAGAGAGGTGGGGTGGGAGGGAATGAGAATGAATACGCATATGTATATGTTCTGGGCCATGGAAGATATTCAATATCTGAAATAATTATTTTAAAGACTTACTTTCCTATACCAAATTTTTAGGGAGATAGGTAAATTTAAAAATTTGAATTCAAATATAAACCAAGAATATTGGCTTCATTTTTTGTTTTATATAGTATAATAAAGTCATTTGATTGTGTACTTTACCAGAAAACCAGATGAATTATCCAGTAGACACCTTAACCGGCATACAAAACACCGCTCCATAAAAGAAGAGTTTTCTGGAGGAAGTTGGTCTGAAGAATAATAGACTCCTGCCGGTGTTAGGCTATGAGATTCTGTAGAAATAAAACCAACACGTATTTTATATAACATTTTGCTATAAAATATTTGAAACTTGCAATAATTCCTTCAACTGGAGTATATATTCAAAATTAGACTTTCAAACATGATCCAAATAATCAAAATGTATTTATTGTTTTTCTTTGGTGGTGTTTTAAAACAGAACTCAGTCCACTAAACTTGTTAGGCAAGCACCTTGCCACTTGAGACATCCCACTCCTTTTTCTTTCTTTTTTTTTCTGATAGTGTCTTGTGCTAACATTATGTGGGCTGGCTTTTCAATTATAATCCCACGTAGCTGGGATTATGGGCATGGAGCATCTTGCCATTCTCACAAAAATATACTGAATAATAACATTTTTATGAGCTGTATTTTTTTTACTACCAGTTCTGGGGGGTTAAACTTAGGACCTGGACACTGTCCTTGGGCTTTCTTGAGGCTACTTGTTCTACCCTTGAGCCATAGGACAATTATAGCTTTTTCTGTATATGTGGTAGCAAGGAATGACATGCTAGATGAGCATTCTACCATTAGGCCATGCTCCTGGTCCCTGAATAATGTAACACTTTTGTCACACAGAACATTAATTTTTATTATTATTGAGCTATCACTCACAACAGTTTTCATATTTTCTAATGCTTTACTTTTTAAGCACTTTCAGAGATTTCTGACAATACCATTTATATCAAGAAAACATTTTATTTTTTATTGTCTGGGTATAAGAGGGGTTTCAGTTATACTCACCAGATAATAGGTGCATTAATTCTCACATATTGATACCCTTTCTCATGTTTTTGTCCCCATTTCCCTCCTCCCACTCCCTCCCAATCATCTTGTTTTCCCCTTCCCTTTCCTATTTCAAATAAATAAAGCTAGATACAATATACCAGGTAACAAAGTCAGATATAGTAACAATATGAGATTAACCAAAGGGCAACAAAAGAGAAATAACATAACACATTAAGAACAACAATCACACAAGATAAAGCTCTTATTTCCATCTCCTAGAGATACTTTCATTTAGTCCCATCCTATGTAACCTTATGTACCTAGATTTTGAGCTATTGTAATCCTCTGCTAGAAAAGTCCTAGATGTGAACAAATTATTATAAATGAGGGAAACCATTGAGTCTATGTTCCTTTGGCTTACTTCACTTAATATGTATTTTTCCCAAGTCTTTCATTTCCTTACAATGTCATTCTTTCTGATGGCAGCATAAAATTCCATTGTGTATAAAGTACTACATCTTCTTGATTCAATTATCTGCTTAGGGGCATCTGGGTTGGTTCTCTATCTTAGCTATGGTAAATAATGCTACAGTGAACATCGTTGTGCTAGTGGCTTTAGTATGTTCTTGTTTCTGGACAATAGGGTAAATGCCAAGGAATGGAATTGCTGGGTCACAAGGGAGCTCTATGTTTAGTGCAATAAAACATTTTTATTTGCATCTGCCAAATTACTTTTTAATTGATCCATTTTTTCATTTTCCTTTAACATTTCTGGGGCAAGCATGAGCACTGTCCTTTGGCTTTCTCAAGGCTAGAGCTCTACCACTTGAGTCACAGCACCACGTCTGGCTTTTTCTAGGCATGTGGTAGTGGGGAATCAAACCCAGGCCTTCATGAATGCAAAGCAAGCACTCTAACACTAGGCCAAACTCCCAGCCCCTAATGATACATTTTAAAAAGAACCATGTACATTTACTTCCATTTCAGCTTTGCACATTCTTTCGTTTTCAGGATGGAACCAGTTATTCCTATCAAACAGTATATAGTCTTGTACGTATGTCGACATTCCTATGTGAAACTCTTCAATGGCTGCAATCTGACAAAAGTTCTTTAGATCACAAGGTGCTATACCCAGCTCTGGCCCTGGCTAGACTTAGTTCTTTCTACATTTTCCTAACCTTCAGCACAGTGGCCTATGCTGCAAAGGTTCCCAGCCTCCTTTTACAGAAAGATGTCCAAATTACCACCAACACTGTCTTTTGATATACATTCTTACCATCAATTCCTTGTCCAGACTCTTGTGAAGGGTTTAATGCCCAGTGTAACTGACGCTGAAATTCAGCTCGATCTTCAGTATGGATAAGCTCATACACACTCTGATGTATAACATCAGACTAAAGAAAAAAATGAAACAAGGAAATAATAGTACTGATGAACCAATTCAATGGCTTGGTAAAACAATGTCAAGTCCTATTTTAGATTAGTGGGCATTTGTTAATGGTGATGAATGTAAATTCAAACAAAGTCAAAACTTCCTAGCCATCAAAAATATGAAAACCTAAAAATCAAACATGCATTATAACTGATTGGTTCTGTTATTTACCATCACATATTTGATCATAACATACCCACTTTACCTAAAAATACTTTATTAAAATCTGCACATGATTCTTATGTATTGACTCATCTTGTAAATCCTGTCTCACCAATGAATCATTCTATGAACACCTAGTCCTGTAACCTCAGCAGTATTTATTACATTATTTCCTTTATCATTATTAAATGTCTTCTTCCATTAAATTCTTTGCACTGGTAAGATCAGAAGAATTTATGTCATTTCCTTCACTGTTATTTGATATTTCCTTCCAGTAAATTTTCACTGTATTGGTAAGATTCAATAGGATTGTGCTGGCACCACAGCAGGATCCTGCCTTTCCTCATTTTTCAGAACTCACTACAGTATAAAGCCCTTTGTCTTTAACTTTTGCATTTTTTTAGCTTTTCCCCTTTGTTTAAACTTAACTCATGATAAAAACACATTTCCTAACCCTCACACACTCAAACATACATGCGCATGGAGAAAAGTTGCACAAAATATATACCTTTCAGCTTATTAATATTGCATTCTTATTTTATTCTACCCTAACCAACTAAAAAGAAAGTTTGGAAATCGGGTGCAGTGACTCACTCATTTTGCATAGGAATGTTTTCTTAAAGAATATTGTTTGTATTAAAGTGTAATAATAAGTTTAAATGTAACTAATCTCTTAGTTTTTCTTTTTTCATATATTTTTATTGTAATAGAAGTGTTACATTATATTCACCAGATAGAAGGTGTATTACTTCACAAACATTGATACCCTTTCTCATGTCTTGGTCCACATTTCCCTCTCCCTACCCCCATCCCTCATCTTGTTTTCCCCCATTCCCTATCCGATTTCAAATAACCAAATAAGCATATATACAATACATCAGATAAGAAGGTAAAATACTGTAACAATATGAGATAACCAAGGAACAGCAAAAGAGATGAGAGATAACAGTGCATTAAGGACAACAATCACTCATTATATGGCTTTTGTTTCTATATCCTGGAGGTCCTTTCATTTAGTGTCATACTATATGGCCTTATGTATCTAGGTTTTGCTCTATTGTAAATCTCTGCTAGGAGAGCCCAAGGCTTCTATTGATTAGGACAAATGAGGGAAACCATTGAGCCCATGTTTCTTTGAGTCTGGCATCAAATCATGATTAACCAAGTTATACAACTCATTAAATTTCAAATATATACTTTCCTATGGACACTAATACATTTGTGTTAAAAATCAAAGAAAAGCCAGGCACTACTGGCTTACACCTCTCAGGAGGCTGAGATCTGAGGATTGTGGTTCAAAGCTAGCTGGGGCATGAAAGTCCGTGATACTCTTAACTCTTAACCACCAGACTGGAAGTGGCACTGTGGTCCTGGAGTAGGGGGTATCCTTGAGCTTAGGGACAGTGCCCAGGCCCAGCGTTCAAGTCCCATGGCTGACAAAAAAAATCAAAGAAAAAAAATCACAGACTTTGTAGTAGTTACCAAATTCCATTACTTTTGCTATCTATGCTTTAATCTCCCTAGGGAATTTAATCTTCTAGTATCATCTAATATATAATTGCCAGAACTGTCATCTGAAAGAGAAGCTAATGCACACACTTCACTTTCTCTTTAATAAAAACCTTCAATGGGATCCACAGTGTACATAATAAAGTGAAAGTACAGTCTATGCAACAGCATTAGGTAAGAGCTATTCAGACCAGTAGCTTTATTAGGACCAGTAGAAATGCATATCCATGGATATGGATGGACATGTATATACCATGACCTGCGGAAAACTAGGTGCTGAACACCTAGAACATATCCATAGATTTTATCAAATATTTCAGATGACTCATCACATTGCAATGTAGGAATAACTAGTATATTTAGTATCTGTTCTCAAATTCTATCATTTTCTCTCATTTATTCACCATCTACTCAAAGTTGTTTAAATGAGCCAAACATCTACTTCTTTCAAGGGTTTCTAGTCTACTGCTTATAGTACATATATTTCTCCCCTCCCCACCTTGTTTTCCACATTCTAGGTCCATCTCAATCCATTTTCTTTAGGTCATTTTCAATAATGCACATGAATCAGAATGAACCAAAATGTTCCTTGTGCTTTCTTATTTCGTAGTTATTTTATGTCTTTAGCAGTCCATGTTAACTGATGGTAAATGTTTTCATGTCTACTCCCCTAACCTCTGTCTGCCTGAAAGATCCACATGCTCTGTGTGAGGACTGTCCCCTCCCTGGGCCTCATACAAGCTAAGCTAGTGCTCTCTCATTCAGCTATATCTACAGTACCTTGAGGGTTTTTTGTACATGAGATTATTGAAAAGTCCAAACAGAAACCCAATAACCAAGAATCATACTAACATATTGAGAAATTAGTGCTATAAATAAGTAAGATGAGGGCCTGGAGTTTAGCCTAGTGGTAGAGTGCTTGCCTAGCATGCACGAGGACCTGGGTTCAATTCCTTGGTACCACATACATAGAAAAAAGCCAGAAGTGGTGCTGAGTCTTAAGTGGTAGAGCTCTAGCCTCGAGAAAGTCCAAGGACAGTGCTCAGGCCCTGAGTTCATGGCCCAGGACTGGCAAAAAAAATAAGTAAAATGAGCAAATATAGTTTCATAGCCCAAACATTTTAATGACATATAATCAACTTTGATCTTAAAACATAAAATATATATATATAAGTTCATTTTCTAAAGAAAATGGTTTTAAAAGAGGAAAACATATTTACTTGTTGAAATCCCAGGTAATCTTGTATAGTAGAGGAAACATAAAAGACTAAAGCATCGGTAGTAACAACCAGTACAAAGCCATTCAGAGCCTAGAAGGAAAAAAATATAAAATCAGTAATGGAAATTAACATCGTTATTCATACATAGTGATTTCAGCTTAAAAAATTCTTTACAATGGTTAGATACCTTATACCTCAAAATCAGACATACTACATACCTGCAATAAAGAAAAATCTATTAATATTTGACTTGGCTAAAGGAAATTTTACAGCTAAATTTAAAGCTCAACCACAGTAGTTTTTCTGTCCAACTATATAAAAAACATTCATGTAGTCTATCATACTGCTTTATATAAAGGCATGATGCTGACTATATCCTAAAAGACAGTAGTATAGATTGGAAGAAAATTTCTTTGTAGAAATACACTTTAAGTTCATGTTAAAATCTGAGCACTGTCAAAGAATTATAAAACAAACTTATTGGAAAATATATCAAGCAATGTACTTAGTATAGAAATAATGTAATATTATTCTTACTGTGTTTTCCTGGCATACGATATGCCATATAATTTGTCTAAATAATTTTAGGACAAAAGTCATATACTCACTATCTTAGGAATGTAACTGTAACCCCTCTTTATCCCTGATAATAAAACTAAAAAACAAAAACTGAGTCATTAGCTACATTTTAAACCAATTTACTGTTCTGTTTATCAGCCCATATTTTTCTTGAAATAAAGGATTTCCTTATCACCTTATAAAATGTCCCAAATGTATTTAATCACCCCGAACAACAAAGTATTAGAAAATTGCATAGAATCTTCATAAAAAATCTTTGGTTTAATTAACACACATCAAGAGAACATCAGCTGGTTATGGGCAGAGGACTCATGTCTAAATATATCCCATTCATTTAATGTAAGGAAGTCCAGTTGATTTGTATTATCAGTAATTTGGACATGATCACAGAGTTGTAATAAAAAATTTATAAGAATTATTACACTACACTCTAATTGCCACACTTGAACAGGCACTGAATGAGCTAATTGAATTCTCAAAACCTACTTTACGTTTTGTCACAAAAGCAAAACAAGTTCTTCCACTGAGTTTACTGTATAGAAGTGAGTGATGAAGTCGTGGTAACACTGTGTCCTAACATTGGTCTTAATTTTATTCTATTCCAACAAAAGAAATAAACTTTTTAGAAGTCTGTGAAAATGAAAACATGTTGGAATAACTCGTCTAGTTCTAAATTGGAGTTTGGGAACAATTTAAAATGTTTTCACAAATCTATTTAAAACTCTTCAAGTCTTGAGCTGGGTGTCTGGCCTAGTGGAAGAATGCACGAAGACCAGGGTTAGATTCCTCGATACCACATACATATGGCACCTTGGAAGTGGTGCTGTGGCTCAAATGGTAGAACTTTAGCCTTGAAAAAGCCCACAAACAGTGCTCAGGCCCTGAGTTCAAGTCCCACGACTGGCAAAAAAAACAAACAGAAAAAAACCTTTTGAAGTCTAAAGCAGAGAAGATGGCTTGCATTTGTTGTTACTAATTGCACACAATGAAATGTAAGCTACATTATAACATTCTAAAAAAAAAAACCCTCAGCTTAAAAATAACTTTTAAGTATTAAATAAATGCAGTAAGTTTTGGGCTGAGTTATATTCTTGAAAAAAGTATATGTAAACCCAATTTTTATATGTAAACTAAGTGAAGAGATCCTCTTGTTTTAAGGGAGTACACAGGGAGGTGATAATCAGACCTGTAATGCACTCAGTTTACCTAATTTCATTTTCTCATGTACCAACATAGTTCACAGACAGGATCTAAGATCCTAAGAGTCCTAAAGAACTGGAAACAATTTTAAAAAATGGACTAACTTTTCATTTGCAATTGTCCTTAAAGAAATCTATTCACTAAAACTTACTTGCAATAAGAATTCTCCTTCTTGCAAGTTCATGTCTCTGAATTTTGCTGTACCGTTATCCTGGCTTCCATTCCTGTCCACAGAGGAAGACTTTAGTGCAACTATTAAAGAAAGAAGAAATAATGATAGAGCAGACATATTTTTATTTAAGCAGTATGAAGAGGCTATAGAGAAAAATCTCTAACACAAAAGGACAATTTGAACTACTGTGTGTTTGGATCTTTATAGTTTAGAGAGCAATATAACTGAAGTAATATTTCAGTTAGCATTTACGTAAGCTTTTTATCAAGCACTTTTAAGTATTACCTCATTTAAAATCATATGGCTAAAGTATCTAAGAGAATTGCATAAGAATGAGAGCACTGCCATTTATTAAGTGTGTACGCTCTTTGCACCTGTTTTCTGATATGCAAAGTGGCAATAATAATAAAAATAATAATAATAATCCATCCTGCAAGATTAGTGTGAAAAGTAATGAGACTACACCAGAAATTCATGACACACAACAGATCAGTGAGTTATTATTAGCAGCACTTTCAAGAACTTAAGGACTGCCTAGTAATAAAGTATATTTGAAATACCTTTCACTTTCCCTCTCCATTTTTGCTAATCTCTTTTTAAGGCTGTGATACTTAAATACTATCTTGACAATCATATTAAGTTTTCTTATTTCATTAGATTTTTACATGCCAAAATAATCTGGCTCAGTAAAATAGAAGATTTATGAACAATCAGATTTTCTCTTAGCTTGAACAAAGTTATCACATAAAACACTCTCATGTCTGCAGGGTACTTTCTGGTAAGTAATCAGTGCATGTGTCACAGTAGAATCTTATGCCAAATTCTGGCTGCTGCAGAAGTTGAAAGATATCTCTCTAAAAGAAGAGGCCAGGAACTTGGCCTTTGAATATAAAAATTTAGAAAGGGCAGAGAACAGATTTCCTTAGGCCAAAAAAAAAAAAAAGAAAAGAAAAATAACATAAGATAAATTGATCTAACAGCTAATCAAGTCCAGAGGAAATACTCAAATGTTTCTCATCAGAAAGAAGAATAAAGTGAGAACAATCTTTTCTTCTTTTATGCTCTGTATGCTATTTTGTTGTTGCTCACGTATTTTATGGCCAAATATTTTCTTCAATACACTAAAACCTGACAATACCAATAAACTCTGCAACTTCTTCAAATGCTGCATGCAGAGTATGAGGCACAATTAAAGAGTTATAGCAAATAAAACACATTAAAGAGAAAACTACAGGGCCTGGGAGTTTGGCCTAGTGGTAGAGTGCTTGCCTACCATGCACGAAGACCCAGGTTCAATTCTTCGGTACCACATACATAGCAAAAGCCAGAAGTAGTGCTGTGGCTCAAGTGGTTCTATCCTCTGGCCCTGAGCTCATGACCAAGAAAAAAATGTAACCAAATCGTTACATTATAAAATCAACAAGTCTAAAATGACGTGAAATTTAGAATGTCTAAATTATCCTGAGGAATCTCTTGAAATAATTTTTTAAGCAATAGACTAGATGTCTGTTCCAGAGAAACTGGTAGGAAAAAAAGATAAAACAGCACAGAGAGGAAACTTCCTCACCACTGAGACACTGAGGAAGAAATTAAAGAGATTATTCATCTGAGAGTAATTTATGGTTTGTTCTTTGGCTTGTATTGAGGGTACTAGAAGACATAGAAGGCTCTGCATTTATGCTGGACATACACACTGTGAAAGTAAATAACTAGAAAAGAATGTCAAAAATATGAAGTGCCAAAACAGTATTAAAGGAACTTAAAGTTTAAAAAAAATTAAAATGCTTATACATCTGAATGCTAGATGGCAATTTTTAATATGTAAAACTACTGCTTAAGTGGGAAACATGATAAATTCATTTTAGAGATGACCACTACTAGAAGGTTTTACTGAAAACAAATACTTCTATTTTGTTCTTTTGTTGGTCAGCAACATGGCACAGAAGTAAATATTGAGCAAGAATGAGTCCAGAGGGCACACTCACTTTCCAGCATCATCTAAAGAAATGCTAGTTTACCTTTTGCAGAAAATTAACTTCCTACTGGCTTCTCAACCCATATACGCAATGTTTACCCTTCTATGAAGTTTTTCCTCCATTTCCTGGTTTCATATCTATTCCCTTAATTTTCTTAAAATTACTAGCAGGAATGCTAATTGATACTCTTCACTTTTGTGTACACACTGCTTTTCCTGGAAGCAGTGGAAGAGCTAGATGGAGACATGAAGTCCTATCACAGGATTTTTTTCCCTCCCCCCTGAGTATTTAATATTCTTTATGTGAATCAATACCCATATTTGATATCTTAAAAGTCCATAGTAGTCTTATGAAATTGGTCTGTTGTTCTTTCCATATAATAGGATCTGAGACTTAGCGATGTTTCCCAGGATCATAGAACCTTAAGTGATACAGGCCAGGGCCACCCCCCCCCAAAAAAAGAAAAAAAAACAGGTTGCTTGAACCAAGTCTGTGGGCAATGAGAGACCACCTCTCAGACTTCCCACTTCCTTCACTTTCTGCTTTCTCGCCTTTAAAGGAGGACAATGCTATCCCTCTGGGACAAATTTTATTAAGGGTAAAATAACATGTAGAGTATTTGGAAAATGCCTGGAGACAACCATTGACAGTCAGGACTGCTGATTTTATCCAATCTGAGATCACTTAGAAAAAACTTCTAACATATTTCATATTGAGGTTTAACTGAGTGATTTCTTGTCTTTGAATGGAATTAACATTAACAAGTACTTAACAAACCTCTTCTGATGACTATAGAACATAGATTTGATGTACTTCAATACTACAAGATGATACATAAATCATATGCACAATCAGATATTTAATGTATTTTAGACACCACAGCACTGGAATTAAATATGCAACAGTTCACAAATACAAAATGTAGCCAAGTGCAGGTGGCTCAGGATGTAATCTTAGCTATTCAGGAGGCTGAGATCTAAAAGTGAAGCTGTGGCACAAGTAGCAGGGCACAAGTAGCAGGGCACTAGCCTTGAACATAAAAGCTCAAAGAAAGGGCCCAGGTCCTACCTTTGATCAACACCATAAAAGAAAGGAAGGGGAGGGAAAGGGAGGGAAGGGAAAGGGAAGGGAAGGGAAAGGGAAGGAAAGGGAAGGGGAAGGGAAGGGGAAGGGAAGGGGAAGGGAAGGGGAAGGGAAGGGGACGGGGGCAATCATAGTATTTGAACTATTTCTATTTATGCAAACTGTGAAGTTCTATCCTAAACCAAATGAATCAGAAAATTTACAGGAGGATCCACCATTAGAATTAATAGCCTTTCAGATGATTCTAACATCTATAAAAATTTAATTATCACTATTCTAACTGATTAGCTACAATCTGTTTTTGAAATGCTGTCACTTTGGATAATACAGCTGATTCTGCTGTTTCAAAAGTATCTGCTGCAGTCAATTTATTCAATGTAAATTATGTAAAAAAACAAACTACCATAATCTATGTATATTATTAAGAAACAAAATGAATGTGAGGGGAAAATAGGAGAGAAAAAAGGAAGAGATGATACTGACCAAGAAGCACTGTACATATAATCTGATTTCTGTAATTATAACTCTGCTGTACAACTATTTAATAACCACTTTAGGACAGCTGTTAAAAATCTTCCTGACCAACAGGATGTACGCTACTTTCCAAAGATGAATACAAAGATATCACAATATATACAGTGGTAAGATATTCCTTATTAAGAAGCTGATGAAGCAACAACAAAACAAATAAGAATTTAATCAATGATGAAATTTAGAGCGTAAATAAATGACAGAATTATCAAACTGCCATTCCAAAGGGTTCAATTTTAATTACAATTTGCATTCATCCATATTCCTGTTTTCTAATATAGTCCTTTCCTTCTTTTAAGCTCAGATTTCCATTTCTCTCCATAAGCCAAATATTTCATCTTCAGAGAACATACTTCGAATTGTTTGATAGAAAATTCATGAGAAAGACTGGCTCGTGGTAAATATATTAATCTATAAATTATAATAGCAATTAAGGTAGTCAGTACAATCATCTGAAAGGCTTATTTCGCCAGGCTCTGGTGGCTCACACCTGTAAACTTTGCTGCTCAGGAGGTTGAGATCTAAGGATAGTAGTTTAAAGCCAGCATGGGCAGGAAAGTCCATGTGACTCATCTCTAATTAAGCATCCCTAAAGCCAGAAGTGGAACTGTGGCTTAACTAGCAGAGTAATAGCCTTGAGAAACAGAGCTCAGAGACAGCAGCCAGGTCCTGAGTTCAAACCTCAGGATTCATTCTAATGTTGGGATCCTTACACAATTTCTGATTCTACATATTGATGGTGCAACAACCATCATTAAAAATGTCCAGATGACACTATTTGCCGTGCTGAGAACCAGTGAGTCAGAACATCAGGATTTGAGAAATTACTTCTATATGTTTTGGCTCTAATGCCTCTGTATTTTACAAAATTTTAACTTCTGCACTTAAATATCATACTTATAAAGTATGAGCATTAGAAAGAAACTCTACTTAAAATTGTACAGACAAAAATTGATGCTCAAACTTTTAAAATGGAAAACAGGATAACAACACAGACTGATACAGTATGTGTCCCTCAGAAAGAAATAAGCCTGTTTCTCCTGAATGTTGTGAATAGATTTGAGTATGTACCCCTCTAATAAAAGAAAAGCATGGGGATGCTATCAAAGAAGTTACTAGAAAAATTTCCATCTTTAAGTCAAAATACAAATTTAAATTAACAAGGAATTCTTAGGCAATATTAATACTACAGGTCCCTAAAGACCCTACATATCAGTGTCACCAGAACAACAAATCCCACTGACATAAGTAAAATATCAGTGATTTAAAAGAGGTAATTATAAATTACACAGCAACTATGTTAATCCTAAGAATTACTGCATTAGGCCAATTCTTTTCAGGATTAATACCCAACAAATCTAAAAGAGCAGGCTAGCATCAGTATAGTCCACACATTTAAGATCTTAACAAACCTCAAAATCAGTTAGCTGAACTGGTATTTGCATTGCCAGCCAAATGAGTATTATAAGATACAAATCTCCCTCTGCCACACTGAACAGAGATGGAATGCTGTCCCTGGAACAAAGAAATTTGACACTTCTCTGGAGACACAATCAAGAAGCAACTGTGGGGCTGGGAGTAGTGGCTTTGGCTGGGAGTAGTGGCTTTCACGGGTTATCCCAGATCCACAGGTGTCTGAAGTAAAAGAATCAAGGTCTGAGGACAGCCCCAGGCAAAAGTGAGACCTTATTCAAAAAAATAACCCATTCAAAAATACCCTAAGATGGGCTGTGGGTCTGGCTCATGGTAGAGAACCTGCACAGCCAGCGCAAAACCCTAACTTCATATTTGAAATAGGAAAGGGAAGTGGGGAAAACAAGATGATTAGGAAGGGATGGGGGAGGGAAATGGGGACTAAAACATGAGAAGGGGTATCAATGTGTGAGAAGTAATGCACCCACTACCTGGAGAATGTAAATGTAACCCCTCTATACATTACCCTGACAAGAAAAAATTTAAATTTAAATTAAAAAAAAAACTTCAAACCCCAGTATTGTCAAAGAAATAAGAACCCAACTGACATGAACATTCTGTGAAACTGACAGTTAAACAAATTCTCACATCTTATGGAAATTTTCAGGGTACAAAAAAATCAATACCTTATGAAAAATTTCAGATTCATCAAATATGGGCAGTGTTTCAAATGTGCTGTTATACAAATAAAACTACTTATTAATACACTAAGTACATTGCATTATTTTCCCAGTTCACAGGTGGTCTAGAAAATATGCTGCAATCTTTTTGGATTTTAGGGAATCTTTTGTCCATCTAACTTTATGTTCCTGTACTGAACAATCTAAGGCACTGCATCAGGTGTATGTGTGCCGGTTTTAAATGACACAGTATTTACTATGAATAGTTTACTGAACTGATAAATGCTACATGACATTTAAGATCTACTCTGGATACAGAAAGTTTTATGACTTTTTCATTTTATTACATATTTGTATTTTTTTAAACAAAAGATGATCATCCTCAAATTTTCACAATTTCTTCAAAATAGAAATTTTGACATTGCTTACAAGAAAACAATCTGAATACAATACTTACATGATGATAAACATTTCAGATGTTAAAAAGGAGCTACTATTGGTCTGACAAAGTTATTAAAGTTATTTAAACTTTTAACATATTCTCCGTTTCAAAGATAGTATTGTTGAGCTTAGTACAGAGTATCAAATAAACTGCTTTGAACTAAATCATAATTCAAGGAATTTATACTATAGTTTAGAATGTTTCAACTAATCAGAAATGACTAAATATTAATGATGTACTTAAAATTCAAGTAATGCTTTTTCAGATAGTAGTAGAGATCTGGTCAATGGCTCCAAAGTTTAAGAAGACTCATCCAAGCTGGATTATTTAAACTTGTAATAAATAGGTGTATTTTCTTGGAAAAATATCTATTGTTATAGTAAAACTTGAGTTTCCTTTCTAACAAGATTGTATGATTACTCGTTTACATTGTTCTTTCCGCAGGAATTTACACACCCCCTGTTTGCATCCTGTTATTCATCGTGAGCTTCCCTTCCCTTCACTAGGCTATGTCCCTAACAGTGGAAGCACAGTTCATGCACAAAATGTTTAAGCGCTGTTAGCGCACTGCAAGTGTCGCTGTTTGCATTAAGCCTTTCTTTTTTAATTCATGATGGTATTATGTTCAAATTTTCATTCTCTGTATGTTCTAAAATATTGTATTACGCTCCCAAAATTCTGGTGGTCTACAGGAGACAGGATCTTTTTGGTTTATAATGATTTTTTTTCTCTCTGTCATTTAACCTTACATTCATAGATTGAACAATCTGAAGTACAGCAAGGCTCACCTGAAGACATTTATTGTCTTAACATTCCATAAATTTAGGTTTTTCCTTCAAAAGGCAAAGAAAGTCATATATAGCTAAGGACATAATTTATAGACAAATACTGTCACAGAAAATGTGACATGCTTATTAAAATACTGTCTTCTGAGTTTTATATGAAACTGTAACAAAATATATGAGGAATGCTCTAATAGGCAATTCTTTGCAGGTAATTCTTATGCATGCCACAGTTTAGAAGCAATAATACAAACAAGTAATAAGATACTAAAGGGGAAGGAGTGGGGACAAAAAACACAAAAAGGGGTATCAATGTGTGAGAAGTAATGCACCTTCTATCTGGCAAATGTAACTGTAACCTCTCTATTAATTACAATAAAAAAGAGAAAAAAGATAGCATTGTCAAATATGCTGAAACAGAACAAAAATAGAGTAACAAAGAGTTTAAAATGATTTTAACAAAATTCCATGAGTCCTCTTGTACTCTAACATTCTATGGTAAAGTTATGAGTCTGCTTTATTTGAGACATTGAGGTCTAATTATGCATATGTGTGGGTATCTACATCTACATATGCATCATTGATATACATGTTAAACATGTGTGCATAAACATGTATTTATACTGGTAAACATGTATCTGTCTAAAAGTGAGTCATTATGTCAGTACTCTAAGAAGCCTCAGTTCTGATCTACTACTCTTTTTTTTAAATTTTTATTTTAATGGACTTTAAGATCCTCCTGTATAGCCAGGGCTCTTATGTGTTAGTAATATAGGGATGTGTAATCATGCTCAGCTTCTGTTCCTCCACCTCTAAAGAATGTACAACCTACACGTTTCTTTTTAACGTATATATTTCATATATATATGTTTCTCTTTAAAACATATATATATACATGCATAGATATAACTATATATATCTATGCATGTATACACACACACACACACACACACACACACACACACATCTACCATAGAGGAGCAAAAATGGAAAGTTAAAGTGATCTAGTCAAGAAGTCTTTGCCACAGTCAAGAATGAAGGTCTCCCTGGCCTCTAAATGTAAACTCTCTTAGGACAGAGACAACTCTAAGTCATGGAATCCCACACTACAGTCAAGCAGTACCCACAGCATGGGAATAAGCGCTAAGGATAAGAGAGCATTTCATGTAGCTAGACAGGAGCTCCAGATAACAATGTACAATAGTGACTCCTACTTTAACACCCAAGAATTTAGCCCCAAACCAGCTTAATAGCACAGGTTTAGGGTGAGGCTCGAGTTACCATTTCTCACAAGTTCCAAGTGATGCTAGTGCTGCTTGTCTGGGGACTATGCTCATGAAGACCTAAGAAAAGGTCCTAAGAGGGTTTGGTTTTGTTTTTGGTCTTTTTTTGTATCAGTCCCGGGGTTTGAAGTCAGGGCCTGTGCACTGTTCTTGGACACTTTTTGCCCAAGGCCAGCGCTCTGCCACTTAAGCCACAGTCCCACTTCTGGCTTTTTCTGTTTATGTGGTACTGAAGAATCTAACCCAGGACTTCATGTGTGCTAGGCAAGCACTTTACCACTAGGCTCCTCACCCAGCCCCTATCTTATCATTCTTAATGTGTTTCATTCTTGCCTTCTTAAAACGGACAAACAAATCAAAGAGAAATAACATTACTTTGATCATAATTTCTAAATATATAATTTTCCAGGAATAATGGCATATATATCATTTAAATGGTTACATCTGTTGCATGAATAAAACTGGAAAACTGATTTTAGGATAATAATAAATTTGACCCTATATATCAATCAAAACTTCACATATTGTTAGTTTTTAGTTATGAATACAATGTGTTTCGTACTTATTGTAGAAATAGTAAACTTTGTTGTCATACCATCAAAGAAGCTCTTGGCTCTCAGGTAACTGACACTGAGCCTAAGAACGGAAAGTTTATCCAGCTTATTAATAACATCTTGTGGAAAAGGTAGCAGGCTAGCCAAACGGTCTAATTCTGTATTAAGTCGGTCTCTATGTCGCTTGGAAGGATTTGACTTGATTCCTTCTGCTGGAATTGGCTTTACTCTGAAAAGCAAACAAAATAACATGAAAATCCTTCAAGAAACTTGAAGCAAAAATTTCTATTGCATTAACATCTTAAATATGTTTCTAACAAGTTTTAAAAATTTACTTCAATTTATATACAATCTCCCCAAATCTTCCTTGCATATCCAAATTAAGAAAATGGTAAAAGTCATGCTTTATTTTAAAAAAAGGCATACTTTATTTCATTACAGGAAAATGCTAAATACATCTAGTAGTTCATATGTATTACATATATATGGTACACATATACAGTTTAGTAATTCCAAAATAACAAAATCTATTATGGATTTTTCTCCCTCAAACACAGACATTGATAGATAAGGAAAAATAAAAGACATGTACAATAAATTATGTAAAACTCAAGCTTCCTTTGCTATCTTCCACAAGGAGCATGTCATCATTTATTTTGAGGTACATTCAAAGGCTTGAATGTTTATTTTATCATTCCCTGATTCCTATCTGTATTAATTTTTATCCCACTTAGTAATGCCTTCCTAAGCTCTCTGAAATCTGAAGCTAGTCCTCAAGGCATCTAATACAGACCTCAAATGCAATAAGGAAACTAAATTTGACTCTACATTTGTTGGATAACAAGTATTAGAGGTTAATTGAAGAGTTTATTTTTCATGACTAGGCATATTTCTACTTAATTATTATTCATAGTATTGTGTCTCAATGAGAAAATTCACTAAAATCCCAACAATGTAGCATGCCTGTAATCTAAAAGATACTGCTGAACACTGGTGACTCACACCTGTAAGCCAAGCTACTATATACATATATATATAATATTATATTGTATATATGGCAAGATACCACAATGAATTCCTTTGAAAAAAATAACATGCATTTTAACAAAAATGAATATTTACCATAACTTGGGTATAACTGTCATGGACAGTAATGGGTTATTGTAAAGAGTAAAAGAGGGTGAATAAGGCCTAAATACATTATGCACATGTGTGGAAATGGAACAATGAAGACACTGGTTTGGAAAGGAGAAGGAGGAAGAAGAATTGAGGCTTGGGGGGAAAATGCTGTCAATGGCTAAGTAGAAAGAATAATTAACTGCTTGAAAAAATATTTCATCAAAACTTGGTATCTGCAATGGATCTTGAACCAGATTTCATGAGGGAGTACAACTGGGAAAGATACACTGTTAGAAATCCCTTGGTTGAATATAAAACAAAAAAAAAAAAGGAAAGAAAGAGAATGGGCCTGATTTTTTTTTTCCAGTCCTGAGGGTGGAACTCAGGGTCTGGGCATTGTCCTTGAGCTTTCTCAAGGCTAACACTCTTCCACTTGGGCCACCTCACCATTCCTGGCTTTTCTGTGTATGTAGTACTGAGGAATTGAACCCAGGGCTTCATGAATGCTAAGCAAGCACTCTACCACTAGGCCATACTCCTAGCCCCACAGGCCCATTCTTTCAACAGACCTACTATATGAAACGAACAGAACAGTCACCAGTAACATACAAAAACTCCTGTTCTCACAGAGATTATGTTCCAGTTAAATGACAGAGAAATAAACGAAAAGACATGTCGCTTGATTTTCTAGCTGATGTGCATTAAGAAAAATGAAGCAACGTAAGGAAGAAGTAAGCACTGATGGAGGTGATGCTTTTGAATGGCAAGGCAAGTACCTCAGCACAGACTTGAAATACAATGTAGGAAGAGCCAAGATGTTTGATGAAAGACACAGAAGAAACAGTAAGCTTCACCAAATTGTAGGAAACTAAACATTGGTGCTGGGGAGCCTTGGTCAGCTCTGGATCAGCATCCTCAGGCCTGTATTTTATCAGGCTGCCTTTGGTGACTAAGAATATAAAAAAGAGAGTAGCGTTTACTAAAATTAGGATTATATCACCAGTCACTATGTCACTCCTCTACTAAAATCTTATAGTACGCTGGGCTTGTCCAAGATATCTTGACGAAACTTAGTTTAGCAAAGGTCTTTCCAGATTATATCTGGCTTCACTGTGTATAGTTGAAGCTTCCATTTCCATTCTACCCCAGAATTACAACATCTTTGAAACTTATCAATGTGTATTTCTGTGCTTTTAGGAAACCCTGCTTTGTGTTATCCATTTCAAATCCTTGCTCCAGATTTCTATGGTCTTTGGCTTAAAATTTTGATCAGCTATCCAACTCCACATGTCTGCTGAGTCTTACATAAATGTCTAGTGTGCCATTCCGTTATGGAATATTCTATACAAATAACAAATTGGAAGTGTGTGTTCAGTCCTATTCCCTTTGTTTTTTAGTTTGCTTTAGGGGAAAAAAAATCTCTTGCTTCTGCCTGGGCTTGTCTTGAACTGCCAGTCTCTACCTCTACCTCTTGAGGAGCTGTGATTACACTTGGCCCCCTAGTCATGAGCTCTTAATCTTGCAGTAATGATCGTGAGAGATTCCAGAGGAGAGTAACAAAGATCTTCCAGTAAAATAAGCTTATATGGAATAAAAAGTAACAGTAACTTAAAACTCTATGCAGTATGCTGCTTGTCTTGTATTGCCACTGTATTGCTACTGTATAATACTTAATTCTGCATTATAATCTGAGGCTTTCTTCGTACTGTGCATAACCATCTTCTTCTGTCATGTATTTTTAGTATCTTATGAAACATTTGGCATGAAATCACATTTCTAAAATTTAAGTATTAAGTGACCTAACTACATATATTGTAAAATGTTGATGAAGTAAAGAAATATCTATTTTTTCTTAGATTAAAACATAGCCTCAAGGGCCAGGAGTGTGGACTAGTGGTAGAGTGCTTGCCTAGCATGCATGAAGACCCTGGTTCAATTTCTCAGAACCACAAACAAACAAAAAAAAAGCCAGAAATGGTGCAGTGGGTAGAACTCTAGCCTTGAGAAAGCCCAAGGATAGTGCCCAGGCCCTGAGTTCAAGCCCCAAGACTGGCAAAAACAAAAACAAACAAAAAATACCTCAAAAAATATGTCCCAATATGTACATCAGAATTGCAAAATCAATGTTCCAATGGACTGCATGCCACAATTTTAGGTTAGAAGCCCTGAGACCAAATTACTGAATCTCATAGACTCAATGGTAGGTCCAGTCTGAATCCTGCTAAACCCTTTTAAATGCTCTAAACTACAATGTTAGCTAGACACACAATTTGCCGCCAGTGTTTGAAGTAACCTCGAAAATAATAAGAATCCAGCCTAATCATAACATACTGTGACAATGCTTTCTATATTACTTATAAACTCAAAATGACATGTAAAAATAGCTTCAGTAATTCCATTAAAGTGATATTTTCTAACAAGAGATTACCTTGCCAGGAACTGACTTGTTATATTGACTTTTTCCTCTGGATGATTCAGTCTTGCCCCTCTGCTTCAGCCTATCTATCAGTAACGTCTTTATTTTTATTTGGTTTCATTCTGTGTCTGATTATCTTATTTGTTCATATTTTCTAGAACTTAGACCCTCTTTTTTCAATATCTACTAAGATGATTTCTATTCACAAGATTCCTGTATGCTTCTAGTCATAAACTACATGCTTTATGTAAAATAGCAGAGGTGATAAATACCATAAACAAAGTCAAATCTCATTTTTGGACAGATTATAGCTTGATATTTTATTTCCCTATATGAGGCAAAAGAATTCTGAGAACAAATGTTGGAAGTTACTTGAATAGGACAGAATCTTCTACCACTGTCTTCTTGCTGTTGTCCAGTTGTGAGAAGCAAAAGAAGCAGCTGCTCTAAGAACATGTCAGCAGTGAAAACCAGAAAAATGAAATATGCCTTAAAACCACTAGTCTTTCCAGAGTCATGAAAAAGAAACTAAATTGTCTTCTTTTCTCCATGCATATACATATCTTTTTTTTTTTTGGCCAGCCCTGGGCTTGAGCTCAGGGCCTGAGCACTGTCCTTGGACTTTTCAAGGCTAGAGCTCTATCACTTGAGCCTCAGCACCACTTCTGGCTGTTTTCTATGTATGTGGTACCGAGGAATCAAACTTGGGTCTTTGTGCATGCTAGGCAAGCACTCTACCACTAGGCCAAACTCCCGGCCCTACATATTTTCTTTTTAAGGCAGTGTAGCACTGTACTGTCCAGGCTGTTCTCAAATTCAGTCTTTCTTCCATCTTAACTTGGTGAATGTCAGGAATACAAAAGCATGCTTCCACACTTGACCATATTTTTTGTACAGCACTAACCTTTGATATTTATGTGAATAAATGTATCCATTATACATCAATCATTAAAAAACACGACTAGGAAAATTTTAAGTAGTTAACAATTATTAACTTAATAGATCTTGCCAGCTACTGGTGGCTCATGTCTATAATCTCTGCTACTTAGAAAAATCGGATCTGGAAGATGGTGTTTGTAAGTAAGCCCAGGCCAAAAAAAAAAAAAAAAGTCTACAAGACTCCAACGCTAAGAAAACCAGCAAAAAACTTGGGAAGGGGTAAAAAGGTCCAAGAAGTAATGTACCCACTATCTGATGAATGTAACTATAACCCCTCTGTACATCACCCCAATAATCAAAATAAATAACAGCAAAAAGCCAAAATGACACAAGTAATGGAGCACTTGCCAAGCAAGTGCAAAGCCCTGAGTTCAAACCCTGGATCAAACCTCAAATACTACGTGCATGGTACTAAGATTTAGTAACTAAAGAGATATGTGAAAAGATAGCCATTTTTTAAGGAGTTTACTTATCCTACTAGGAAGAAACACATTCTATCACAGAGCCAGTCAAGCACAATATCCTAGTCAACAATGTTTGTACTGTAAAACTGATGTTCAAAAGTTCATGCCGATGTGGCCATCTAAGTTAGGTTTAAGATACATGCAAGACACAATTTTGTGATGACAGAATGCGTAACTTTCTATAGCTATCTTTTTATTCCAGAAAATTCATACTACAATTAAGAAAATAGAAACACAATCTTTGTCTCCAATAAATCTAAGTGACAAGTTATCCATAAGCAAATAAACAGCAAGATGGAAAAGTGGTTGAAAATTAAATCAATGATAGCATCCAGATAGAAGAGTAAGCATCACATGTTACCTAACTTATCAGTAATTATTTACATAATCAAAACAAATAGAATTCTGAAAATGGATTTAGTTCAAAATTATTAAATGGAAAACACTGAGAAAAGAGAATGTTTAAACCCTTAACTACCACAAAAAGACATCAGCCTAACGGGCTGAATTTATGATAATACTAAATATATGATTTTGTAAATATATCTAATCATTTTATAGAAAACCATTCCTAAACAAGTATTTCAATCCAAAAAGAGAAAAGAGCAAAGCAAAAATGGAAAAAATCTATGTAAACAAATCCACGTGTACAAGATAACTCAAACAGAATATTTGTAAACCTATAGATTCCCAGTAACACACACAGCACAATCCCAACATATATTAGTTTCTTTTTCCTTTTTCTTTACAAAATTGATAATAATATTTTTGAGCAAAATGAATAAATACAAATATATCTCCAGATGCCAATGGGAGTAAAGTAAGAAAATCCGTGTAGTGTTAATTTGGTACTAAATGTCAAGAGCGCAATTAATTCAACCTTAAAATTATATACACCTGGCTGGGCACTAGTAGTTCACAGCTGTAATCCTAGCTGAGGAGGGTGAGATCTGATGGTAATTCAAAGCCAGCCCAAGCAGGAAAGTCCATGGGACTCTTATCTCTAATAAAATGCACCCCTAAGACAGAAGTAGGGCAAAACAGCCTTGAGCCAAAAGCTCAGGGACACTACCTTGAGCCCTGAGTTCAAGCTGCAAAACCAGCAAACTCAAGAATTTATACCTGAAAATATAGAATATTTGAATAAAATTCATTAAAAACAAAGCTTTTCCAGGTGCTGGTGGCTCATGCCTATCATCCTAGCTACTCAGGTGACTGAGATCTGAGGATCTTGGTTCAAAGTCAGCCTGGACTGTAAGACTCTTAACTCCAATTAACTGCAAGAAAACCTGACATGGAGCAATGGCTCAAAGTGGTATAGCACTAGCCTTGAGCAAGAAGAGCTCAAGAAAAGAGCCCAAGCCTTGAGGTTCAAGTGTCATGATTGACCAAAAAAAAAGTTTTTAAAAAAGTAGGTAGCAAATCAAAGATCCTAAGAGGAAATGACATAAATGGACAAATATGGATGAGTAAGTACGAGCCACCTATGGGAAATAGCAAGTAGCTTCTATCAGCCACGGTGCTATTAGATTGCCAACCGTGGAAAAATCTCCAGAACGCAGGGGCCCATACAATCCCATGACGTTTGCCTGGGTTTACTGAGTAGTTAGTAAAAAGGTAAAGTTTGGAGCCGAAAGACATGAGATCCAATACCCAATCCAAGATTTTTCCCATTCTTCTTGGGTAACTTTTCATGTGAACCATGGGTCCCTATCAATAAAACTTAAATACAATAGCCTTTGTACTACCACAAAAATGCAGTAAGTTAGGTATATAAAGCTAGCTAGAATCAGAGCATGTGAAAATGCAGACAGTAATTTTGTTATATTAAACCACCATGCAATTTTTTTTAAATGTTGAAGTAGATAGGTAAATTGTGGTTAAAAATTTCATGGTACTTATTTCTAAGTAATTGTCTTAACTGAACATATGAACAAGCTTGAGCTAAATAAGTTTATTCATTGGGGAAGTAGACTACTTTGGATCTGTGAGAACATAACCATATACCGCCTCTTGCCGCTTCACAGAAATCTTTGTGCTGCCACATGCAAGCTAACAGTATTGGAAGAACAGAACTTATGTTTCCATATCACTGATATCTTGTGCAGTGTTCACATTTATGAAGATCTTGGGATTTAGTAATTGTAGTTATAACAGAGTCTGTGTAGTAGACTGTTCTGTTCTGTAGACTTGACCAGATCCACAGCAGCAAGGGAACTGCTGTTAGTTTAAATCCAGTCCTCTCAACTTAGATCTCAGTATTTCTTCTGTGGTCATTTAATGCTGCCTATAACTGAACACCTTCACCTTCACTTCACTTCATCTCTTGCAATGTGCAGGAGTTTCCTAGCCACAATGTAGTATTGCTACTTCAGAGAAAAATAATGACGAAATTTCAAAATGATTATGCAACTGGAATAACCCATTAATAAGTATTATATAGCGGAAGTAATAAAATTCAGTAGCTTGTATTATACACACAATGCTTAAGATGTTGAGATAAAATAAATTGCAATTTAGCAAAGTCAGAAAGACAATGTTTTATATTATGCTAAGATTAACAGTATTTTAATAAAGTAAGAGTTTTAACAGGAGATCAACCAATGTTTCAATCCTGACATCTCATGAAGGATAGCTTTATAGTCACTACTACCGGTATTATCTTTAGATAATACCATTTATAGATGTCCTTTTCCAATACATAACACTTGCCAAAATTAAGTGCTAACTCTGTAGAAATATGGTAAAATGAAATAACGAGACAGTTCAGCTATTAACAAAACTCCAATTATTACTAACGAAAACAGATTCTATTTAATTCTAGTATGACTTTTCAACTATCTTTGTGAGACAAAATAAAAGTACAGAAATAAATTCATCTCTAAAGAGAAGAAAACAAGAACAAGATTTAAGTAGAAATATTTACTCTTTTTCGAGTATATTTACTAAATACAGATCATTCTAAAAACATTACAATAGGTTCCCTTCTTTAGACCAGCGTTGCAATTTTTCTTCCCAAAATAAAGTATATGGATTTCATAAGATTTTTTCAGACCCTTTAACTTTCTTTATTCCAGAAATAAAGGAAACATTAAGTCTATCATACAAAAGATCCTTTTCTGAAATTAAACACATTTCCTCATATAGGTAATTTTTCAATGTGAGATTTGCCACTAGAGGGCGTTTACTTTGCTCACTATTGAAAGAGCTTCAAGTTGAAATCTATCTTACCCTCTTATAGAATCATATCTCAGAATGGCCACTTTTAAAACAGTTCTGTAATTACATTACAGCATATCATCTCCGCAAGTAAACAGGTCAAGTAGGTCTGAACATTTTCAACTTAAGAAAAATGTATTTTCCCCAATGTTGGCATGGCTAAAGCCTCATTAGCCATTCACTAGTAGTTTAATTTAGAGATTCCTTTTAAAGTTTAATAGCTTAATTTTAGAGTGAACTTCAAGGAACTTCATTATAAAATTTGTTATTTTTCATTTGGGTAAAAATAAGTGAAAACACTCCCATTTGATAATGTAACTGCCAGCACAAGTCCCCTAGTGACTTTAATGTATGATTAGAAGCAATGAATGTTTCTCAGGAAACATCTACCTAAATAAAATAAATGAGGAAATATAATATGTATATTATAAAGAATTAGGCCGGGAGTTTGGCCTAGTGGTAGAGTGCTTGCCTAGCATACATGAAGACCCGGTTTCAATTCCTGGGTACTACACACATAGAAAAAGCTGGAAAAGGTGCTGTGGCTCAGTGGTAGAGCTGTAGCCTTGAGAGAACCCAAGGACAGTGCTCAGGCCCTGAGTTCAAACCCCAGGACTGGCAAAAAAAATAAATAAAAACAACAATAACAACAAAAAGGAATTAGTAAATACATATAAGTATATTAAGAGAAGTGCATCTTTAAAATGTAGTAAGGTAAAAGGGAAGGTGCTTTTATTTCATATTAACTAGAAACCCAAAATGTTAAACTTATGGTGAATAAAATTAAAATGCCTAACAAGTAGTAAATTAGAGTGCAATAGAAACCCCAGTTATAATGGGCACTGCTTCAGCCCTGAGTTCAAGCTGCAAGACAGCACACATTCAAATTCACAGAAAGTATTTTTGCCTGAAAATATAGAGTATTTAAATAACACTCATTAAAAACAAAGTTTTTTCCAGTTGCTGGTGGATCATGTCTGTAAGCCAACTACTCAGGTGGCTGAGAACTAAGGATCTTGCTTCAAAGCCAGCCTGGGCTTATCTCCAATTAACTGCCAGAAAACCTGAGGTGGAGCACTGGCTCACAGTGCCTAAATGCGTTAGGCATTGGAAAATTTCTTTTAACAATCAACAAAGGCAATTAAGACAACTGTGTTTAAATCATAAGCAATATTACCAACATAGGAAATTGCTAACTGAGCAATTCTGTTAGACAGATGAACCATGAAACTTCCATATTTTAATCAAGCTATTAAACATGAGCATTCTGTTAATGTCAATCTATAAATCAGGTCTGAAGAACTACAATAGTTTAAATTCTTAAAGGAAATTAATACTGGCTAAAAACCAATGCAGCATTTAAGGTTTTAAGTACTTGAGCTGTTATTTTTTATGATTCACATGCAGTGTTGTCAAGATTTAGGCAAAATGCATACTTTTTATTTCCTCTGAGTAAACAAATGTTTTTTAAATTGCTTACAAAAATTTGAAAACCACTGATGCGATAAAGAAACTCACATATAGTCATTACAAATCCACTAATACACCTATGTCACAAAAGGAAATGTCTCCAGTGATTCTTTTCCACACACAGAAAAAAAACTGAAGTACCTCCTTACACGAAAACACCAAAACAAGCAAGCAAAAAAGGAAATTTGTTAATCACTCTATTATATTAGAATTGGGAACTTCTGAAGAGAAGAGGGAATTACAGGTAGATACTAGGAGTAAAAACTTCCTCCAATAAAATTCCAGCTCTTAAGTCTTCTAAGCCCAGATACAAAAAGAAAAAGGGGAAAAAACTTCCCAAGGAGAAGATAAAAAGTAACACCAAAACTCTCACTGCGACCTACCTAACCACTGAGCCCTCCTACCTGGTATCATCCTTACACACCTCACTCATGTGGTCCCTCGGCTCATAAATAAATAAATAAATAAAATCACTGTCTAACAAGTAGCACATTAGAGAGCAACAGAAATCCCAGGAGCTATAGAAAGAAAAAAAAAAACTCCCTTTCAGAGCCCCTCAGCCTCTTTCTTCACCCCACCCAACCAAGAATCGCAGTAGAGGCTGTCCTCTAACCTACCTCACACCAGGGACTGACTACTGGAGGTGGGGGGGGGGAGGGGGAGGGATTTCCAGGCAGGCTTATGCTAAGTAATCCAGTAGCACCCACAAGGCAGGTCAGAGCCCTCAGCAGCAAACTCAGCTCTGAGAACAGAGTGGCAAGACAACTAGCGCGTTGCCCACCCTGTAGAGTGCGGAGATTGTGTGTATGTGTGTGTGTGTGTGTGTATGTGTATGTGTGTGTGTGTGTGTGTGTACATATATATATATGTATGCAGGTATGCCTGTGCATGTATATGTGTATACACACACGCGCAATGTAAGAACTGAAAATCCACGTCCTGGGTCTCCCCAAGTGTCCTGCCACCCTCGATCTGGTTGGCGAGGTGCAGAAGGGACCTAACTCCCGGCCACCCTGGGTTGGCGGGGCTTCGCCTCCCGCCTCCAGCCCCGCGCGCCCGTGCGCTCGCGCCCTCCCCCCTCTCCCCCAGGCGGAGGACGCCCTCCTCTCCCGGTCACTCACGTTTTCTGCACCGGCTTCCGCCGCTTGCGACTGGCATAGGTGATGTTGGCGCCGCCGCCGTTCATTGTGTCCCGACCTGAGGCGGCTCCCTAACCCCGGCACAAGCAGCCCGGCGCCCTGGACTCAGCGACGGGCCGCGCCCGCTCCACCTGCGTCCTCCGGGAGGGGGCGAGGCCGCCGCGCCCCGCGCCCGTCCAGGTGAGCTGCCCGGGCCTGGCGCTGAGGCGCCAAGAGGCGCAGGTGGCTCCCACGCCCCGCGGGGCGGCGCGATCGGCACAGGAGCCCGGCCGGGTACTCTCAATCCGGGCGGGGGTCGCTCACGGTGGCGCCGCGCCCAGTGACCCGCGCCGGGGCCCCGAGGCTGAGTGGGGGGCGCCGAGGTGCTGCTCCCGGGACTTCCCCAGTACCGGGTGCTTCCCGCCGGCCGCAGTCCGGGCTGCCACTTGCTTCCGTCCGGTCACAGGGCTGCCCCTGGTCGGCACTGGCAGTGTCCTGGAATGTTGTCGGGACCCGATGTCGAAAGGACTCCACGGACGCGGCCTCCCGCCGCTGAAGAACAGAAGCGCCCCGGACCCCTCGCCGGCCCCGCCCCCGCCTGCACCCCTTGGCCCCGCCCACCGCGCAAGCCCCGCCCACATGTCTTCTGGATGAAGGATCCACCCTCATGTCCTTGCGTGATGACGTAAGACGTAATGGCGCCTTTCAGTAGCCATCTATGTGAGGTCCAGCCGGGATTTTTATATGAGGGCTGGGGGAAAGAGATGTGACAATAAATTGCTTCTAGACCAACTCTTTGTTGCCAGACCCTCTTAAAAGAGGAAACCACTGATATAACTTCACTTCTTTGGTATCTGAGGCGAGGAATTCCAGTAAACTTGGAAGATAACCAGTAGTATTGTGAATGTCTTGGGTTGGTTGGTTGGTAAGATTTTTATTTTTTCTTTCTCTTTACTTTTTAGTTTTAATTATTTTTTATTTTGTTATTTATTATTTATGTCATTTGTTCCTGATCCTGGGGCTAGAACTCTGTGCCTGGGTGATATCCCTGAGATTGTTTTGCTCAAGGTCAATACTCTTACCACTGTAGGCACAGCTTCACTTCTGGCATTTTTGCTGATTAATTGGAGACATGAGTCTCATGGACTGACTTTCTTGCCCAGGTTACCTTGAACTGTGGTTTTCAAATCTCAGCCTCCTGAGCAGCTATAATAGGCATGAGTCCCTAGTACCTGGCTATTTTTCTTTAAAAGTTATATTCAAGTAGTTATACAAAAGGAGTTTCAGTTCAAAAAATCAATTTGTAGGTGCTGTGCATCTTGATCAATGTCTCTAACATTCTCCTTCATCTTTCCCAACCCTACTCATCCCCTCAAGTTACTAGCTTCCATTTTCACACATGAGCATTGTGTATTAGGATTGCATTCGCCTACCGTTCCTTTCCAACTGATACCTCGACTGTAAATGTAGTGGAAAACTTTCAGAATAGCCTTCTCCTTTTGTAATGTATCCCTACATTAGACAATACAATAGGTTTTCCTCCTATTGAGTTCATAAGGAAGGAAGAGTTGAAAGGAAGCACAGGAGCATTTATGGTAAGCATTTAGGGAATGAGGTACTTGGGGTACTAAGGATGATTGAAGAGAAGCTGGTTTCGCAGTGTTGCTGAAATGAGAAATAGACTTGGAGAGAAGAACAGGAGATGATACACAGAAATTCTAGAAACATTCTTACCGTACAGCTTTGATAGAGTCTAGATATTATTCCATGAGCAATAGAAACCTAATAAAGGTATTATGAGGTCTTAGAAAAGTTATTCTGAAAAGAAAATGAAAACTATTACTTGGCAGCAAGACTGATGTGCACAGTTAGGCAGTTATTTTGGATAACAGAAGAAAGATAGTGCAGATGACATTAGAAATGAGCAATGAAAGAGAGAACTAGAGAGAAAAAATAAAAAAGTTCATCAGTCCTGATATTGCCAATGATATTAACCAAGATAGTTAACATGGAGAAGTTGTTTGCTTGTGAGGGCCATCTGGCCCCCAGATCCTAAATGATATCTCACATGGTACACATTTGCATGTGTAAAAATGGCTTCAGATCTGGATATTGATGTCTCATGTTTATAATCCTAACTATTCAAGAAGACTGAGATCTGAGGATCACAATTCAAAGCCAATCCTGGGCAGAAAACTCCCTAAGACTCTTATTTGAAAATAACCACCAAAAACCCTTTTTTTTTTTTTTGCCAGTCCTGGGCTTGAGCTCAGGGCCTGAGCACTGTCCTTGGACTTTTCGAGGCTAGAGCTCTACCACTTGAGCCTCAGCACCACTTCCGGCTTTTTTCTATGTATGTGGTACCAAGGAATTGAACCCGGGTCTTTGTGCATGCTAGGCAAGCCCTTTAAGCACTAGGCCAAACTCCTGGCCCTAACCACCAAAAACTCTTAAGTGGAGCTGAGGTTCCACTAGCAGAGTGCTAGCCTTGAGCAAAAAAGGCTCAGGAGCGTCCCAATCACTGAGTTCAAATCCCACGACCAGCCTGCATGAACACACACACACACACACACACACACACACACACACACACACACACACACACAGTGTTTAAGGCCATTCTACCATACTATATAATAACACTGTTCTGGACTATGTATCTGACTGGGCAATAATGACACACACTACTGGATACAGTGGCTTCATACTTTAGTTTGAATTACTTCTGAGACATTGGGCTGTTGAGTAGCCAACTCAGAAAAGCATAGCATACAAATTCAATAGTCATTTGTATGTAGTTTACAATGAGTAGGACTAAGCCCTAAAGAATTGGAAAGTCAGAACTCTGAACCTAATGGTTTGGTAGAAGATGATGGACAAGTTTAAAAAGACTGGGAAAGAACACTCTAGAGTGTGACAGGAAAATGAGATTCAGTGTCAGAAGGAGGAAGTATAGAAGCGTTGGAAGTAGTTAATATTACTGAATGCTATTTAGAAATTTATATAAAATGAGAAGATAATACGTCGTTTTGGGTTTCTCATGGAGTCATGGATAATTTCAATGAGTATTGTGTTCAGTAGAGTGGTAGGCCTGAAAGTCACATTGAGTTAGTGATAGTACTGAGTTGCAAATGAATCGAAGTAATGAAAAATATCTGCAAATGAGCTTATAAAGTTGTCAGTGACTGAGAGAGATGAATAGGACACAAGATTAAGGGAGTATAGCTTTAGTTTTTGCATTGCAGTTGGATGCAGTGGGAAATGCCTATAATTCCAGCTACTAGAGTTTGAGGGCAGCCTGGGCTACATAGTGAGACCCTTGTTCCAAATAATGACCATTGCTTGCCTTGACTTTTTAGTGAATGATATTTCAGTAAAAACAAGGGAGAAAGAAAGAAGGAGTGGGGAGAGAAAAGGAGGAAATCTGGGGGGGGGGGTTGTAAAGAGAAGAGATTTAGATGTATCAAAGGTGGGGGGACAGTAAAGGAATAATCGATATTAATGATAGTAGAAAGAGAAAGAAGTGAGCACAAAAGGAGCAGTGGAGATTGGGCTTCTAGGAGACTAGACAATATTAGAAATAGCTCTTCAAATAGCTATTAGAAATAGCTCTCTCTCTCTCTCTCTCTCTCTCTCTCACACACACACACACACACACACACACACACACACACACTCACAGAAGAAGAATGGGTGAAACATAGTAGACTGGTAAAAACTAGTATCCAAAAGATGAAAATGTGAAGGGAATCATAAGCATGAGCTACAAAGAAACAGGGGTATATTGTGGTGGGTAGATTTATTTGTACAGCATAAAGTAAAAAATCTGCAAAGTGGCTAAAAGGAATCAGCCTTTTAGCTCAGATATGTGATAGAGGAAAATAACCCGGCACCATTGGGAAAGGTTATCTGGAATAAGTTCAGTTTAAAGCAAACAAACAAATAACAAAAAAGATGACAGCATATAATGTTATCTGTAAAGATTGTGTTTATAGATGAGCAGTGTAAGGTCTTGTCTCTAGATTACCTTCACTTTCTGCATCACTTTGTAAGCATACAGAACTATTCTGTTCTGGAACTTATAAAAAGTACAATTGTCTCCTAGTTTAGTCACGTTAAGGACAAAAAGGTACATAAAAACTTAATTTATTGATTCTGTAGCATGTAACGCCTCATAATTAAAGGGATATTCTAATTCCAATAAATTAATCTTAATAAAGTGATTTTTTTAAGCCTATACCTTTTACGGCTGTTAGATATTTGTTACAGTCATTTGATATCTTATTTTGTCCCACTATTTTGGTTTGAATTTAGAACTATTTATTATCTAGAATTCATATCATGTTATATTTGGTGGTAGGGATAGAAAAAAATTCATAGATTTGATAGGTGTTTGGGAGATATTAGAAAAGAGGCCATTAGCAGTCTTAGTTGTATAGCCAGGAATGAAATATGTTATCAAATTTCCAGAATTTTTCCAAGTTCAATAGTGGCATAATGAAATTCCCTTGCAATTTTTTTGGTGTGTGTAAGTCTGCTGGTACTTGGCCTCCACTCCCCAACTGGTCTTTTTCTTTCTTTTTCTTATTTTTCAATCACAACTGACATTCTACTACATGAGCTGTGTCTCCAGTCCACCATTTTTCTGATTAATTGGAATTAAAATCTCATGGACATTTCTGCCTAGGCTGGATTTGAATCTCGATCCTCATGTCTGAGCCTCTTAGAATTATATGTGTGATCCAACAGCACCCAGGTCAACATTTTTTTGCTTGGAGTGTCAATAAAGCTCACCTTCAGCACAAAAGTATTTTAAAAATATGAACTGACAGTTTCCAGAAACCATTGCTTTCTACTTCTAATTACCTCTGAGATGTGAGGAACATGTTTCAAAATCAGTCCTATCAGGAAAATCTGTGAGACTCTTGTCTCCCATTTTTTAACCACAAGAAAACCAGAAATAGCACTGTGGCTAGCCTTGAGTAAAAGAACTCAGTGACAGTATGTAGGCCCTGAGTTCAAGCCTAACGATTAACAAAAAAAATAAAACTGATTTGACCAACCTTCTACTCTATTTAATTTCCAATGAAGAGTCTTTAGGTAGCAAAACTCTTTTTTTCTCTCAGAATGATTTGCTTCAAAGAGCTCATGACACTGTGATTATTTGTGTGTGTGTGTGTGTGTGTGTGTGTGTGTGTGTGTTTGCATGAGCACACCCACTGGCCCTGGGGCTTCTTCAGGGCCTGGGTACTATCCCAAGCTGCTTTTGCTCAAGGCTAGAGCTCTATCACTTGAGCCACATATTCACCTATGACAATTTGGGTGGTTAACCAGGGTTAAGAGTTTCATGGACTGGCCTCAAATTGCAATCCTCAGATCTCAGGCTCCAGAGTAAGTAGGACTAGAAAGATGAGACATTGGTGACCTGTTGCATTTGACTATTTTGATTGGTTGAATTACCTTCTGAGATTTCAGAAGTAGCTATCCATGCATGCATTGGGGTATACATAGAAATTATTTTATTTCATTCAAAGCCATAACATTGAACAAACTGAAGATCCAATACATTTTTCAATGAGAAAAGTATGTTAATTAGTTTTAACAGCAATAACAAAGCTTTAAAAAGACTGGAAATGTGACTTCCCTCTCCATAGAGGGCTTGCCCACCCCCATGTAAGTCCCTGGATTCAGTTCACAGCATCGTCTTAATGCATATAAAACTCCCAAATATAGTTTATTGAAAAATAAACTGAGATCAAAGTTCGACTTTTAAAGATTTTCATTTGAACTTGAATTGTACATGGCCTGAGACTTTGTGAATGATAATATATTTTGATTGTGCTGGAGGTCTTTTTCTTAGAAAATTCATGTTGTAGCTTTACATTTCAGTGCACTCATTCATATATTTGCTTCATTCCTTCAACTTTTCCATATATGGAATAGTTTTGTAATTAAACTTAAAAAACAAGAAGGAAACCAAGTGACATTTATTCTCCAACTAAAAATACAGAGGAAAAATAATTACTTAAAGACTGAAGTTGTTTCATTGGGAGATAAGGTCAGCCAAACAGATTTTACGTTAAATACTTAGGACTAGTCAGATGCTTGATATTACAGGAAACAGACGATAAATGAAAGAACACTCAAATGAATCTCTTGTATTACTCTAGTGTGAGAAGAGTCAGACCTTCAAACCCCTAAGCTCTGTGTCAGTAAACTGAAGGTCATATGCATATTTAGTTGTGCAGTTCAATAATTTAGCACATTTATGCTGACCACAAAGTATTCATTTTGTTGTACTCACTCAGTATATACAATGAAATGCTAATAGTTTCTAATAAAGTACCTTTTCATTATGTTGTATAGGAAACTTGTCCTTTATTTACTCTCTATATATTTTACTTTCACAAGACTTTGTAATGCAGAAGTGGTCAGGATTATATAAGACTCTTAAAAAATCTATTAATCATTTTAGAATGAATTCTTATTTAGTACTGTCACTGAAACCGTCCTCCCCCCCCCACACACATACTCCCTGGCAACATTCTCTACAGTCAGCACAGAAAAATCTGCTATTACCTGACTGGTGGGTTGATAATGAGTAGAGAGATCTGGTTACATATTTAATCAAAGGGATGTAGCTGATGGTGGAGTGTCCTGTAAAACAACGTATTCTTCACCATTCACTTCCAAAACAAGAAGTAAGAATATTTTCCTTGTAAAACTTAACATTTTAGCCTAGAGGCTCTCCTGCCTGCACCTGCCTATGCGGAGGTAAGAATCTCTGATGGGAATTGGTGTCTGGGTTCAGTTTATTCCCTGTTCATGGGCACATTTCTTACATTCTTTCAGTTTCTGTTTTAATATCCATTCAGATATTCAAGAATATAAATACATAATATATTATATTATACATAATATTATATAATGTATAATATAGTGCAATATTAATATATTAATACATATACTATATAATATATAATACATTATATTCAAGAATATAATATTCAAATATATAATATAATCACAAGAGGTTGGCAGACAGCTCAGTAGTAAAGCCTGCAGAGAGTCTGTAAGATGCCCAAGTTTGGACCCCCACACAGAAAACAAATACATAGATGAATAAACAAATCAATTCACTAAAGCAAATGTATTTCAGAAGATGCAAAACAAATAGTAATTGGTTTAGTGTCAATTGATATTTAAAGATATCAAATAGAATATATATATATATATTATCTTTGTTAGTCCTGGGGCTTGAACTCAGGGCCTAGGCACTGTCCTTCGGCTTTCTCAAGGCTAGCACTCTACCACTTGAGTCACAGTACCCTGAGCTCAAGCCCAGGACTGGCAAAAAAATCTGTACTTTATTTTACTTACTTAAGTATATTTTGTGAGGTCATATTTATGCCCAACATTCATATGATTTTTCTAATATATGTAACCACTGATAGAGGGGAGAAACCTTTAAGTAAAATCACTAGTCTGAAGCCTGTTAGAGTAAATTATTTGATTTTGGAAAATATACAAAAGATAAAATACAAACTAAATTTTCCTACTTATAGTTGAAGAGCTCCAACTCAATATTAACTTCAGTAAACAAAGTAATAAAACTGGAGGTTGGCTCAGGATGACACAATTCTCCAAACCATTTTGTTCTAGTGATAGGATTGCCTAGTGTAGGACATAATAAACATTGACATTATGATAAGATTTCTTGGTATGTTTAAACATGCCCTACATGAAAATTAATAAAGGAAATAGTCTTAGATATAACAGATTATACTTTAAAAGCTAGTTTGTTCGTTTTCAAGATCTTAACCAATTATAAAGTAGGTTGTGGTTTTTAGGCACCCAAACTTTGTTTTCATTACTAAATGTCAGTATTATTATACAATCTAAAGAAGGCATTTTTCAGCAGCAACATGAAAAAGTACATAATAGTTATAACTTAGTGATCATTTTGTAAGTCTCATGAAAAGAAAAGCATATGCTTAAAAGGAAATGTTATACTTAAAATACTAAGTACTTTATGTAATTATACCTTAACTCAAATTTCCAGCAATTTTTAAAAAAAATTGGTTGAGAAACAACACTTTAAGTGATTAGAGCAGCCATCAACAGCTTGATAAGTAATGGCAGTGATTCTAAGACAGTAATTTCTGATTTCTCATGCTCAGAAAGAAAAAGGCAAGGAGTTCCAGTTGTACTTCATCTGTATCTTTTGATATTTAGAATTTTTAAATTTCTGTAAAGTAGATTTTGTAGAAAATAATGTGTTTACTGCCTTTGTGAAGCAGTATATAATTGTATAATTTCTTTGTGTAAACTGAATGCTTGCGTTTTCAATACAGTATTCAGATAAAGCAATAAATGTTAATGTTATGAAAAAGAAAGAGAAAAGCAAATATATAGAAGATATGTCTATATTTATAATATAGATAATGTCTGGTTTTACATATTTTATGCATTTCTTTTTAGTGTATAGCCAAAATATTGGATAAAACAATAAAGGAAATAATATGGTGTTTTTAAGTTAGCTCTCATTAGAATCATCTATACCTCATTTTATTTAAAAAGTACCATTACTCTTCCTGCACTGTTTTTAAATTTTTAATGTATAGAGAGGTTACAGTTATATTTGCCAGATTGAAGGTGCATTATTTCTCACACATTGCTACCCCTTTTCATGTTTTTGTCCCATTTCCCTCATTTTTCCCATCCTATATCAAATAAACTAGTAAACATCTATATAATATACCAGGTAACAAAGTGGGATACTGTAACAATATAAGATTAACCAAAGGGCAACACCAGAGAATAGAGAAAAACATAATACATTAAGAATAACAGTCACTCATAATTAAGCTCTTGTTTTCACACCCTGGAGGTCCATTAATTTGGCCTCATCCTATTTGGCCTTATGTATCCAGGTTTTGCACTATTGTAATCCTATGCTAGGAGAGTTGTAGATGGTACTAATTATTACAAATGAGGGAAACCATTGAACCTATGTTCATTTTGGTCTGGCTTACATCACTTGATATGATTTTTTCCCAAGTTTTTCCATTTCTTTTCAAATGGTGCAATGTCATTCTTTCTGATGGTGGCATAGAATTCCATTGTGTATAAATATCACATCTTGTTGATCCACTCATCAACTGAGGGACATCTGCGTTGGTTCCATATCTTTGCTATGGTAAATAGTGCTGCAATGAACATCACTGTTCTAGTAGTGGGTTTAGTATGTCCTTGTTTTTGAACCCTTGGGTAAATGCCAAGTAGTGGAATTGCTGGGTTTTCGGGAAGCTCTATGTTTAGTCTTTTGAGGAACTGCCACACTGCTTTCTGTAGTGGTTGAACGTGTTTACACTTCCACCAGCAGTGTAGCAGTGTTCCCTCCTGGCCCCATCCCCGCCAGCATCATGGGGCTTGAACTTGGCATGGATGCTATCCTTGAGCTCTTCCGCTCCAGGGTACTGCCCTACCCTTGAGCCAAGCCTATTTTCTAGAGATTAATTGGAAATAAAAGTCTCAGGTCCTTTTATGCCTGGGCTGACTTTGAACCTTGATCCTCAGATCTCAGTCTGCTGAGTAGCTAGGATTACAAGCATGAGGCACCATGCCCCGCCAACTTTTTTTTCTTAAGATCAATTATACACTTTTGGAAACTTGTAACATATCTCTCTGGGAAAATCACAGCTTCCACTATTTTCTATGCTGAACACAAGTGCTTGTTTTGATTGGAAATATGTCTAACTGTTGATTTGATCCATTTAATCAATAGGCCTATAAAGTCCATCTGTGATAATGGGATAACTTAACCCATTGAAGATTAAGGTTATTTTACCTTTTCATTTGATTCATAACATCCGTAGGTGTTGTTTCTTGACTTTGTTTTCTATCCCATGTACTCTAAATACAAAACTATTAGATCCACTTTGGCCAACAAGTTTAGTCAAATTATATTGTTATTCCTTAAAAAGAGAAAAAGTACAAATCTATCATAACAGATTGTAATGGTCATATCTGCTTTTCTTTTATTCCTTCCATGAACTTAATTTTAACATAGTATTGATACTTAAGTCTAAATTAGAGGTATATCTAGTAATTTGCATTCGTCTACTAAGGTACAAAATAAGAATTTTTGCACTTAGCTCATATATATATATATATATATATATATATATATATATATATGAAAATACAACTCTGGCAGGGCACTAGTGGCTCACTCCTATAGTCCTAGTTACTTAAGATGATTAAGATTTAAAATGAGCCTAGGCAGCAAAGTCCAAGAGACTTTATCTCCAAAATAACCAGCAAAAAGCTAGGGGAGAGATGTAGCTTAAATTATAACAGTGACAATGGTAAAACTCCATTACAAGAAAAGAAAACAAAAGGTAAGAATATATATCTCCAAAGTAGATGTAAACCACATGTGAAAAGAAAGTTATGTCATAATTGCCTATGAATGTGATGTTGCAGGTGCATTAAAATTTTGCATTTTATCCAAATATTTTATTTGCATATTCTGTATTTTTTATTTTAACCTTGATGTGTAAATATAAGAAGATTTGCTTAAAAGAACCTACATTTAAAAAAAGTAGAATTAAAATTCAAAATGATTTTAGAACCCAAATCTTACCCTTTTAAACATTTTTTCTATAGATTGTCAGCAGAAAACACAAAATAAAGATTAAAAATACTGTCATATTAGTAGCTTTAACCAGCAGCAAAAAAGCCCCTAATGAAGTCCCTAATAATGAGTTTTTCTCCTTTTAATAAGAAAGTTTGTATTGTGCTGACCTTAACTGGATTAAGCAGCAAGCCTGCTGAGAAAAATACTCAGAGGTATTAACCCCAAGCCATGTTTGGCTTCACTGTAAGTACTGTAAGATAAGATTAAGTCTGAATTTGGAGAAGAACTAAATTTGACAGAAGACTAAAGGGAGGCCATATTCTCAGATGCCAGAATTAATTAGCATATGATTTGAAACGATGTCTCCTTCAGCAAATGTCTTCCAAGTATTCAGTGCTATGCATTGATATAGTGGAAAGGACAAGTGACCAGCACAACTGAATTCAAGTCTGTCACCTTGCATAAGAAATTTCCCAAATCTCTGTACCTCAGTGTAATGCTTATGGCTATTTGAGAAACATCCTTGCTTTGTCATATTGTACATTTCTGTACTGAAGGGGCTGGAAGGCTAAAAGCAAATGTCCCTTGTCCGCAATGCTATGAACTTTCCCAATGCAAATTAGGTTCAGCCAGTTAGAGGTACTTGTTAAGATTTGGGCACAAAAGTCAGGTGGCAGTCACCATACTACTGCTTACTACTGCCAAGTGAGGCCGAGGAAGCAAGCAAGGTTTTCCTGTGATGGGTCCCACATCCAAATTCAACTGACATGTATTGGTAGGGTGTGGGGCAGGCTGACAGCAAGTGGTAGAGATTATCACCCTTTTGGTTAGAGATGTCATGGTGCCATTTTCAGTAGCTCCTATTGTGACTGCAGGACTCTTCATCCTTCTAACTGAAACGCAAACAATAATTCCCTGATGAGACTATTTCACATTATTCTGGAAATGTTTCTGGATGGCCAGCTTCAAGCCTCTAAAGAATTACACTTTTAATTCTTAGTAGTAAATAATTGCCTATTCAAACTACCTGGAATGTATTCTGTTTCTTAGTGAACTGTAATTGACATATGTTTGCAAATATTATTGATGTCTTATAAGGTTTTTGAGAGGTCCGAACAACCATTTTTTAAGAGTGTTTCCTCTTTGGAAAAGATAGATCAATATGAATGACAGGATAAACAGCTATCAAAATAGCTTTATGATATTTGCATATTTTAAATTTCACTTAGAAAATATAGATAGTAATATATTTTATGAAAGATTAGTTTTCTTGTTCAAGTAATACAGAAATATTTCACTTTATATGATTTTTTTCCCGTCTTTCCATTTCTTTATGATGTCATCCTTTCTGATAGCAGCCTAGAATTCCATTGTATATAAATAACCACATTGAGAAAGAGAATCTTGACAGGCATGTGATGTTTAATGATACAGGCGTATATTATTTCATTACTTAAAATTTTTTCTGTCAATATTTTTATTGCAATTCAGGTTTCTGGTGTTTCAGCTGATAACAACTGACAGAACCACCTTAAACCTAAAGCAATTTGCAAGGGGGAGGGAAGAGAAACATATTTTTAAGATAATGTCTTGAGAAATCATGATTTCTAAAATGTTTTATTTCTTAGATCAGGTTCCTGAAACCCTTATGAAGGGCATCCTTAGGAGGAGAGGGAGGAGGGGAAAGAAAGGAGCTAAGCAAGACTCCTTCTAGCAGGAGTCCCAAGGCTATAATTGCCTTGTTATGACTTTCTTAAAATCTTGAGTCTTGCACCAAATAATTTTGTAGCAATAAGCAAGCTAAGAAATCATACTTTATTCATGACATGCATAGAAGAGTTTTCCCTTCATTTTTGTGCCCGCTTGCCATGATATCAAAAAGTAAAAGGCAAATTCCAAGAAAATAATGTAAAATTCAACATAAAAATTCCAGGTATATGTTTGGGGTATTTTACATACATGTAAATGCAACATGTTGAGCTTAAATGACCCTACCAAAGAATGTTCTGCTGAGGATTCTTATCAACATGAAGATACTTAGTATCAGAGTCAAAGAAGAGTGGAATAACACATGATACACAACTTCTTATCAAACCTCACTGTATGTTCCAGGCACTCCACTAGCATCAGTGATGCTTAGGAGAATGATGCTCCACTGGAGAGGGAGAAAGATCAGTAAACAATCACATCCAAACCCTGTGATAGGGACCTAGGTATTGTGGAATATGGAGCAGCTAAATCTGCCTCATGGGACTTCTTAGAGGGCAACACTCAATTGAAAAGTTCTTGAAATTAAAGCTCTTCTAAGAAGATAAGATGGAAGGGCAAATGGTCATCCAGACAGAGAAGGATGAAGGGACAAAAATCTTTGTTTGATGCAACTAGATGCTAGAGTAAGATGACGAATGTGGTTGAAGCTGAGAACTGAAAAGTATTTGGATAAAATTGCAAACTGGGATAAAGTTGTAGACTTGATTATCCAGGCCAATGGAAATCACACAGGGTTTCGAAGCAGGAGATGATGCTGGATTTACCACTGTGTATAGTTTATTGCAATGACCTGCTTATAATTCTGAACTGCTATTAAGACAGAGGCAGGACTTCCACGTTAGGTGCTATTAATTAAATGCTCTGTGTTACTTGACAGTTACATAGAAAGTGTCTTTGAAGACAAGAGATAACCCTGTCTTTCCAACATCAAATTGTGAGCTGTTTTTCAATCATTATTTTGAATTTATGCCTATGTCTATGTTTATGGGTCAGTCCAGTAGCATTTGGAAATACAGGACTAGCTAGAGCTTAAGAATGATTTTGAGGATGCTAAATTCAGCTGTCAATGAGATTATATCCAAATATGTATGTGGGAAATAAAGCTAACTATATGTTAGAAACTGGACATATAAAAACAAAATACATAATACATAGAGAATATTGCTCAAGATGAAATATTGGGAAGACAGTATTTTTTTTGCAAGTCCTGGGGCTTGAACTCAGAGCATGAGTACTGTCCTTGGGCTTTCTCAAGGCTAGTACTCTGTCACTTGAGCCAAAGTATCACTTCGGCTTTTTCTGTATATGTGGTTCCAGGGAATTGAACCCAGGGTTTCATGCATGCTAGGGGAGCATGCTACTACTAGGCTATGGGCCTGGCCTGAAGATAGTAATTTTTAATGAGCCAATTTTTCATCATCTTTTTTTTTAAATCACATAACCTTTTAAAAACATTCCTATTCATAATGCTCTATCATTTTTCAATAAAGATATGTGTCTGTAGGGGCCAGGAGTTTAGCCTAGTGGTAATGAGTGCTTGCACAATGACCCTGGTTTGATTCTTTGTACCTCATACAGAGCAAAACCAGGAAGTGGTGCTATGGCTCAAGTGGTAGAGTTCTAGCCTTGAGAAAGCCCAAGGAGAGTACTCAGGTCTTGAGTTCAAGCCTCAGGGATGGCAAAAAAATGCATATGCATACAATATGTGTGTAGTTCTAGAGGTTCAAGAACACTGTAAACTCATTCTAAGAAATTACGATTTAAGAAATAAAATAATGTGGAATGGAAAATTGAGTCTAGTATATTGATTAAAGATGCATCAGTCAGTTAGTTGCTCAGCTTTCACTGATAGAAATACATATATTTGTTACAGTTTTGCCAATAGTCTGTTCATCTGTCTTTCTAGACCGTGTTAAGAATACCCAGGTTCAATTCCTCGGTAAGACATACATAGAAAAAAGCCAGAAGTGGTGCTGAGGCTCAAGTGGTAGAGCTCTAGCCTTGAGAAAGTCCAAGGACAGTGCTCAGGCCCTGAGCTCAAGCCCAGGACTGGCAAAAAAATACTAAATCAGAAGTGAAAAAAACAGCTGCTGAAAATTAAAACAAAAAGAATTGTAATAACTGTGAATTAACACAATACAATGGTCTATAACATGAATCATTGGTTATTGTAAAATTAATATTTATTGGCTACTGAAGTACCTGTCAACTGGTAAATCATTTTCTCTACAGTTAAAATTTTTCCATTCTTCTGCTCTATCATTTCATAAAGCTCTGGTCAGTAGCAGCTACAGAGTGATGGAGGGCAAACTAACTTCTTCTCAGGAAAACTCTGAAGTCAGAAATAAAAATATAATAAGTGAACTAAATATTAAAATACAAATTGTACATTCTGACTTTTGCAACAAAGTAAATGTATAATGATAGGCCTTTTAAAAATAAATTTTGAGCCTGGCTCACATCTATAATTCTAGCTATTCAGAAAGCTGAGATCTGAAAATCATACTTCGAAGTCAGCGTGGGGCAGGAAAGTTCTTGAGAGTCTATTCTTCAATTAATCACTAGAAAATTGGCAGTGGTGCTAAAGATGGTAGTGCTAGCCTTGAGCAAAAAACCTCAGGGACAGTGCCCACGCCCTGAATTCAAGCCCCATGACTAACAGTAAATGTTGTTTATTTATTATGAGGAAAACATTTGCCCATACCACTTCCCATACCTTAAATTAACAAATGACAGGTGTAAGCTTGAAGCTAATGAAACCGATTAAGATTTATCTATTTAAGACTACAGTTTATAATTCCTAGACAGCTGAGAATATTTGCAGTAACAGTTGTTGACTAGTGTAGTTGCCTTTTCCTTATTAGTGTTACAACAATGACCATTCCCATAATGAAGTATGAACTCAGGAAACTAGCCGTATCAGACACAATGCCAGATTTGTAAAGTGACCTTAAAACTCCTCTGTATAACCACAGAATCTAGAACTTTCCAGTTTCTTTAAACTTACCTGGAAGTGTACAATGGGCACTTATTCGCGAGGAGAAAAAGAAATTAGGAAAATAAATCTCTCCTAATTAGTTGACAATGATTTTTGTTGACAAACTAATATTCAGTAGATATCATGTTAAGGTTCAAGGTTTATTAAATAAGCAGGAAATTTATATAATATGCTGCATTTTATGGAAATGAAAATAAAAATGGGAGCCAGAGAGCTTAGTCACGACTTATCAAGATCTTTGACACATCATGAGCTTCATCTTTAGCCCATGTGATGTGATAAAAGGCCTGTATCCAGTGAAACTCCTCTGTCTTTGGCAAACCAAGCAAGCCATTATGCTTAACTCAGATCCCAAATGTCTTCATATGGCTCAGTCTTCCTTATTCTGAGACTGGTAGCTATTTCATCACTGAGTTCTCAGTATGTGCTGTATTGTCTTCCAACCATCTGAAGCAGATACCATTACTAACTTCACTCATGGAGAAACTCGGCAGTGAGAGTTTAAGGAACTGGCAAGAGGACTCAAGCTAAGTTCAACTCCCTACACAATTTGCACCAGTGACTAGAAGCCAATTAAATAATTAATCAGTGTATTCATTAGTGTGCCTGTTTTTCCTCATTGGCAAAGCAGGTAGACATTACACTGCACCTTCGTTCTTGAACTGAAATAAAATAGCTGGAGGTATGGCTCAGGTGGTAGAGCTCCAGTTGAATGAAATGGATACAATATTTAAAATACTAATCATAACTTGCCTTGTGAACAATGCATGCTATTTAATTCATGTAATGAGACCCTCATACACTTGTAATAAACAATATTTTTCAGTTTTCACAACCAGGGGAAAGTGATTAGAAACATATTTTCCTTTCTTAGGATTGCTCTTTTCTTTGATTTAGGATCCAAGGCTCTAGTGATAAATATAAAATATCTGCTACTTTATGTGGATAACCTCTGGAAATTAGATCTTCACTAATAGAACAGTGGACAATAAAGATTATACTGTGGCTCTAGCAGTAATTATAGACAGAATTTTACCACTCTAAAGGGATTTTAAATCCACGGATAAATCCGCGGACTTCACTGAATTTAGTGGCTTTCTATCTGATGTTGAGATATAATTGTAAGCATATTTCCAATAGATATAATAATCAATAATAAATACCACTGCTTCTTACAAAAATATGTAACATTTCTATATTATTGGGACAAGTTTGCTCTAATTTTATAGCTGAAATTCTGTTACCTTTTGCTGTAATTAAAAACTATTTTCTTTTTTTCTTTAAATATATTTATGCACAAGTGGAAACCATTTGTGATCCATGTCTGTTCCTGAGGGGATTTTTCAGTGTCCATCTGTCTCACTAGACTGAATTACAAGTCTTAAGTAGGAAGTGAAAAATACAGTTGTTGAGAATTAAGGCAATAAGAACTTTAGGAATCATAAGTTAACACAGTACAAAATTGTTTACAACATAAAATAAAAATTTATGATATTTCAATTAATATTTACTGAGTACAGGTCTATTTGTCAAATGCTAGATGTTTTATAAAAATCAATATGACAAATGCACGAAGTGGGTGTTATTATTGGCTACAGTTTTACCAATGAGGAAATGAACTTTTGAGACTTAAAGCAACTTACTGTGATCTCACTGCCAACAGGTAGTGGAACTGAGCTGATCATATTAATACCACATGCTTCCTCTGGACTCACTACTTCCTTCATCATATGGCCCAACATTCTTTATAACTGTGGTTTCCCACTATGTGAAGCCAGACTGTGTGCCTGTCATATTTAACATTTTACTCTCTGCATCAAACTAATGATACCTGGCATCCAACTGGTAGTAGCTCAGCTGAACTGTTCAATGAATGAATCCACAAGTTAAACAATCAATTGACTCATGTAACAACACAACTTAAAAATTGGAAGGGGGAACTAGATTGCTTGCATTCTTCAAGCGTTATAACACAGATGCCTATTCTCTGACCTGATTATCTGTACTTGGCTTTTTAAAGGGATTAAAGTTATTAAGTCCACAAAATGATAGATAACTTTGGCACAAACTTGTCTCTACAAGTGGCCAACTGCTCAACATTGTTGTAATTTTGTAGCAAAAGTCAAAAATGATAAGAGATTATGAATTAATATTCCCTAAGAGTGAGGTTGAGCCTGACAACAGGGCATTCTTAAATGAACTGTCATTGTGATGGTGTGTTCTCCTCAGCCTTTTTTTATTCCTCAGAGAATTACTCCCAACTCAAATAGGAACAAACATTGGCTACAATGCTGACGACTTAAGATGTACCCATTCCACGCTTCCATCGTTTTATAACAGTGTACACACAGCCTTGTGTACTCTGCATAATGCTGACTTTATTAGTTTGCAGTTAGGATAAAACCAGGGGAGAACTGGAAATTCATTCGGATGGATCTGCTTAATATACTTAGGAAATCATCATGCATTTAATCAAGTGAAAATTGGTACTAAAGGGTATTTTTCTTTATAGACCATTTACACATAGTTTTATTTGAAATAATATTAATAAGTGGATGATAGTGGACAGATGATTGGCTGGATGATGGATGAATAGATTCGGGTGATGACAACAGGCATACAGATAAAGGGCATTACAAATCAAACGGAATAGTCAGTTTAATCCCACAGTTCTCAAATATATTTTTTAAAGTAGGAGCAAAGTTTGCTATGTGAAGTAAGTAGAAGCAAAGTTTGCTATGTGAAGTGTAAAAATTAGAAAGTTGCAGTTTTATATTTTAAAATGATGGATTGAAAGCAATATGACTTTATCAGTATGGTGATGATGTTGCTTTTACATATGTTAGCATATGACAATAATTCTAAGAGAACATCTGGAATTATATAATCAGAAATTTCATGATCAAAACTAGAAGCCAGACTTTGGGTCATTAACAAGGTCAGGACAATTGAAACCATCTATACACATAAATGTGACAGAGATGCTAAAATACCCTAGTGAGGCTTAGGAAAAGGGGAAGGAGAATAAACATGATTAGAGGGTTGGTCAATAATCATCGCTTTCTTCTTTAGAATTCTAGATGTCAAAAGATGAATGAGCCAGGCATGGTGGCGCACGCTTGTAATCCTAGCTTCTCAGGAGTCTAAGGTTTGAGAATCACAATTAAAAGCCAGCTAGGGCAATACAAAGCCAAAAGACTCTTATCTCTAATTAATCACTAAAAAATGAGACGTGGGTCTGTGGTACAAGGGTAGGGTGGTAGCCTTGAGCTAAAGAGCTCAGGGACAGCTCCAAGGCCAGAGTTCAAGCTTCATGATCCCCCTCTACAAAAAAAAAGATGAATGATTTTAAAGAAGGGCAGTAGTTAGGCTTGTTTCCTAGTACAAATGAATCAAAAGGATCAATAAAATATATTTTAAATTCATCTAGCAGTAAAGTCTCTAATATACAGAGTTTGGGCCTATGGAAAGCAGCCAATACTCTGAATAAGCAGAGAGAGATAAAGTCAAGGAAAATGGTAAGCATACATTGCTTACTTAAGATATTGGATACAACACAAGAGAAAGAAGTACAATGGTGGAAACTGTTACAAGTATTAAGAGCATAATAAAAGGTGGTGAGAGAATAACGAAGAATCTACTCTTCCTGAATGCTTGGCTACTCTGCATATAACAGTTATTTGCAATAACTGCAATATTCTTCAGCAAAGAAGATAGTCTGCCAACTGTAGTTTTGAAGCTACTAGGTGTTCTTGCATATTTATGCCTCAGTTTCCTCATTTGTAAAGTTTGGGGTTGATCTATAAGGAAGTATTTAGCCCTCAAAAATTGATATTCTGCTAAGGAACAAAAGGCGCATGGTATCCTTAGTATGTGGCTATTAGATCCAAAGAGTACAAGAGCGAGGACTCAATATTTGTGTACCCAATGCTATGGAAATGGTACTGGAAATATAAACATAACTATATGGACATAAAAACATGACTCTATAGACATAATGTTTTATTACATAGATTAATATGTATCTATGATATACAAACCCTTAGCCTAATTTTGATTAAGTTCTAAAAACTAAGTGCCAGTGATTGTATATAGAGATTCCCTTCTTGAATACTTGTTTGTTAAACATGTCATTTGAAATATGATGTAAAAATCAATGTTAATAAATTCTTTAATAAAAATTCATATTCGGAGCCTTTTTTATGATACTGATACAGAATTAGTAGAAAATGAAGCAGGGAGTTGTGGCCTAGATAGCTTGCATAGATGGCAAGATAAACTAACCTTTCCAGAAACAAAATGAAGGTAAATGGCTATGCACCAGTGGCTCACTGGCTGTAATCCTAGCCACTTAGGATGCTGAGATCTAAGGATTGTAGTTTGGTACCAATCTGGGCATGAAGTCCATGAGACTCTTATCTCCAATCAACAACCAGAAAACTGGAAGTAGCACTGTGGCCTTGAGCTAAAAAAGCTCAGGGACAGTGCTCAGAACCTGAGGAAAAAGAAGGAGAAGGGTGAAGGAGGAAGAGGAGGATGGAGGAGGAGGGGGGAAGGGGAAAAGGGGGAGAAGGAGGGGGAAGAGGGAGAGGAGGGGGAGGAGAAAAGCAGGTAGTATGAGGATCTTTGGCCAAGGACAGAAAGAAGTTAATAAACCAAAATCTTTCCAGCAAGAACAAAATGGGGGCAGGTAGACAAGGAAATAATACCTTAAAAACACACAAAAATAAATACCATGATAAATAAATGAATAGGAGGCATTAAATCTTTGGAATCAGAACCTTACAGGAAACATAAAGGAAACCCACCAACCAGAAAACTATGGAATTCTCACTACTTAACCCAAGATAAAACTCTGTAACAAGAGAGATAGCAGGAAATGGGGACAAAAACACTAGAAGGGGTATCAATGTACAAAAGGTAATATCTGATGAATGTAACTGTAATCCCTTTATACATTATCCCGACAATAAAAAAAATGGTGAGGGCTGGAGAGTGTATCTCAGTGCTGGAATATCGCCTTGCTTGTGCAAGGTTCTAAATTCAATCCCAAGCATCAGAATCAATCAATCAATCAATCATGCTCTTTATAGACTGATGCAATGGGGTGCAGGAAATATTTGAACATGATGAAAATTTTAGAATATAATAGAAATAGAACAGAAAACAAATGAATAAGAGTGAAGTTGGACATGGGGACAGCTTGATATCAGGAATCAACGTGGAAAAGGGAAGCAAGAATTACTTTGTTGGCAAAAGATTTTGGCTAAACTCAGGTAACAGATTCTGAAGTTAATGATAAGGAAATGTGAGGAATGTTAAAGAAAAACAGAATGACAAAGTATTTTGCCTCAAATAAGGCTATGATCATTTTTCCCCCTATTTTAAGTACTATTGGAGAAGAAATAATGTCTTAATTGTCTAGTTTATTGGTACTATTGTGTGATTAATGAGGTAGCCCCAACTAGCTTTTTCTTGTCTCAGTGCCTTCCCTTCCAGAGAAATGGTCTGGAAGGCTAATAATTAGCCTTGGCTGTGGTAGATCAGTAAAGGTGTTAAGTTCAAAGTTGGACTTAAAGCCTAATATCCAAGACTTGGTCCTCTTTGGTCCTCTTGAGCTGTTTGCTCTGAACATGTTCCACCATGTCATAATTTGTCAGGCTTCAATTTTCTGTGCTTATTTTGTTAGGATATAACATTTTTCTTATCAAAAGAATAACATGTCTTAAATTATTGGCAAGGTATGCCTTTAACATCATATTCATCAAAATATTTTTGAGTGGTGTATTCGTTGCATAATGTATTTACACATCTAGTTCCAAAGTTATAAAAGTTCTTGAGGACAGAGGCCCAAAGGAATAGCCTAAGAAATTGGCACCCAATGTCCAGACTTCCATGTTAATTGCTGTGATCATCACTAGCAGAATTACCAATCATAAAGGTACTGAGATTTCTAAAAATGTTGCCCAATACTTTAATAATATCTTGTACTTAAATTTGATCTTCATATAAAAAAGTTGTAGTAACATTTGTAGGATCATTCCTAGGCACAATTTTATGTAGTAGCTGACAAGATAAGAAAATACAGTATAAATGAAGGACAAGGTCTAGAAGAGTCTAGAAGTTAAAGAAATAATAACATTTATACAATAATTCATAGAGATCATCAGATGGAAAAAATGAAAAACAGAATTATCAGAGGTGTTCTGATGAGCCATTGTTGATATAGCAATATTTTTTTTAATGATGGGAACGGAAAGGCTTAGAAGAGGAAATGACTAGTCAAGATTTTGTGGGTTTAACTATATATAGTGCTTGTATTTGCCTAGGACCATTTTACACCTACACCCTCTTTCTAATGATATGAAATCTTATGCCAGAGCTAGGTATCAGTCACATTAGGATGTGTCTAGACTTATAGGCTGTAGGTTCTTGGCATAATGACTCAGTTCGGTATGAAACCACATTCACACAAAATAATCATTCTATGGAGTCTAAGGTGATAGCCTGGTATTTCTCGACATTTCCCAGCTTAAAACTGAGAAACCACAGAATAGCAAATTGTTGTACATGGGAACCTGGTGAAACAGTAAAGCAGAGGCATAGAAACTGAACTGAGTTTGCTTCTATATCTTTTTTATTTCAAATATACTTTCCCACTAATATGCCAGAAATGCATACTCAAAACTGCACATATGTGAACTCACCCTCTTAGAAGCTTTCAATATACGATCTCCAATTAATTTTTTTTCCTTTGCCCAAAATGGACACAAATTTCTAGTGTTTAAAAACTAGAGGAGATGGGCACTGTGGCTCTTGCCTGTCATCCTAGCTACTCAGGAGGCTGAGATCTGAGGATCAAAGCCAGCCAAGGCACTAAAATCCATGAGACTCTTATCTCCAATTAATCACTAGAGAACCAGAAGCGGTGCTGTGGCCCAAGGGGTAGGACGGTAGCCTTGAGCTGAAGAGCTCAGGGACACGGCCCAGGCCCAGAGTCCAAGTCCTATGACTGACAAAAACAAACAACAAAAAACAAAACCAAAAAAACAACCAGAAGAAAATTAACCTTATTGGAAGGAGTTCAGATAAAACTAAAATATACATTTCCTAATCACTAATAAGCCTTGTATCTTACAACTAAAAACTAAATACAGCCAAAAATCATCATAAAAGTAAAATTATTTTTTTAAAGAAATACTAATTCAAAGTTTACTCTTAAGCAAAGGTTTTCATAGATGGACAAAAGGCAATCAACAGTAGCCATTCAATCATTCCAGGAAAGTAAAACTATTGTTAACCTAAAGCAATATTGGAAGGATGGCATTTTAGAAGATAAGTATTTGGATTAAAATAGGCATTATGAACTAAAGTGGTCATAGGAGAATAAAACATTGTGAAGTAGACATTTAAATTCAGTCCATTTTAAAAAGTTTACAAACTCAACTTGGGTTTATCTTTAAGATACAGAAATTATTATAACTACTTAATAATTTAAAGTAAATATGTTTTTAGAAAATTAAAAAAGTAAGCAAAGTAACATAGTAAAGAATATGAAAACATGCAAAAGTTAATGAGAAGAAAGAATATTGGAAGTTCAGAATTTTTTTAAACAAGTGTTTTTCCAAAGAAAATTTTCCTAGAGTTGGAAAGATTGTTTAGATTTATTTTATTTTTTTTTAGTGGCAGAAGAGAATTGACTTCTAAGTATAATGAGCATAGTATTTCGAGATGTAATGAGTTGTGCTTTTGTGATTTGGGGTCTGGGATTACTTATTTTTACTTTTTAAAAATTTGCCTTTCATTTTGTATTTTCTTGTGAACGAGTGTTTCATTGTCATGCATAGGAATCAAGAAGAAATTAGAGGGGCCGGGAGTTTGGCCTAGTGGTTAAAGTGCTTGCCTAGCATGCATGAAGACCCGGGTTCGATTCCTCGGTATCACATACATAGAAAAAAGTCAGAAGTGGTGCTGAGGCTCAAGTGGTAGAGCTCTAGTCTTGAGAAAGTCCAAGGACAGTGCTCAGGCCCTGAGCTCAAGCCCAGGACTGGCAAAAAAAAAAAAAAAAAAAGAAGAAATTAGAAAGAGCTGTTACAGGACAACAAAAAGAACTAAAAATGCTTGCAAAGCCAATCCTCTTAGAGACTCTTTTGGTTGCAAATTCCTTTATTTCTTCCTTTCAAACTTCTAGAAATTAGTCACAAGACATAAAGTTTTGTTTAAAAAAGGTTCTAGTCAAAAAGGAAGATGGAAAGGGCCGGGAGTTTAGCCTAGTGGTAGAGTGCTGGTCTAGCTAGCAGGAAGACCAGGGTTCGATTCCTCAGTGCCACACACATAGAAAAACAAAAAAAAACAAAAACAAAAACAAAACAAAACAAAACAAAAAAAAAAACAACCGAATAGCCTTGAGCTGAAGAGCTCAGGGACAACTCCAAGGCTGAGTTCAAGCCCCAGGACCACAAAAAAAAAAAAGGAAAAAAAGTCCAGAAATGGTTCTGTGGCTCAAGTGGTAGAGCTCTAGCCTTGAGAAAGCCCAAGGCCAGTGCCCAGGCCCTGAGGTCAAGGCCCAGGACTGGAAAAAAAAAGGAAGATGGAAAATGGTAACCTTTTGGTCTCAAGTGTTGATGGAAAGAAATAGAGAAAGGAAGGTAAAGGAAGCCAGATTAAGTCTTGTCCTTAGGTGGCCTTTCTTCAGGCTGAAGTCCTAACATTCATGGGAGAAGGTATGAGACACAGAATGGGATGACCCAAGGCTCTTGCATCTACCCAGGCCCCTTACAGCAGATTAGCACGGTGGTTCAGAGCAGGTTCTACAGAGAGATCTGAATGTGGCTTTGTGGCTTCCTCCTGTGATTTGTTCTTTTGTATGTCAGAGACAGGATCCACAAGGACTTATGGGTCCTGAGGACAAAACGGACAAGAAAATTGAGAGTCAAGCCGGGGATTGGTCCAGGGAGATTCGAACTCTGAGCTCAGAGTCTGGGTTGCCAACGAGTTGTGATGTTTATAGAGGCAGGAGGTCAGCAGGCAGTGGCTGTCACCAGAATCTGAGCACTGCCATCTCCCTCAGCAAGATGCCTGAACCACATGCAGATGTTGCAAGTACCCTTCTGCAGTCACTTTATTTGGGTCACACTTAGAAGAGCTCAGAACAACTGCTTCACTACACATCTCTTCTGTCACCCCATTCTTTCATGATATAAATAAAACTGCATTCTTTCCAACTTCACAAAACACTTAGCAAAATTAAGGGCTGAGACTATACAATTTATTTAGTTTTATACAATTTATTTTTTTCCTTCTATTTCCCTCCCCTCCCCAACGTTTCCCCTATTCTCTCCATTTCTCTGACTCTCTGCCTCTATCTGTTTCTGTCTCTCTCTGTGTCAATTTGTCTTCTGCTGTCTGTCTGTCTGTCTTTCTTTCTCTTTACACTCTATCCTACAAGTGCCTTTCTGTGATGTCTAATTATTACAGAGATAGTCTATTTTCTTCCTAAATCTGAGGAAAGATGATGAGTATGGACTCAACTTTACAAAATGCATTTGAACTTCATTACTCCTGGAGAGATTTCGAACCTCTTCCTGAAGACCAAAATTATCTTTACCCATTTCCCTCCTAAAAATCTCTTTACTCTGAGACTCTGACCTCCCTTTGTGTTCTTATCTATGTAGAATGTCTGTTTCATTTCTTCTAATTCCCAGATCCTTAAGTCTCCTCACATCTCAGTTTTTGGCATCCCATAATTGAGTTATGGTCTTTGATGTTCTGGTACATAGGACATAGTTTGATATATAGCATAGGAAAACTATTTTACTGTGTAGATAATTACCTTTCAACTATTCTATGGTCTATAATTTTTCAGTAGCTTATTGTTCTGCCTTTGTCCAGAATATATTCATGTGGTTTAGTTATTTCTGTCATTATTACTGAAAGGACATTGTTTGTGCTCCCTGTATACTCAGTGTTGGTTAGGAAACCAAATTCTTGGCGTAGAATGAGTGAGACAAGTGGGCAAAAAAAGCTAGAAAATATATTTGTTTTTAAATAAGAAAAAAATGATTGGGGCCAAGAGTGGTAGAGTGGCCTAGTGGTAGATTGCTTGACTGACATGCACAAAGGCCCAGGTTTGATTCCTCAGTATGATATACATAGAAAAAAGCTGGAAGTGGTGCTGTGGCTCCAGTGGTAGAGTTCTATCCTTGAGAAAGCCCAAGGACAGCATTCAGGCTCTGAGTTCAAGCCCCAGTACTGACAAAAAAGAGACAGAAACAGGCAATAGACGATCTGAAACAAAACAATAAGAAAATTATACATCACCTTTTTCTTCCAAATAACTCATGGACAATTTGAGGAGGGAAAAAAATCACACAATGCTTAAGTCAGTGATCAAGATTGATTTTTCCTTCTGCTTATCAAGTTTTAAACTCAGAACCTCAGGTCTTGCTTACTGGACTGTTGCTTTACTGCTTGAGTCACAGCTCCAAACTGGATTTGTTGTTGTTATTCTTGATTTATTGGAGATGCATTCTCTGACTCCTCTGCAGAGGCTACCTTCTAACCTGAGTCATGGATATTTGACTAAGAATGATCAATTCTACGGAATGTACATAGGCAAATTGCAAGCTAAGTAACATTAACTGAGCCTGCATTATGTGATACATAATCCTATCCTCAAGAAACCTTCAGGTTAATAGGGAAACCAGACAGCTATGTCCAGGTAAAATTAAATATCTAAAATGGAGGTACAAAAAAAGAAGTTAGGTTCTGGGGTTTCATGTCTGTAATCCCAGCTATTCAGAAAGCTGAGATCTGAGAATCATTGTTCAAAGCTAGCTTGGTCAAGAAAGTTCAAGAGACTGTTCTCCAGTTAGTCACCAAAAATTCAGAAGTGTAGCTGTGCCTTAAGGGTTGCAGCACTACCCTTGAACATAAAAGGTCAAAGATAGTACCCAGATCATGGGGTTAAGCCCTAGGACTGGCATAAACATAAAACAAAACAAAAAAGGACACTGATTTTTTTTTTTGCCAGTCCTGGGCTTGAGCTCAGGGCCTGAGCACTGTCCTTGGACTTTCTCAAGGCTAGAGCTCTACCACTTGAGCCTCAGCACCACTTGAGTCTTTTTTTCTATGTATGTGGTAACGAGGAATCAAACCTGGGTCTTCATGCATGCTAGGCAAGCACTTTAACCAGTAGGCCAAACTCCCGGCCTACGACACTGATTTTTAAGTTCCAGCAGTGATGACCATAAGAAAATTACTAATGAATTAGCTCTTGTAGGATGAGAGGACATTGGAAAACATCTGAACCTAGAAAACTTTATGTGCAAAGACATTTCTAGAAAGGTCATTTCCTGCTGCTTTGTTTTCATAAGTAATAATTAGCTGTTTAAATATGAAATTAATCCTCTTAACTATAATATATTAATATTGTAGACCAACACTTTATGACATGACATTTGAAATAAAAACACAATCCACTGCAAAGTATACTCAGCACTTTTCTTCATGTATCGTGATTCTCTCATATATATAGACTCTTCTAGTACCTGTTTGCATTCAGCACAAATTTTCATCTTTAGCTCAGATTTCTTTCCTAAACTTCCACACTCATGCAGTAAATGCTCTTTGGAGAGTTTAGCTTGAAAATCCCACAAGGACCTCATACTCACGCTGTTCAAACCTAACCTACACTTTCCTCACTCATATCTTGTTTCCTATCTGCTATTCTCAGTCAGGAGCTAAGAGTAATAAATAAGGTAAAGATGAGAAAGTCATTTGAAATTACTCATTCCTGACAAAATATAAAATTTTCCCATGAGCATGGATTTTTTTCAAATAATTAACCAAACAAAATATCTTGATAAACTGATTTCTTAGCCGACAATTTCACATGTAGATAGAATAAGATCTTTAAATTTCATTTGACATCTGTCTGCAAGCTCCAGATTAGAGTAATTGATTTATATGGTTTCTCTAAGCACTAACCATTTTGCATTTCAATGAGACTCTGATAAGAAATAATTTGATGAATATGGTCTATGCACAAGCTTTGTCTATCATGTGTGTTGACACTAACTGGAATCATGGTTGATTGTTGATACACAGACATTGGTGAAGATTTTAGGCATAAACTAGTACTAGGGAAAGGTATCTTTGCTTGGGTTTTAAATCATGTTTTAATTGTATTCTTGCATAACAAGAGAAAATAGCACCAACCACAATCAGAAGTGTTGACAATATTGAACATCTTCATAAGAATTTTATGTTTAAAATAACATTTTTCTCCATAAAGCTGTGTACAAGGAACTAAAATAATACACCAGTAGATATGATTGGCTTGATTCTAAAATTGTTGTTTACATATTATTTTAATTTAATAAATACATATCCTTACCCTGTATAACATAAGTTTTCAAAGTGTATATATATTTTATATTCTCTCTCTATACACATGTATATGTGATTATCATTTTTTTGCCAGTCCTGGGCCTTGAGCTTAGGGCCTGAGCACTGTCCTTGGGCTTTCTCAAGGCTAGAGCTCTACCACTTGAGCCACAGCACTACTTCTGGCTTTTTTTTTAATGGATGTGGTACAGAGGAATTGAACCTGGGTCTTCGTGTGTACTAGGCAAACACTCTACCACTAAGCCAAACTCCCGGCCTGATTATCATTTTTGTATAATGCCTTTGATTGGAAGTTTTAACCATGTGTTGATCTTGGCCTGTAAAATGTGACTACATTATTCAGGATCTTGGTTCTAAATGTCTTATTATTACAGGCATTATGATACACCTTGAAATTTCAACATTCACTAAATTGAAGTAGATTAAGATAGGAGGATCATGAGTTCAAAAATCAGCTTGAGATGCATGCTGGGATTCTGTCTCAAAAAAAATTCAAAAAGCCAGGTGCAGTGGCTCACAGCTGTAATCCTAGCTACTCGGGAGGCTGAGAACTGAGGAACACAGTTCTATACAAGCCTGGGCAATGAAAGATCTGTGAGACACTTATCTCTAATTAATCACCGGAAAACCGGAAGTGATGCTGAAGCTCAAGGGATAGGGCAGTAGTCTTGAGCTAAAGAGCTGAGAGACAGTCCCCAGGCCCAGAGTTCAAGTCCCTCGACCAAAAACAAGCAAATAAACAAAACCATTCAAAATGAAATCAATACTGGATAACATTGATTAAGATGCATTATACTCATATTTTGACATGGTGAATTGAAACTCATGTAACTACTTAAAGATAATATAGTAGCAATAATAGTAACCATAAAAGAAATAATTTGTTAATATTTTCTAGGTTTTCATTTAAAAGGGAAGATCATATTTGTAAACAATTTAAGACAGATTATGGCACGTTAAGGTCTCACATCATTGTGTTTTCATTTGTGTTTTAAAAGCTGAACTCATTTTCTCTAGATGTGAGCAGTATGTTTAGCATGAAATGTTGAAAAAATTCTCACCAAACAACTGCCGCAGTATTATTCAGAATTATCTAAAGGGCATAACCCTGTAAAAGAGAAAATGAACCACTCATTTGCTGTCATCAAAAATGAGGAAATTACCATAGGCAAAGCTGAAGAGTCCTTTTGAACTTGGAAAGTTCACTGACTTGGCAATGAGGAGGATTTTGTTTGTCTTACTTGTTCTAAAGAACGATTTATTCTTAAATAATTTCCCTAAGTAAGGTACAAAGGAAAAAAATCACCCATCTCATTTTTCTAAATATCTGTCATTAGGAACATCATTCTTAAAATATTACCTGGTTTTTCATATAGATCTTAATAAGTGCTGTATCTTTCCATTTAAAATAGATTATCTCTTTAACCTAATTATAAAAATAAGACAAATGGGCAATAATTTGATAATGAAATCAAAATGGAAAAAAAAGCTTGAAAATCATTTTATGGACTGGTAAGTAAAGTATCAAGGAACAAAAATTAGCATTTTAATATTTTTATTAGACTAAAATATTTCTTTAATGTAGGTCTTCACATTAATGTATTTTGTAATCTGATATAGTACCAATTCTTCTTTGTCCCCATTTAGTTAAGCCACCATTTTGTTCTAGTCTATTTCAGTAGTACTTAAACCAGCTTTCTATCACCCTAAGGGCTGATCTCCACCCAGAAGCTAGAACAGCTCATAAAATCCATTCCATTATATTTCTCCCTTGCCTAAAATTTTCCACTGGTTCTATATCTCATGCTCTAAATGGCCTAGAAGACCTGTGTGACCTGATCTTTGTAACCTAGGCTACCAGACCTCTGCTTTGATTTCCCTGCTGAATTCTGCTTTGACTGCTTTTGCCTCCTTGCTGTTCTGGGAACACCCCACATGCTTCCATCTGTTTGAGACATCTAGGGGGCTTCCTCTCTCACTTCAGGTAGGTCTTTACACAGACACAAACCAAATGCTCAGTAATCCTTTACCAGAACATCTATCCAGCACCTCTCCACTTCTCAGCTCCTCTATCCATTTTCATTCTCTGTTCATCTATCCTGTTTTTGCCTCACAGCAATTTTATTCCCCCTCCAACACTCTAGACTTATTACTTCTTAAATCATTTATCTTCTGTACTTTTGTCTCCAGCATAAAGCAAAGTATATAAACTGGACACTGCTGGCTCACACCTATAAATTAGCTGCTCAAGAAGCTGAGATCTCAGGCTTGAGGTTTAAAGCCAACTAGGGCAGAAAAGTCTGTGATACTCTTATCTCTAGGCAATCACTAAAATATTGAAAGTGGTGCAGAAGCACAAATGATATGGTACAAGCTTTGAGGGAAAAAGCCGAGGGCTTTGAGTTCAAGCCTAAGTATTGGCATGAAGCAAACAAAAATAATGTAACTATCATCATAACTTATTTAACTTTTGAGCTAGTTTTTTTTTCCTTTGAGACTCAATCAAGTTACTTACTTATTCCCTTTCACTAGAAAGTAGCCTCCACAACCAATAGAGACTACAGGGAAATTCTATTAGTAGTTACCCTACTAACCCACTAAAGAAGAGTTAGCTGAGTCTAGCTTAGGTAATTATGCAAGGAGTTGCTATAAATATTCATATGTAGGTTTGTATATGAATATGATTTCAGTTTTGTGTGGTAAATACTTGTGAATGGAATTTTTAAACTATGTGTAAATACACTCTTAGTTTAATAAGAAACTTCCAAAAGATTTCCAGAAGCAGTAGCATTCCTACCTGCCACGTGTGGGCTTCTCTGAGACTTCATTGATGCTCATCTTTGGACACTGTTACTAATATTTCTATTACCAATTTTTTTACCTTAGCTATTTTAATGTGGGTAGTGGTGAACCAACATGTTTTAATTTGCATTTCCACTGTGCATAATGATGCTTTCATATGCTTTTCTATCTTGTACACATCCTCTTTGATGAAGTGTCTACTAAAATTTCTTCATCTCATTTTAATTTTTTCATTTTGGCATGCAAGTCACTTGTCAGATATGTGACTACAAAATATCTTCTCTCCATTTGTAACTTGTCTTTCATTCTCTTACACAAGGAACTATCATCAACAACCCAAAAGTAATTAGAGGGAAAGAAAGGATATTTTTTCTGATTTTGAGTTAGGTAAAGATTTCTCAGATGCAACACCATAAACAATACTGTACTCCTTTTAGAAGTATATAATAAATGAGACTTAATAAAAACTTTACAAGTATCCTGTTCTAGGGGCCAGGAGTTTGCCTTAGTGGTAAAGTGCTTGCCTAGCATGCACGAAGACCTGGGTTCAATTCCTCAGTACCACATACATAGGAAAAAGCTAGAAGTGGTGCTGAGGCTCAGTGGTAGACCTCTACCCTTGAGAAAGCTCAAGGATGGTGCTCAGGCCCTGAGCCCAAGCCCAGGACTGGCAAAAAAGTATCCTGTTCTAAAGACATGTTAGTATTAACAGAATAAGAAAACAAGAAATTGGGAAGAAGGGAGACCAGGGAAGGAAACTGTCTGATGGAATGAATGAATGGATGAATGAATGAATGAATGAACAGTAGGACAGCAGAAACTCAAGTGTGTGATGTGTGTAAGCTAATGAAGAAATTGTTTCAAGAAGAGAAGAATGATCCACTGAGTCAATACATCAATACGTTGATGTATTGAATGCATAATGATTCTTTTATTTTGAGTCAAAGTATAGACAGAGATATATGTCCTTAAGTTCTTCCAATTTTCTGACCAACTTTGTCTTCTTAAACCAAGTTAGACAGAGGAGGGTACAGGGAAATTCTGTTATTTAAAAAATATCAAAAGAGCCAGACTCAGAAATTGAAACCAGGATGTGAGTAAAAGTAGTTAAGTAAGTTTCCTTCCCACCAAACCTAATTCTGATATTGTTACAAGAATAGGAGACATAAGAAGCTACTTTCTACATCTTTCTTCTTTGAAATGATACAAGCTGAAAGTGGCTTATGAATGGGCAGAGATGAAAAAAATGAGAAGCATGTCTGGGAATAAGAAGCTGTACAACTTACCTGCTATCGATATATGCAAACACATCTCATATTCTGGAACTGTTATCTAGTGGCAGGGGATTACTACACGGCATGGCCCTAGTTATGACCATGTGTATTCTCCCTGCTCAGATAGTATAAAATCTAGACATAGGAATATCCATTTTGGAGCCAACTCTTCTTTCCTGTATGGGGAACTGGAAATGTTTGTGCTCTACTCCATTTCTTCCTGTTTTATCCTATTATACTAAAATCAGTCTTTGCTAAAACTTTTACCTTGTGAGATTGCCCCTTATAAGAGACATCCTGAAATTCTTTTCATGGTAGATCTTAGGGACCTAGGACTTCCACATGAAGCTGAAAAGTGAAGGAAACCCTCATCTATCCTCCAGTGATATTCCACCAAGTAGAAGTTACAGTATTAGGACTGGTGCATTTTTAAGTCCAACTTTTGCTGAAATGGCCAGAAATGTGATATTTTAGGCTTTTATGTGTTCAAACTTAATTACTATATCTTTATATTTATTGCATATATTATATCTACTTATTCTATTACTTATTTATTCAGCTCCAATTCCATACCCAACATTGAACATTGATTCATGATTTAAAGCAGACCTAGTATTTCTCTTACTTCTATACACTACTGAGTTAAAAACTAGCCTGGTACCGAGTAATATCGGGTTTACAAAATGGAGGTGGTAAGAATCATTAATGGAGTAGTCACACGGGATGAAACTGCTATTGTCCTTCCTATATAATAATTAGAATGACTAGTTCATTTCTGATTCTATAGGTATATCAGTACTTTTTGACATTATTCTGTTCTCATGGGGGAATGTTTATATCACTTAGTACCTCATACTATGAATGTTACCCTGGAAAGGGAAGAAAAGAAGCTGGGTTATTTTAACCTAGGCTTCTGTTTCTTTGACTTTTAAATCTTCTTCCCACATTAAAGTTAACATGTATCTTCAGTCCATTCTTAGTTCCCAAGTGTCTCTCCTCTTTTAATTTGGTTCCTGCTTAGAATAAATAATCCAAATGTAAATGCCACAGAAACATTAGTTATGCATCTTCTGTTAAATCTGTGTAGTACAAAAGTTCATGAGTTTATCTGGCTTTGGGAAATTGTCAATTAAAAAATTGACAGTAGAGATAGAACATAAAAACACTCTGAGCAAAACATAACTCATGTTATATTTCTGAAACCGAATGTCAATATATATTGACTTTTGTTTTGTGACCATCCTGGGGGTTGGGCTCAGGGTCTGAACATTGTTAATGAGCTTCTTTTACTCAAGGATAGTATTCTACCATGTAAGCCATAGAACCACTTCCACCTTTTTCTGTTTATGTGGTACTGAGGAATTGAACCTAGGGCTTCATGTATGCTAGGCAAGCACTCTACAGCTAAGCCACATTCCCAGTTGACACTGACTTTTATTTCTAGAAATTGAATGTTTTTACCATGAGTATTTTTCACAGATAAAGATAATATAACATAGTGTTGAAAAGCACAGCCAAGCACTTGGGCTCTCGGTTCATTTGCCTACCAATTATTATTATGTGTTGCCACCTAATACTTTATGTAAAACAATTACTATACACAATTAGTATTGGCTCTTATTTAAAGATGGCTAGTGATATGTTTCCAAAACATTGATGAAATGAAAATGTTTTATATAAATCATGTAAATGAATGCAATTATTAAATTATTGCTTATTTTATGTTCAAAACCTGAAATAAGAAAAAAGTGGAGATGGTAGAAGAAGTATAGTGAGATAACTTTGCGTTACTCAATTCTAAGCAAGTTTTGAACGCTACTTCATAGATAGCACCTTAAGTTCAATAAAAGTAAAATAAAACATGTTTAAGTAAAATAAAATATGTTTAAGTGACTTAATGATTACAAGAGTGTCATTGTTGATCTTATGATTCATTTACTGTGAATAAGTCAGATTCAGAATGCAGGGGGGAAGGGGGAAGAATGCAGGCAGGAGCACATTGTTTATACCACAGAATGGAGAATGGCAAGGGAGGGGCTGGGTTTAAGGGGGTGAAGGTGTTGAAGAAATGACACAGATCAAGATGTATTCTATGAACAAATGGCTTTGTTAGTTGGCAAAAAATTCAACACATAACCTAACAATTTAGAAAAGTGAGAGATGCGGGAGTTGGGAAGTGGCAGGTGAAAACGTTGAAAGGGTTGACTGATCACAATGCACTACATTCATTGAATTGTAACTCCCTTGCAAAACCACCTCAAGATTTTTTTTAATTCCAAACTAAATGCATAAAAACATTTATTATTCAAGAAATGCTGAATCTGTTAGTACTGTTCTATCTGGTGACTCCATGCCATAAATGCATACCAATAAGAAGTCCAGATAGATATCAGTAAACTTCGGACAGCTATTAGTCTGTTGGTAGAAATATATAGATATGTATCTATATATACATAGTTTTTTGATCTAATACGATTCATTATTAGCTGAGGAATCAATGCAGTGCACAAAATAGTTGGCAAGCAGCCATGTAGAAAAGTAAAGGCTAAGGTAAAGTACATTGACAGAATTGGGGTTCAAATAATGACAGGCTCCAGCTTCATGAGTAGTGATCACAAGTGAAATAAAGAGACCTACATAAAGCCTAGAAAAAGTGTTTAGGATAACATTGTTTTTTTGCTGTGATTTGCATCCACCTAGATGAAATCCAGAATCAACAGACCCACCTTTACAACTTATGCAGTATTATCTTCATAGAGCCATCTAAATATTTTTAATGACCATATGAGCTATGGGTACCCATGTGAATGCAATTTCATTATGACAGAGGAAGAAAGGCTATTTTCTACGGTGGAGTTTTTAGCAAAACTACTAAGGTAGGGATGGCAGATAAATTGAGACTGTCATTACGAATTTCTTTTTGAAGGATAAAAATCAGCCTCTATCATTAAATGGACAAAAGGAAACTATAAGGAAGGGTTTTATGTTAAGGAAATTAAGACTATTTCCTAAAACACTGCAATAATATTTTTCCTCAAAACAAATTTATTTTAACCAAATTTATTTTAGAGAATGTGATTTTTGACAAATTTGCTTTCACATGAAAAATTCACCTGAAGATGAAGAAGATCAAATATTCTTATTTTGATATAAGAAATGATGTCTGGCTTTCATTTTTAGTCTTGATTAAAACTTAAGGGAACATGCTATTTATACAAGTAGAAATTTATAAACCTCTTTAACAATAAAAATCCACATTTACCCATAATAAGTCAAAAAAGGGGTTCCTATTTTAGTAAAAATTCATAGGAACACAGAATATTTCAGTATTTGCCAATGATTGGTTACTGTTCCCAATCCAGGATAAACCTAAAAATGAAAGCCTTACGTGTTATTTGAACAACTATTAACAATTACAAATTAAACCTGTTATTTAGGTTTCATTCATATAAATTAGCACAACCTTGAGAATCAGGATCAAGTAAAGTGTTTAAGCAATTATTTAGTTAAAATGATCTAATTAGACCAAGTATTACACAGAATTACAATCTATTTCTATGGCTCAGGCCTCTAGAAGGTTTTTATTTATTGAATTATGTAAAGACAAAGTTACATCAAAAGTCCCATGTCACATTTATTAGCTCAAAGCTTACATAATGTACAGGGGTCGGTAAGTTGGACATACCAACCTAATTAGCTTTTTAGACAAAAATAGATAAAATTTGAGTGACCGAATCAAATAAAATACAGAAGTTTCAGTAACTTCACAAACTTTTGAACTCTCTACAAATTGACCAATTTAGTTCGATTTTCATCATAATATAAATATTGTTTACCTTAGAATGAAAGGGATAATTAAACTAAATATTTAAGGCAGGAAGAAATATTTGGTATAATGTCTCTTCAGGTATATATATTTATATGGAGAGAGAAACAGAGAGAGAGAGAGAGAGAGAGAGAGAGAGAGAGAGAGAGAGAGAGAGAGAGAGAGAGAGAGAGAGAGAGAGAGAGCGAGCGCAAATATTGTCATTTTATGCATTTCACTTCCCGGAGGGGTTATGCAATCATCTAACTCATAGATCTATTTATTTTTATTTCTATATTTTTTGTTAACATCAAGCAGTTGCACAGAGGGTTTTTGATTCAACGTGCCCATTGATGAGTATAATGCGCCTTGATCAATGTAACTCCTACCATCATAGTCCCCCATCTTTCCCAGTCCTAGGTTGGGTAGTTCCTGGAAAGCACTGAGAAGACCATAGTGTTAGATTACTAGATTCATAACGAATCTGCCTTAGAAGTCATATGAGAAACAGCACTAGTCTACCCACTGGAAGAAAATACATTTTCTGATTCTCTAAAATTCCTTTGCACTCAAAAGTGATCATCAGAACACTGAAAAAGTAAAATGTCAGCAAAAGTGGGTTTTGTGTGCAACACATGCCTTCTTCAGTTACATGAGCAGCACTCTGTGCTGAGGAGGTATGAGAGGATATGAGTGTATACAAATGTTTCTGTTAGAAGAGATACTGAGTCCCAAGGCTGTACTTCACACCATCTAACCAACTCTTCCTTTCCCAAGCGCTGAAAAATGTTTCCTATCAGTCCAGTAGACTTCCTCATCAAGTTGGGGTTTTACATCTGACAATGGTTACTGAAGAGAGCTCAGTGGTTTTAAAACTCAATGAAATAGATCATGCTGAATTTACAATCAAAAGCAGCATTTTTCTAGAACCTAGAAAAAGAAACTTGTTTGATGAACTCCTTTGAAGCCAATTTTAGTCTTGTTTCAAAGGAGTATTATGCTGTGGAGAAGCAGGGACCATTAGATACCGAACGTTTTGTTCCAGGCAACAGCAGAAGGACTGTGCTCATAGGAATGAAATACTGCACACTATTCAAGCCCTAGTCAAGTTGTATGATCACTCTAGCACAGGAGACTTTTATATTTTCAGGGAATAAATGTTCTACTTCTCTTCAGTATCCTAGGAATAACAACAGTAACTAAAAAGATTGAAAGTTACAGGTATTAACAAAGTGAGAAGGGTATCTTTAGAATTGAGGTAGACTTTAAAGTAAGAACATTTAATAGCAGAAGGTGAAAGGTAACTAAAGCATATTCTTGGAAGAAAATTTGTTTTGAAATAAAAGAATTAAGCAATGAATTTCAACAAACTAAAAATGGCAAAAAAATACCCCTAAGAAATGAAAGAAGAAGGTAAGTATAAGAATAAATAATTCACCCTTGTGGTTCGTAAAAAGGTAAAGACATTCATTTAAATATGGATTCATGTAACATAGATCACCTTTTGAAAAGAATGGTTATGAAAAAGAACAAAAGAAAGAAAAAGAAAAAGAAAGAAAGAGAGAGAGAAAGAAAGAAAGAAAGAAAGAAAGAAAGAAAGAAAGAAAGGAAGGAAGGAAGGAAGGAAGGAAGGAAGGAAGGAAGGAAGAAAGAAAGAAAGAAAGAAAGAAAGAAAGAAAGAAAGAAAGAAAGAAAGAAAGGAAGAAAGAAAGAAAGAAAAGGAAATCATGAGTCAAGCATGGTAGCATATACCTATAGTGCCATACTATAGGGAGGGAGGGAGGGATAAAAGAAGGGAGGGAGGTAGGAGGGAATGGGAAATGTGGCCCAGATTTTTAAGAACAAGAAATATAAAGAGGAACCTATCAATTTGAATTAATAAAACTTATGAATAAGAAACGTAATAGGAAAACTTATTGACAAAAATAGGAAAAGACATTTTAATTGTAAATAAATGACTTGTCCTCCACTATCCCTTACCAAAATGTCTAAATAAATATTAAAGTCTGGCAGAGAGTTAAGCCTAGTGGTAGAGTGCTTACCTAGCAAGCACAAAGACCAGGGTTCAATTCCTCAGCACTACATACATAGAAAAAGCCAGAAGTGGTGTTGTGGCTCAAGTGGTAGGGTTCAAGGCTTGAGAAAGCCCAAGGACAGTGCCCAGGCCCTGAGTTCAAGCCCCAGGACTGGCAAAAAATATATATATATAATTAAAAGTCTAAACAAATATTAAAAAGATAGGAACTTGCTATCTTTAGCTGATTGTGGTACAAAATGTTTAAATAAAATGACATCAAACATAACTTATGAGACTAGAATATGACATCAAATTATTAAAAAGCCTTTTGCCTAAGATTTATAATTGACAAAAGATTAGAGACATGAATAAATATGAAGGTCTTTTAGAAAAACAAAACAATACAAAATGCTAGACTGAGCAAAGAAAATTAACCAGCAATATATAAAAAAGTAAATAAAATTCGCCAATAAATATACCAAAAAATGTTCAACATCTGTCTTGAATTGGCAAAAATAAAAAAATGATAAAAAAATAAATTGCACAAAGGCATTAGAAAATGACATCCCTAGTCAGCTAGCATGAACAATCACTTTGGAAATTAATTTTATAAACTTTTTTTAAAATATAAATATTTGTAACATGTAGTCTAGAATTCCTACTTTGAAATGTTTATCTATTGAGCTATTTGCCTAAGCACAACAAGAGGCTTGAATTTGGTTGCATTGCACCATTTATTTCTAATAGCAAAGATATGGAGGTGAACTAAATGTCTGTGTTTAGAAGGGCTGATAGATGACTTGGGGTCCAGGATTTTATGTATATTATAATAAAGCACTTCTATAAAGAGGAAACGCCTACATCATGTTTTCTTAGTAATGGTTGCTTTTCACAAACATTAGATCAAAGTCTAGCAGTAGCCATGTTAACTTGAGAGCAATTTATTTTCTTTGCCATGTCCTGACATGTAGAAATATTATAAGTGCACCTTTTTTTGTAATATTCAAAATTTAAGTGAAAGGGATGTGTAGAATAACTAAAGTAGGTAAATGATCACTGTGGAAACAGCCACGGGGGAAAGTTCACTAATCTATTTTACAATTTTCACAAAGAAATGACAAATGTGAAAAGATGTAATAAGAGACTAGAAATAAAACAGCTGTCTCCTTTGACAGCTATGAGAAATAATGAGTTTGTTTTTATTTTTACCAATTCAGTTGAAATTCCACAGAATCCAGGCAGTTTAAATTTACTCTGTATTTTAGTAAAATGGAAGATTTCCAAAATATATCAAAGGATAAGTTATTTCATTTGGAAATAGTTAACTGAAATAAGCATAATTAAAGTGTTTAAACAATGTTCTTCTTAATGTTACTGCCTGAGGCAAACACTATCCAAATATTCTTCTTTGTAGCTCAAATACATAATCTTAATCCATTCTCTATACTATTTTAAGTATGTTGGTGTCTAAGTAAATTCTAGGAAATTCTATATACAAATATAGCCAACGTTTGACCATGTGGGATTCAAAAGTAATATTAGGTCAAGGTCATAGGAATGGCCCTAAGAAAACAGTGTTTCTGAAAATAAACACATGGGCCCATTCTGTATACATTTTTAGGACCACATGCTCTTATTTTCTAAAACTGTGATTGATCATTCTGTATATGTTTAACTCTTCCAGGAATTCTAATTTTTGATCTCTTGGTTTTATTCAGAAATAAAGAGAAATAAAATGGAAAATTTAAAAAGTGGCTCTGGATTCTTACATCTTAAGTTTTATTGAAACTAATGCCAGTGGGAAGAATTATGACAGTGAATACAATTGGATTTAATGAGAAGAATCTTCTTAAATATTGCTGATAGAAGAGTGATTTGACAATATGGGTTGAGATACTTTAACAAGTATTCAAATTATTTAACATACTGAATCTCTATTTAAGGATTTCTCCTCACAAAACAAAAACTGGAAAGCATAAACAACCTTGTATATTATTGGAAACCAAATAAAAGTTAAGCAGTAGGGTACTTTTAATTGAACTATAAGTGATACATTTATATTATTGAATATTTATTTCTTATTTAGTTATAAATATTAATTCACATCAGAGGAGAGATGCTTATGTTTGGTGAAAACATGAGATGCAGAATTGTTCTTATAATAATGAATATACAAGTATCTGACACACATAAAACCTATCCTTTTATTTATGCCTTATATCTGTTCTTGAAAAACAAGAAATAATTACTAAATGAATCTTGAGATAAAAGTAACATTGGTAATTTCTAGGTAAGGTAAAAGAGATGTCATTGTATAAAGTAAAAATCAGAGGGCAATCATCTCTGCCTTTCATTTCTCTTCTCTAGTTCCTAATACAGTTTCAGTTAGCATATTGTTACATAAGTGGATCTGAATAGAATCTCATGGTCAAAGGATTGGCACCTGCTGGGCCTTTATTTGCAGTGTCTGCTCATTTAAGTATTGAAATGAAGAAGACACTTGCGCTCTGAAGCATGAGCTTTCCACTTCCCAGCAGAAGGTGCTTCTGAGGCAACTCCTGTATTACCTGTCAAAGCAGAGTGCAACCATTGGTTCCTAAATCTGAGAGGAAAAGTAGCAATAGTATGAAAGTAGAAAAAGGGAGAAGAGGAAAACTTGATGATGATAGCTCCTATCAACATTCATATCATTTGAGTTCCAAATCCATGTCATTTAGATCTCAAATGATATGAATAGACAAAATGTTCTCTGCATATCATCAACGGGGCCCTACTGGACCCACCAGCACCTGAAGCATGCCACCAGTTATATTGCCACCACTGTTACTTCCCACCAATCACATGCCTATTGGAGCAAGGCTAGTTTCTTTCTCTCTCTCTGTCTCTCTCTGTCTCTCTCTGTCTCCCTCCCTCCCTCCCTCCCTCCCTCCCTCCCTCCCTTCCCCCCCCCCCTCTCTCTCTCTATTTGGCCAGTCCTGACCTTTGGCTCAGGGACTGAGCACTACCTTGGACTTTCTCAAGGCTAGAGCACTACCACTTGAGCCTCACACCACTTCAGGCTTTTTTCTATGTATGTGGTACCAAGGAATCGAACCCGGGTGTTCATGCATGCTAGGCAAGCACTCTGCCACTAGGCCAAACTTCTGAGGCCCATGGCTAGTTTCTCAGGGCCACTTTCTCTCAAGACAATTACTGCCACGGTCAGGACATCTTTTATTAATTTTTTTGTTGTCTTTATGGAGCTGTACGAAAAGGTTTCAACTCAACACAGCTGTTCGTGTGAGTTTGTGAAACATTCTTATGATTATGTTGTTCTGAATATTTTATTCTGATCAACTGTGCCATTGAAACTAAACATGCTGAACTTGACCTTATTATAGCCTCTGAGGTTTTGCTTCCAATCTGAATCTGGTGTATTTGTTTAAACTTCAGTTCACACAGGTTAGATTAGCACAAAAACAACTTCTGAAAAAACAGTGTGTTTCTAGGATAGATGAGACATAACATACAGTTAGAATTTTTTGGACTGTGAAATTGTTTCATTCTAAATTTTTGCTATTCCGTTATTTTATTTTTAATAATGACTAGTATTCCTTTTGTCCTAATGGAAAAGAACATCACATAAAACCACATGAATCCTGGATAGTGTTTGACCTTTTCCAAAGCTATTTTAACTATATTTGAATCAAATCAGGAATTTCACTGAGAGGAACAAAAAAATACATGTTAAAATGAGAAAAAGCCAAAACAAACAAATAAAATGCATCAAAAAATTCTGTTTGTAATTTACTTTATGGATGGTATTTCTTTTGCCCCACTTTTCACAATACAGTGTCCCCACACTCTGTTCCATGACCTATAAGACTCTGTACAGTAAGACCTCTGATTCTGCCTATACATTCAACTTCCCCACTTCCTCTTGCTTGCTAAGTCCCTCTACTGGAGTCTCTTTCCTCACCTGTGCACAGGCCTCCATTGCTTATACTCCATGGCCTTTCTACCTGCAGTTCTTACTGTTTGAAATGATATGCCCTCAAGTGCTTGGCTTCCCATAGCCTCCCAGGTTTCTACTTAAATTGTTCCAGATGACCCTAGCTTGGATTTAGAGAGGGTCAAGTAAGCCTTCTAGCCTCCCAGTCTAGTAAGCCATGTCCCCTTACTCATTGCTTCCATGTCAACCACCATAACCCTACAATGATTTGCTTGTGTATTTTCTGTCACCTTACTAGATGGCAAGCCCCAGGCAGAGGATGAAGACCGGGTGCCCTTCTAGAAGCCTGCCTAGTATAATGAGTAATTAAATTACCGATCAGTTTTTAAAACTTTGCTATTTTGGATTTCAGTCAACTACCAGGGTAGATTCTCATCCATTTCTGTTTTTGAAGCGATTAATTCACAGTCCATCTGGAAGGTCAACTTTCAAGATGTGTCAATCAACAATACTTCTAATTTGAAAAAATAGAATGAAAAGTAAACTTGGCTGTGTTGTTTTCATTTCCTTCCTTCCTTCCTTCCTTCCTTCCTTCCTTCCTTCCTTCCTTCCTTTCTTTGCTAGTCCTGGCTTTGAGCTCACCGCCTGAGCACTGTCCTGTCCTTGAACTTTCTCAAGGCTAGAGCTCTAACACTTGAATCTCAGCACCACTTCTGGCTTTTTTTTCTATGTATGAGGTACCCAGTAGTTGAACCTGGGTCTTTGTGCATGCTAGGCAATCACCCTACCACTAAGCCAAACACCCAGGCCCAATTATTTTTACATTTCTGCAAGGGATAGTGTTTCAAATTCTGACTGGAATGGAACTGAAAGCATTGAAATATGAGGAAAACTATTTTTTGTCCATTGTCTAATCTGATTTTTCAAACTGGGTATGTTCGGAGAGATTGGAGAGAATCTAAAAGAGAATTTGGATTTTATTGTCATATATATTTCAGAACTGGCCTCAAACATTGATCCCTCAAAATTACTAGTTACTTTTGTTTTATCCACTATATAAAATGTATAGCATACATTTTATTTTAAAGCAAACAAACCAAGAAGTAATAAAAGTGAATCACTGCATGTTACTGAATGTCTCGTTGTGTAGCAATTAATTTATTAATTTTCTACTCCTTCATAGATGGTTTCTATCATCCTATTTTACAAGAAAGAAGACTAAGACACATAAGCCATTTATGCTTTCTTCAGTAAGTTCGCTGACTAAATTTACAATGATTTTTTTCTTCTTTAGGGTGATTGTTGATGGGATATCAGAAACTTAACCTACAAGGCAATGTTGTTGAAAAGTGGGGCCATGATGTGGTGATGTCATGAGGCCTCTGCCCACACAAATGGATTAATGTGGTTACTAACGCAGTGGGTTTGTTACAGAAGGTGATCTGTCCCTCATGTGCTCTGTGTCACCATAGAGTATCTTCCAACATGCTGTGATGTAATATTTTCAAGATCTCTCAGCTTTTGGAGCTGTGAGCGAAACAAATTTCTGTTCATTATAAATGTTCTAAGCTATGATATTGTTATGTTTTCCCCAAGTAGACGAAGGTCAATGTGCCCTATTAGACTTCTTTTAATTCTTCATCATCTAATGCTCCCCTAAAATATCTATAATGAGTAAGGCTTACCCAAAGTCACCCAGAAAAAAGTATGAGAAAAATGTAGCTTGATTCAGAAATCTTCAGATAAAAATTCTAGTTATCTGTGAGTGTGCTAAAATATAGCTTGTTTCTTCCATCTTTTAAATAGCAGGTATACTTTGTTGATTGTTAAGTATTTATGAGCATTAACTGGTTTAATGGTTGAGGTATAATTTTGAAAGCCTAAAAGAGGTATGTGACTGCTCATTTTCTGAATAGTGATGACCTATTTACAGACATGTTAAATCAGGAGGACAAAAACAGGAGGACATATAAGCTTATTTGAGCAAATCATGTACATCAATATTCAGCATTGTTGAGTACAAGTAAGGTCCAAGATTCTGGTCAAATATTCAACACAATAAATGTTATCAAGTGCCTTCAGGAACTGGAAAGAGTAGCAAAAGGAAAAGATAAAGTTATTTTTCTCACATGTCTTGGATAGTAAAGGAGATAGACCATATATCACCCAAATCAAAGTAGATGATGATGATATGTGCTGTGATGGGGCAAAGAATGAGCTATGAATTCAGAAGAAGAGGGGAATTATTTGAAGAGAGGGCTTCAGGAAAGACTTTTAACTTCTGACTTACGGATATTAGTAGAAAACATTTACAAAGAAATTAAATTATATCTGATTCATTTTCAGACTTTCATTGGACAACTTCTCCTTTCCCCACTTTGCTAATTGTAACGTCAACAAAAAGAGAAAGGTCCCTGAACTCAGAAAATATAATTGAATTTTCTCTCCACAGTAGTACTTTGCCCAAACACACATAAACTAAAATGTATGCTCCACAGTGATATATGAAAGAATAAGTAATATAAAGTCCCATATAAATATTGATGAAGCATTAAATAAATTCTTTCTGGAGCAGCAGGAGAATGAGCCAGGGAATCTGTGAAAGAAAGAAAGAGAGAAAGAAAGAAAGAAAGAAAGAAAGAAAGGAAGAAAGAAAGAAAGAGAAAGAAGAAAATGGATGGGTAGCTAGTCTTAAATGAAACATACAGATAATGGGAAAAGGAAATCGAGATCATTCAAGTAAAAGATACAATATGACCATAGACTTCTGATGTATTTTCTTGGCTTGTTTTTAAAAATCATGAACTTAGAAGTGTTTGTTGGTGGAGGGATAATTTTTCTTTTTAAAATGTAAATAAACTCTACTGTGATTTCAACTCCAAGAAAGCTTGGTTTGGCAACATTTCCTTCTACTTTGTTCTTTATGGCAGAATTACTGAACTGACTCAACCTTACTTGCCAATCTTTGTCTTCCTAGATAGATAATTCCCCGGAAGTAGGGACTCAGGGGATAGTGTGATGCATTTGAGAGAGGACCGGCATGTTGAAAGCAATGGAAGGTGATGACAGAGGGAAACTACACAAGTATACAAAAACCTGCATTATTAAAATGTTCAATTAGAAAAGCAGGCAGAATAGCATACCTCGTTTTTTTTTTTCATCATCGCTCATATTACCTGAAAACACACTGGAAATAACATACATTTTTGAATAAAACCTGAAAATCAAAAATACTCATGAGAACAAAAAAATACAAATTAACATGCCTTCAAAATTTAAAAATTTGAAATAAGTTTTGAGCATGATTGGAGCCTAGGGTTCTCTGGAAATGAGAGAGAGAGAGAGAGAGAGAGAGAGAGAGAGAGAGAGAGAGAGAGAGAGAGAGAGAGAGAGACAGAGACAGAGACAGAGACAGAGACACAGAGAGAGAGAGAGACAGACAGACAGACAGAAAGACAGAGACAGAGAGGGGCAGAGAGAGAGACAGAGAGAGAGAGAGGGGGAGAGAGAGACAGAGAGAGAGAGAGACAGAGAGAGACAGAGAGAGAGAAAGAGAGAGAGAGACAGAGAGAGAGAATGTTCAAGAGAGAAACATCTGGGTTTCAATGTTAAAGGTATCAGTTAACATCCTTGATGGGAGATGTCAATGGTCAGAAAAAAGATTATGTCACCAAAGAACTCAAAAGTAGACAAATAGTAGAAAAGTACCTGTAATTCTCCCTACAAAATGCATTTTACCCTTCCTTAATCTTAATAATAACCCTAATCCTAACTGAAAAATTCATCATCATACTCATAGTAATTATAGCTGGATACCAAAACTAATACAAACACACTCATTTTCATGCATCCTAACTTGCATCTGGCAAGTATTTCCCTGTGAGGATTCAAGATGAGTTAGAGATAAGATTAGAGGGTTGGTTATAGGTAGGAGTAGGTTTAAGGTTCAAAAATGGGTTAGTTTTGGGGTCAAAGAAAGACTGAATTTAGAAGCTGGAAGTCCAGTACAAATTAGAATAAAAATTATAGAAGAATAAATTCTCAGGACAAAGTTTGAGTAAATAGACCATAGATATGAAGTACACAGAGGCCATAAATGTGTATTTGTAATGGAAAAATCAAGTAGTCTTGACAAATTGTAGCAGTGCAGTTAAGGTAAGAAAAATGCTGTGAATGCTGACACAGAGATTGAATGGCATAAAAGCTCACATGAAGGAAGGTAGTGGTGAGGAAGGCAATGATGAGAAACAGCTTCACATAGGAAACAAAGTTAGAATATACATGCAGGAGTCCAGGATTTGAGTGGGATGCACAGACCTGTGAGACAAGGCTTCTCCCTCTGTTCACTTTAGCAACTTTAGGTTGAATGCTGGGGTATAGAAGCACAGATATTAAAACTCATAAATAAACACTTATTGATCATTTTCTATGAGCAAGGCACTGATAGGTGCTACAAGCATACTGATAAAGAATGGGTTGTTCTCAAGAAGCCACTGAACCATTAAAGAGTTTTCACTGGACTGCCAGCAATAAAAAGAACTAGGGTTTTTTTGGGGGGGGGTTGTTTATCTTTCTGTAGGTAGAATAGAGATGAAGAACAATTTCAGCTGGAAAGACAAAGTAGCAAAATTTAAGGTAGCTTCAACAGGAATGGAGATAAAGGAATTTTAGATTAATATGAATGAAAATTAGTGGGAAAAATAGGAGACAGTGAGTACCTGGTGTCTCTTAGTTTGTCTATTTGTCTGTTGGTCTGTCTGTCTTTCTCTGCATGTGGGTTTCAGGTGTAAACCATACCACTTCTCCTTTTAGGTTTCTAACATTTTGTTGTGACTACCATTGAAGCATATAGAGTACACCTTTCCTTGAAACTTACAAGAATTTAGTGTAACTGTGGCAAAACCCTCAATCATCTTGTTGGGAAGGGACTTCCCCATTACTGATATGTTGGGCACAGACTTGTTCCTTCCCAAAAGTGAATTTATCTTAATAAAGAAAGTACAGGGGATGTTTTCATGCCAATCTTAGGGTCCAATGAAACATTGGGCATGTTTCTTAAAAGACTGAGCAAACTGTCCACAGACTGAATGTTTGCTCAAGTGTTTGCTTGGACCCAGCAAACATTGTACAAATAAAAAAACAATCAGTAAATTATTTCTAAGGTTTGGAAACAGAAATCCTTAGATGATTCACTGATGATTCAGATTTCTGTGTATCTCTTCTACTCTACTTGTTGCCAAGGGAACTTGAGGCCGACTTCCTACCACAACACAACTATAAAAAGTACCAGAAAAAGCCACAGGATAGTAACTTCTCTACATTTTTTTAATTAAAAATGACTAACAGACAAATGTCAGTTACACAAATGATATTTACTTTTTTATCCCTGAATGTCATATGTACCAGTATCTTGAAATACTGAGAAGCCACATTATCCTATTTATCTTTCAAATTGCTTTTAACCCTGTTACTTTTCCCATGCAGAACATTTTATATAAAGCGCCTTAGTGACCATAAGCAATTGCATTTCTTTTCTTTTTTGCAAGCTGTTTGTTTTTTTTTTTTTTTTGTAGTGATAGTGGTGGCCTATGAAATCAGTGCTAACCTTGATCCAGGGTAAAAGTCCTCAGCCATGGTAGGATGTATTCACATTCACTGGGGCATTATAGCAGGAGAAACAGATGAGGTAGAGGAAAGGAGAGACATTGAGACATTGACTATAATACTTGGGTCTTGGACACCTGTGTGTGTGTGTGTGTGTGTGTGTGTGTGTGTGTGTGTGTGTGTGTGTGTGTGTGTGTGAGGGGGGGAGGGAGAGGGAAGGAGGGAGGCTGGGGCATTATTATTCAAAGCTAATGCTCTACCATCAGCTATACTTTGAACTATGCTTCCATTTCTAGAATTTTGTTGGTTAATTGGAGATAAAAGTCTCATTCATTTGTCTTCCCTGTGTTGCTCTGATCTGTGATGTCTAAGATCTCAAAATGCCTTAGTAGCTACTATTATAGAGGCAAACCATCAGTGCCTGTTTTATAAAGTTTTTTTTTTGGGGGGGTGGGTTTTTATTTGAATCATCTTTACCAAACAACCTAAAAATACTACTCTATCAACTAGGCATGAATGAATACCTCTTATTAGAAAACTTCTAGGTGTTTTTCTTTGTAGCTTTTTGTGATTTGAGTTCAATTCTCATCCAAGAACAGAGAGTGAGGATGGTCAGTAGAGGTTAGAGTAGATGCTAACAGCAGTGTCCATTTTCTGTGTTCAGCGGAGGTATTAGGCACTTCCTTCCACTCAACAAGATGGACAAATAGGAAGAAACAATTGAAAACACTGTGGTCATATTTTTTTCTTTTGTCTGTAATTCTCACCAGAAAATTTGTAAATAAATAAATAAATAAATAAAAAAGGAAGTATTCCCTGCTAAGATGGCATATTTTCTCTTCACAGTTTCAGAGGGCCAGAGGGAAGTTCTCAGTTATGGTTAAATTTATATAACATTACAATGCTTCTGTTGTTTGAAGGGCAATAACAAATATGGGTTTAAAAGTTGTCATTCAATAAGAAAGTATTCAGTGTTACATGCAATAAATAATGATTTTTTCAAAATATAAATCTAATAGTGTTATCTCTTCCCGTGTTACATATTTAAGCTTTCTATTTCTTAGAGGATAAAATGAAAGCTGCTTATCATAGGGCTACAAAACCTCTCATGGCTTAATCTCCTCTTTATAATTGGAAATGCAGAGCTAGCCGTGTGTGTGTGTGTGTGTGTGTGTGTGTGTGTGTGTGTGTGTGTGTGTGTGTGTGTTCATGAATGCTGGCAGTGAGGTTTGAACTCAGAGCCTCATATTTTTGCTTAGCTTTTCCCACTCATACTTTACCACTTGAGCCACAACTCCATTCCATGGCTAGCTACTATGAGTTCTCCACTCATTACTAATCTACACATTATTGATCTATTGATCTCTATAACATGACCCATGGATTTTGCTAACCCTTTCTTCTTCTTGACAGATCCCTACTTATCCTTAGCATTAAATTTAAATATTGAGTATTCTGGATGCAACTGTCTATCAATGTACATCTTATAGGGCATCAAGTTTTATCTACGTTTATAATGTAGTGTTGAATTCATTTATGCTATGTTTCAACTGTTTGTTCAGCTAGACTTGTTTGTTCAGCAACTTGGACTTGCCTGGAAAAAGCTGTTTTAACAGTGGGTACAGCCCCTGCAGCTGAAGCAATAGTCATACCACTAAAATGAAAGATGTGAAGACATGCTGAGGAAGCTAGCACAAATGGCATCACTGAGCCAAATGCAAGTCTATGTTAAGAAAATGAAGGAAACACAAGCTGAGATGCAACTCAAGGAAGATTTCTGAACTAATATCTGGAATATTGGTAGTTCTTGAGTAGAGTGTAGAAAAGGTAATCTAGCTAGAAAGTGCTTTATAAAAATGATGAACCTATTTTCTATTTATACTACAGGGATGAAAATTTTCTGAAGGAAGGAAGGAAGGAGGGATGGAGGGAGGGAGGGAGAAAGAGAAAGAGAAAGAAAGAAAGAAAGAAAGAAAGAAAGAAAAGAAAGAAAGAAAGAAAGAAAGAAAGAAAGAAAGAAAGAGGAGAAAAGAATATATCTGTGCCAAGATTTCTTAATTCTCAGTGGAGTTACTTTTAGGAATTCTTGCTTATTCATTTGACAGCAGCTTCTTGGACCAAGGCCAAGAAACTGAGCTTTTCACAAAGCTGAAGCCTTAGACAGTCCAGGTAAGAGTGAGAGATGAAAGACAGATGGCAGGAAAAGCATCAGGAAATTTGATTCCACTGACCTGTCCAGTCTACCACACACTGGAAAATGGACATCTGTCTTCCATCTGTCTGTCTTTTTACAGGAGGTTGGCATCTGAATGTTCCTGCATCTGGATGATTTCTGGATATCATCCCTGTGCGTTTGGCAATAACGCATCTCAAGAGTTCCCAATTGGATGGTAAACAATTTGGACTAGCTTCCAGCTCAGAATATGATGCCATGCTTTCACCTTTCCTATCCTTCAGTGTCTCTTGATCACCTTCTCACCACAACCCAGTGACAGTAAGTAACCAGAAAAGTGTCTTTCTTACCCTTTGATGGCTCCAGTAAGGATGGAGCAATAAAGCCAATAACATCAGAAAAATAAAGTCAACCAGATTAATATTGCATAGCTCAGAACAATAAAGTCAGAGGAACTATGATCAACAAAAATGGGCCAGAACTGCAAAAGTACAACCCAAACAGAAACTCAAGCTTACAGAGAAGATATAAAATCATAACCAAAGTATCTGAGAACTTGCCCTTTAAAAAAACACAATATGAATGAGAATGTATGAGCAATTGTTTCAGTAACAAAGTAAATTAAATATTGGGATATCTGACAAGAATTTTAAGACAGATTTCAAATATCCAAGACAAATCCTCTTGAAGCAAATTAAAAATAGAAAAATCTTAGCTCAGAAATAAAAGTTATGAGAAAAACTTGGGCTGGATTTTATGGGGCTATTTCCAGGTGAACAATCATGACTCTGTTTTAATTCTTCATAATTATGAGACTTTTAAAAAAAACAAGTTAGAATGGCCACAATGACAAATAACAAAAGAGACAGGGACACTTATGCTATCATCAATTTCCCTCTCTCTCTCTCTCTCTCTCTCTCTCTCTCTCTCTCTCTCTCTCTCTCTCTCTCTCTCTCTCTCTCTCTCTCTCTCTCTCTCTCGCCATGAATTGAAGTTTTATGGTTGCATATATAGTTCCTCAGCCTCTGGGCATGATGATAGTATTCTTAAAAGTATTCTAACAATAACATCAATCCCTCCCTATTCTGGGGTAGCCTGGCCTAATATGACTTATTATTGATAATATTGTACCAATAAGACTGAGTTGTGGAGTTGTCTCTTCGTTTATGAATGCAGCTCCTGGCTGTATTCCCTTGGAACCTACATTGAGCTCACCTACACTGACTGAATGGAAAAGAAAGCAGTAGCTGAAGATCATGACTGCCATTAGGGTTCAGAAACACTAGCCCAGAGGACCAACTGTAAGCCTAAGTGCGTATTACTCTTACAATGTTTTGATTTTACATCTGTTAGGTTAGAAGCATTCAAAACCAAGAGGCAGACACCCAAGAATGTCCAAAGGTATCCTGCACAGAAAGATCCATAGGATAAGACGTTTTTTAGGTAGGCCAAGTGTCACAATGGACCATGGCAAAATGAGAGAGTACATAAATAAGTGGTCATGCTATGATATGGTCATGCTGGGAGAGTTTGTAACAAAACTAACTTTTGCAGGATCCAGAGAATAGGTGCTATTCTGCAGTACTTAGAAGTAGAGCCCAAACAGCAAGAGAAACCAGGGCTAAATGGACAAGTGTAGACAGAATCTATCATATCCTAAAACTAGAATTGGAAATGAAGAAGGAAACAGTTGCTTTATTTTATGTATGACATTGTAAAATAAGACACCTTTCTTTGAAACAATATATATTGAAAAGATCCAGAGACTTTATTTAAATTTATACTTGTAATAGAGCTTTCTATTTTTTTTATTTCACTTGGAACCAATTAAGCTGTCTTGTTTGATTATGCTCTGTGTGAAGAAACTTATTTGTTTTCTCTGTAAATGGACTGTTGCTACCTAAACAAAGATGCCTTCTAGTCTTTTTTTTTTTTTTGGCCCCCTTCTCTTTCTTTCTGGCCCCGCTCGCTCCGGCCCCGCTCGCTCCGGCCCCGCTCGGTTTATCACGTAGGTTTGTATATGTGTTACACACACCACCTTCTATTCCCAGGAAAATAATGAGGTCCTTGGAAATTACCATTAAATTCATCGAGAAGGTTTGAAATCAGAACATTAAAAAGTTCCTGGAACAATAACCAGAAGAAAAGGCAGGGAGGTGGAGATAACTTAGTGTGTTCATTGGCTGCTATCGCTGTCCATCAGCTGCTTCCTCTTGCTGGGCCCTGTACTGATGGCAACATATTGACAGGAGGTAGCTGTGGAGGGTTTAGTGATGCTCTCCACAAATGGAGAGAGGAAAGAATTCAGTGGCTTTTCTCTAACCTGTCAACCAGGTGCCTCAGTCTCTCCATCCACGAGTTGTCTGTCACCTTTTCACCCAGAAACTTCTGCCCTTCCTCAACCCACAGTTTTCATGTCACTTCAATGGAAACTTTCTTCCTCCTCACACTTAGACAGCTTGAATTCTGAGAAAGTGTTGAATTCTGAGAGGAAAACAGAGTCTGCTGTAGCTTAGGATATCTTTCTTTCCCCTGGTATTCATTTTTTAATTGTACTTTATTATCAGGGTAATGTATAGAGGGGTTACAGTTACATTTGTCAGGGAGCGGGTACATTGTTTCTTGAACATTCCTACCCCTTCTCATGTTTTCCTCCCACATTCCCTCTACCCACCCCACCAGGAAAGAAAGTCTTAAAAAATTTCTCATGGCAATTTGTCCTAGAGGGCAGTGCTAGTCCTGTAAAACACTGACCATCTTAGTAAAGTAGCATAACTATTGCCTCTCAAATTATTGAACAGGAATATTGAAGATGTTTTAAGTAACTACTTAAAATTCTTAGAAAAGGGGGTATTCTAATGTTCTATACAACTCTCTTCATGGAGAAGGGAAATCTTTTTTTTAGGTTTTCAAAAAATCTTTAATTTCAGACATTGTCTCAATAAACATATTTAAGAACATGTAGACTAAAAAATAAGGCACATAATTTTAATACAATTTTATTGCTATTATTAGGTGCTTTTTGAGGGGTACTATTTCAAAAGGTGCATGTATTTATATTATAAGACAGTAAGAGTAATCTAAATGATGTCATTTCTATATCAAAATTTCTCAATGTTTAATGATTCTTTAAATTTAATTTTCTGGCTCCACGTCTCTAGCTGTGCTTGTTGAGGTTATTTTTAAGAAAGGATCCAGCTTCCCTTCGTTGAGATGGAATTTAGAAAACTTTTTAACCTGGGATGGCTTGGAAACACAATACTCCAGTCCTCCAAACTCCACTCAGCTTAAAATGCAAGAAATGCCATTGTGCACAACTGTAGGATAACATGAGACTCATGAACTTTTCTCCCTTCTCTTGCTCTGAGTTGTGATCCTCCTGTTCTCATTCCCCCACAGAGCTAGGATGACAGAGGTTACACTGCAATCTTTGGTGAGATCTTTACAGCTAACATCTATAGGCTTGCACATTTTGTGAATCCTAAAGATTACTGGAATACAAGAATATAAATGATGTTTTGAAAAATCAAATTCAAATGACAAAGCTGAATGCATATATATGCCTGTTATATACACACATACAGTTACACAGATCATGTTTTAGTATTTTGAAACCCTAGCATGGATGCTATTTTAAAAGTCTGATATTTCACATGAGATATTATGAGTCATCTTTCACAAGTATAGCAAGCACATATTTGAGTGAAGCTCTCATGATTTCAGTTGGTCAAATTCCTGTTGGTGGAAATACTGGGTCGAAAGTTGAATGATTATGAAACCTTCTGTCAAAACCCCTTTCAAAATTGTCTTACCAAATAATTTCACTAGAAATGTATAAATTCTTCCTTAGAAATATCTACATGTTTTTAAATATCATTTGCACAGTCTTGTGCACAAGCTCTTTAGAAATAATTTCTTTGATAATGAAAAATCTGTTCTGATGATATTTGCAGAGACAAATAATTTTATATCCTCAAAAATATATGCATGAACATATATATACATTATATGTGTGGGTGTGTGTTTGTAAGGAGCCATTTATTACAGTCATGAACAAAACTACCAAAGCTCCCAGACAAATGAAGATATGTTTCAGTTTATCTTAGGGGATAAGCTACAGATAAATGTTGAAAGCTACTTGCTTTCTGAAGGTACTTTCATATTTTGATTACTTAGACATACAGATGCCATGAATCATATCAGATTAACATATGCAATACATTGAATGCCAAGAAAGAGAATTCAGAGGAGTGAAAAATGATCCTCAAGGCTACAGTCTGAACAGTGTCTTGGCAAAACTTCATAATCTTGTGTCAAAAGCCTCATAAGACCTTTGTAAAAACTTTGAGAACAGGTTCTTTCTGGTTGTATACTTTCAAGATCACAGGAAACTAATTTTTCATGTTGTTTAGCTTCAGAACAGTTCGGATTCTTCCCTGATGCTTAGTGAATTGGGAAGAATGTGAAAATTCAGAAAATCCACCACTTTGTACGCTACATTTTGTCTCTGGATTTGCTTGGGTTAGAGATTGTGTGTGTGTGTGTGTGTGTGTGTGTGTGTGTGTGTGTGTAGGAATACAATATATAACCTTTATATGTAACCTTTTTCCACCTTATGCAATAGTTTGAAGGGTCATTCATGCCATAGCAGACAACGATGCTTTCCACGTTACTACAATTTATTAATATAACACATTTTGTTTGTTCTTTATCAGTAGAGGGATAGTCTAGTTTTTTCCATTCTTCAGTTATTATGAGTCCTACTGCTAAGAATTTTGTATGTAGATTTTTTTCATTTATCTTGAATATACAGCTAGGAGTGAAATGCTGTTATATAACTCCATTTAACATTTAGTAGCCTTTCCAAATCTTTTGCTAAGAGTTTCTTATTAGCACATACAAATATATAAAAGCAAGCTTCTACTGTGATACCCAATCATACAATGTCAAACTTTCTCTAACACTCTCCCTTACACTAATTCATTGAGTATGTGTGTGCATGCGTGTGCATTAGTCCTGGGACTTGAACTTTAGGGCATGGACTTTGTCCCTGAGCTTTTTTCCCCTCAAGATTAGTAGTCTACCATTTGAGTCAAAGATTTACTTTCAGTAATTAATTGGAAATGAGAGTACAGCCTTTTCTGTCAGGGATGGCTCCAAACCGTAATCCTCAAACAAGTAATATATAAATATATAAATAAATAACACTCTAAAGATTATTATTTTTATTATGCAGATCCTTTGTCTTAAACCTGGCCTGGACACTGACCTTCTTTTATTTTTATTATTATTATTATTTTACTTTAAAGATGATTACAGAGTGGTTACAGTTACATAAGCAAGATAATGAGAATTTTTTTTATCAAACATTGTTATCCCTTCCCTCCTTTTTCTCTCCCCAAACTCCTTTCCTCTTACCAAACCGTAAAGTTCATTTCCAACATACTGTCTCGTGAGTATCACTGGTCGTTTTTTTGATTCAATCTTTGTCCTTTATCTCACCATTTTGTTATTCCCCTTCCATTTCCAAACTCAGATAAACATATATAAAAGAGTGGGGTGGGAAAGGATAAAAGAAATCACAGTGCCCTTTCTGACTTTTTCTGATTAGTTCCTTGGAGATAAGGATCTCATGGACTTTCCTGCTTGTGCTAGGCTTTGAACCTTGATCCTCAGATCTCAGCCTCCAAAGAAACTACACGAGCCCACTGGTGCCTAGGGAGATTAAACATTTATTAAGCCAAATAAACTATGGATAAGCATCTATCCAAATAAAAATGAACTAATTGTAAAATGTGAACACATCTCTTTTCTGAACACTGTACTTATGTTACCCAAACCAAATAATTTGAGTATGAACAAAACAAAACACAAAACCAGGCTTCCGCTGACCCACAAACATGAAACCTTTTTAAAAAAAAAAAAAGTTCTGTTTTTCTGCCATTAAATGAATATTAAGCTAATCTAATCTAAGACTTATTTTTTTTTAGTTAAGGTTTGCAAATAAGTCTCTAAAAATGCAAATTATATAATTGGCTATTGGGTTTTTCCTGTCCTTTTCCTTCATCTAATTAATCCTACTTGAAATATCATATATATCCTTCAAGACAATGAATTTAGGTGGAGAGGTTCCTGAGTAAAGAAATCAAAATTGCACATAGTATTTAGCAGAATTGTCATGGAAAATTCTGGAAAACGTTAGAAAGTAAGCCTCTCATTTGTTATTCTTATTAGAAAACTGTCAAATTTGATACTTTGGCCTCATTTTTCTCCATATATTTTTAATTGTAATTAATAGAAGGGTTACATTATAATCACCAGATAGAAGGTGCATTACTTCATGTCATTACTTTCCCATGTCTTGGTCCCCAGTTCCCTCCCCCACCCCCACCCCCATCTTGTTTTCCCACTTTTCCTATCCTATTTCAAATAACCCAATACGCATTTATACAATATATCAGATAACAAGGTGAAAAATTATAACAATATGAGATAACCAAGGCATGGCAAAAGAGATGAGAGCTAACATAGTACATTAAGGACAACAATCACTCGTTATATGGCTTTTGTTTCAATATCCTGGAGGTCCTTTCACTTAGTGTCATGCTATATGGCCTTATGTATCCAGGTTTTGTTCTATTCTAAATCTCTGCTAGGAGAGTCCAAGGTTTCTACTGATTATGACAAATGAGGGAGGCCATTGAGCCTATGTTCCTTTGAGTCTGGTTTACTTCACTTAATATGATTATTGTGAGTCCATTTCCTTACAGGTGGAGTGATGTCGCTCTTTCTGACAGCAGCATAGAATTCCATTGTGTATAACTACCACATCTTCTTGATCCACTGATCAACTGAGGGACATCTGGGTTGGTTCCATATCCTTGCTATGGTAAATAGTGCTGCAATGAACATCATTGTGATAGTGGATTTAGTATGTCCTTGTTTCTGGACAATGGGTAAATGCCAAGTAGTGGAATTGCTGGGTCATAGGGGAGCTCTATGTTTAGTCTTTTGAGGCACTGCCACACTGCTTTCCATAGTGGTTGAAGGAGTTTGCACTCCCACCAACAGTGTAGTAGTGATCCCTCCTGGCCACATCCCCTCCAGCATCTGTTGTTATTAGATTTCTTGATCGTGGCCATTCTAACTGTAGTGAAGTGGAATCTTAGAGTTGTTTTGATTTGCATTTCTTTTATGACTTTGGCCTCATTTTTATGTGGTCTTTTATAAGCAACAAGTACACAAAGCAGTTCTGCAGAATTTTTTGGTGGGACAAATAACTAGGAGAAAATATGTATTTATAGATTTAGACCCAAAGTCTAAATTGGTCATAGTTTTTTGTCAGTTATATCTGTTTTCTAAAAATTTATTTTCTACATCTGACAGGGATGACACAATCATTAACCTATATCAGGACCTTATATAAATATAAAGTCAGTGATATGGATGTTTGTTAAGAAGTCCTGGTAAAGAAATGTAGATTGGCAATGTACCTCATACCTGTCTGATTAGTTAATTAATTATCCTCTCAGACAACTTAATTGTGTCAGGTAATAGCCATACCAGCACAGACTAAGTGACTGATGAAGAGCTTTTCCAGTGTAACTGGACCTTCTAGATAGTAGAACTTAACAGTGGAATCTGGGAACAATTAAAGTATTTGTGTTCTGCCAAAAGCCATAATTAAAATGAATGGAATCTGCTTACATAAATAGCTATTTGTCTTCTTCTACAAAGAATTTGTCATTTGCCAGTGTCAGAAAGGTGAATCTTCAAGAGGACTGAATTTCTTCCATTTTCTTCTTTCTTTCTTTCTTTCTTTCTTTCTTTCTTTCTTTCTTTCTTTCTTTCTTTCTTTCTGTCTGTCTGTCTGTCTGTCTGTCTGTCTGTCTTTCTTTCTTCTTCTTTTTTTTTAATTTTGTCAGCAGTGGGGACTTAAACTCTGGCCCTGGACATGGTCTCTGAGTTCTTCAGCTCAAGGCTACCACCCTGCCCCTTGAGCCACAGCATGTCTTCTAGTTATTCATTAAGCTAAGGGATGGAGGATCATGTTTCAAAGTCAACTGAGGTAGAAATGTCCCTTTCCAAAGTTACCAGTAAGGAGCTGGGCTAGAAATGGGTAGAATGTCTGCTATGAGCAAGATGAACCAGCAAGAATCAAGGCCCTGAGTCCAAACCCCAGTACTATCAGAGGAAAATAAAAACAGAACCCATAAGAAAAATAGCTTATTACTTGAGATAGACATTAAACCAATTTTACCTTACAAAGTGATTATTTAAAACAAGTATATATCCTACAGTTTAAATAGGAAAATGACATTTCTTTTTATCTAAATACCCACAGTTAATGAAGAACTCTAGAAAATTAATGGATTGGATCCTGATTCTGGACAAAGTAAGGGAAAGTGGAAGGAATTTATTTTGATACAATCCAAAATGAAAATAAGAAAATATTAATTTTCTATGGCTATGAAGGTAATACAAGAATGTAGGCTATGTAGGAAATGTGGGGAAGTGCTTTTACTTGTAGAAGAAGAATATTGAGGTAGTTAGATATGTGATGGTTACCGTCTGAATTTTGAATTTTTTTCTGCAGACAATTTTTGAAGACATGATCTTTCTTGATCTGATTCTAGCTCAGTTCTTTAATAATATCTAATGATATGATAAAATTATAAATTTGGTACAGTAATAGATACATCACCACTTCATTAAAACAGTACTCTTTCAAACCTTTAGAATAAGCAACTTAATATTCTCATGTGACCTTTTTATGTATTTTTAATTTAAAGTTCTCCAATAGACCTTTAAGTCAACTGAGATATGTGTGTGTATGAGAAAGAGAAAGAGAGACACAGAGAGAGAAAGAGAAAGAGAGAGTCATATATACATGGTGTATTTTTGGGGAAATGTATTTCACTTGGATGAGTTTTTATGGCATTCATCAAGTTGTCTGTGACTGGAACATATTAGGAGTGTCAAGAATTTGCCTTTAAGAGAACAATGATTAATATTCTAAAGACCTTTAAAGTCATTAAGTCAATTTAAAATATTCTGTGTGAAACTGATGACTCCCTGGTTGAATGTTAAGCTTTCACCATCATATTCAGAGAATTAGAGGAACTCCTGAGGGCTTTGCTTGCACACACATTCACATGTTATAAATTGCATATACTTCTCATACAGCATGGGGATGACAGATGGTTAAAGGATCTGGCTTTGAGGCTTTAGGAAAGAAAGCTCATTTAATTCTAACCCATTGGCTACAGATCCCATTTCTGGCATTAAAGCAAATTTACTGGATTTTGGATTAACGTACACTTCCATGAATATGCTAATAGATAAACACCAAATAGCTGTATGGATAAGACTAGTGGTAAGAGCAAAAGAGGGAGAAACAAGCAGAATTGGTCTCATTGCCATCCAGAGAAATTGTCCAAGCAACCATAGAAAAAGAACCCGCTGCTTGATTTCATGATTGGCTGTTGTCTTGACAATCTTTGTGTGTGAAAAAGAGCTTTCCACTTTCACATTACACTGTGTCCTCCCTCATGCTACCTAGCCTTTTGCAGATGAGGCGTGGTTGCTGGCTTATCTATGTCACTGTATGTAACTGTGTTCAACTTGCTTCTTGAGCAGTTATTGCTACCCCCAGTTTCCATCCTGCAGATAAGGGTGAGATGGAGGTGTTCATTACAGACAACAGAACAAAAGCCACAAGCAGACTCATGTAAGGGTTGAAGAAATGTGCAGGGAGGGGTGGGAAGGAGACCTAAATTGAGATGGAAAAGTCCATCTCACTGATAAATCACTGACATTGCGATATTTTCAGTCAATTCACCTGAGCTCCATTGACTATGCCTGTTAATTTCTGGCCATGTATTGCTTCTACTTCCCTGTATTAGAAGAGGATGCCTTATCTATTGGACAAAATTGTCTCGGAGTGTCTTGCACAATGAAAATGGAGATAAATCAGACTAAATCTGTCATTTTACACATTTCCTCTGAAATTTTAGAAGTGTTGTTGAAATACAATTCAAGACCTATAACAAAAAGTATTATAAAACAGGTTGAAACTTCATTTTAAACCCTACGTATTGCCTGTAACAACCTTAAGCTTTTATTTTTGTTAATTTACTTTGCTACAAAAGTACACTTGCTAGGTCTGTTGCAGAGGATGGTGAGGTTAAACAGCTTGTGCACAGAAACTCAAGCACTGGAAGACCACTGTGTTTGTGGGTGTTCCCTCTTATCTTGTCCTCCCCTTTGTGATTAATTACACTGAGATTTTAATCAGAGGAAGTGTTCATGATAAAGGAAGTAAGCTTTTTTTATCTGAAGGTGGCCAATAGTAACAGTGTAACAATAATCATTGTTACATACTTATTGTAATCAGTTGCCCAGCATAAAAAAATATGCTGGCCACCAAGTGGTTTTTAATTCACTCTGTGTTCCCGCAATCTGAGGTCCCTATTACGGACCTAGTAAATGATGTAGCAGAAATTTGAATGTGGGCCAGAGGAACTGAGCAGCTATACTCTGAAGTTGAGTAGAACACACCCATTCTCGAGCACAGAAACCTCCATCACCCATAACGAACTCTCTGGTTACCTTTCCTGTAGACTTAAGTAGGTAAAACTAAAACAAACTCAAAGAATGCAGGCAAAAATTCATGGTATATATCACAGAATTGAGAAAAATTAGGGAAAGGGTGTATTGAAGGTAGGTGAAAATGTTGAAAGGATGGTACAGACCAAAAGGTACAGGCCTTCATAAACTACTTTGTTATAAGCAGTTAAAAGTTTAATACATAGCCAGGCGTTGGTGGCTTACACCTGCAATCCTAGCTACTCAGGCGGCTGAGATCTGAGGACTGTGATTCAAAGCCAGCCTGAAAAGTCCGTTAGACTTTTATCTCCAATTAACCTCCAGAAAACCAGAAATGGCACTGTGGCTCAAGTGGTAGAGCACTAGCCTTGAGCTGAAGAGCTCAGTGACAGTGCCCAGGCCCAGAGTTCAAGCCCCACAACTGACCCCACCCCCCAAAAAGTTCAATACATAAACTAAAAATCAAGGGAAAGGAAAGTAGGTTGGGAGGGAGAGATAAAAATGTTGAAGGAGGGCATTTGTCAGATAGCACTATTTTCATAAACAGTGGATATTTGAGACCTGGCAAGGTAACAGTGAGTATCTCAAAAGTAAGTCAGGCACTGCTCAGGGTGCTTTGTACTCATAAACAAACAGGTTGACTTGAAACCTCTTTGTACAACTACTTACACAATTTCTTTGAAGGAAAGGCTGTGATGTTATATCGTTAGATGGTTAGTGAAGACCTACCTGACTGAGGGCTTTTTATTTATCTTGCTAACTATGTGTTGGTGTGGCCTGGGGTAGGGGCAGTCATGCTGTGGGGATTGGAAAAGTGGGAGAAAAATGAGGCAGGGGATAATAATGTTCAAGAAGAAATGTAATCATTACCATATATAAGTAACTCTAACCTTTTATTTTGACAATAAAAGGAAATTTTTAATAAGGAGTTAACTTATTTTTTACTTGTGTTAGTTTCACAGATGTAATACAAACCATTTTGAAGGATGATATTCTTAATTTCTATGAACTGTTTCCACTTCTTAAAGTTCTTTTTCCATATATTTTTATTGTAATTAATAGAAGGGTTACATATACTCACCAGATAGAAGGTGCATTACTTCACATACATTGATACAATTTCTCGTGTCTAGGTCCCCATTTCCCTCCCCCCACACCGCCGCTCATCTTGTTTTCCCACCTTCCCTATCCTATTTCAAATAACCAAATACCCATATATCCAGTATATCAGATAACAAGGTGAAATACTGCAACAATATGAGATCACCAAAGGACAACAAAAGAGATGAGGGATAACATAATACATTAAGGATAACAACCACTTGTTATATCGCTTTTGTTTTTATATTCTGGAGGTCCTTTCATTTAGCAACATTCTATATGGCCTTATGTCTCTAAGTTTTGTTCTATTATAAATTTCTGCTAGGAGAGTCCAAGGTTTCTGCTGATTATGACAAATGAGGGAGACCATTCAGCCTATGTTCTTTGAGTCTGGTTTACTTCACTTAATATGATTATTGTGAGTCTTTCCATTTCCTTTACAGGTGGAGTGATGTCGCTCTTTCTGACAGCAGCACAGAATTCCATTGTGTATAAATACCCCATCTTCTTGATCCATTCATCAACTGAGGGACATCTGAGGTGGTTCCATATATTTGCTATGATAAATAGTGCTACAATGAACATCGTTGTGTTAGTGGATTTAGTATGTCCTTGTTTCTGGATGATTGGGTAAATGCCAAGTAGTGGAATTGCTGGGTCATAGGGGAGCTCTATGTTTAGTCTTTTGAGGAAAGCCATACTGCTTTCCATAGTGGTTGAAGGAGTTTGCACTCCCACCAACAGTGTAGTAGTGATCCCTCCTGATCACATCCACTCTAGCATCTGTTGTTATTAGATTTCTTGATCGTGGCCATTCTAACTGGAGTGAGGTGGAATATTAGAGTTTTTTGGGTTTGCATTTCTTTTATGACCAGAGACGCGAGCATTTCTTCATGTGTCAGTAGGACAGTCTTATTTCTTCTTCAGAAAAGACTCTCTTTAACCCTTTGGCCCATCTTTCAATGGGATGGTTGTTTCTTTGGAGATTAGTTTTGGAGTGATTCAATTTTTTGAGCTGTTGATATATTTTAGATATGAGGCTTTTGTCCATTGTATGGTTAGTGAAGATCTTCTCCCACTCTACAGGCTTTCTAGTTAATTTGCTAGCTATGTCTTTTGCAATAAAGAAGGTCTGCAGTTTAATGCAGTCCTACTTATCCAGATTTTCTCTGATTTGTTGTATTTCTTGGTCCTTATTAAGAAAGTTTCAAGGAGGCCTAGTGTATCTCCTATTCCTTTTTGTAAAGTTTTCAGTGTGTCAGCTTTTACCTTGAGGTCTTTGATCCATTTGGAGTTAATTATAGTGCAGGGTGAAAAGGAAGGATCCAACTTTAGTTTTCTGCAGGTGCTTAACCAGTTCTGCCAGCACCACTTGTTGAAGAGGCTGTCTTTCTTCCATTCTATTTTTTTGGATTTCTTGTCATAGGTCTCTGGCTTAATATCTGGGTCCTCAGTTCCATTCCATTGGTCTTCAGTCCTGTTCTTGTGCCAGTACCAAGCAATTTTGGTCACAAGAGCTCTGAAATAGAGTCTAAAGTTTGGTATTGAAATTCCTCCTATGTTGTTCTTTCTGCTAGGAAGTTATGTTGCTATATAGGGTCTTCCTAATCCCAGTAGAAGGAAGCAAATTATTGAAATCAAAGCAGAATTAAATGAATTGGAGTCCATAAAAACTATAGGAAGAATCAACAAAACAGGGAGTTGGTTTTTTGACAAAATTAACAAAATTCACAAAACCTTAGCAAATCTTACCAAAAAAAAGAAGGGATCACAACAAAATAGACAAAATTAAAGACAAGAATGGTAATATCAAGACAGAAATTTCTAAGATCCAGAGCATCATGAGGGAACACTTTCCAAAACTTTATACCAACAAACTTGAGAATCTAGAAGAAATGGATGAATTTCTAGCCAATATTAACATACCCACACTAAACCAAGAAGAGTTAATCCAACTAAACAGACCTATTTCAAGCACTGAAATAGAAATGGCAATGAGACTTCCCATCCAAGAAAAGCCCAGGGCCAGATGGATTCACAGCTGAATTGTATAAGGTCTTCAAAGTAGAGCTCACACCTCAAGCTCTTCAACAAAATTGAAAACAAAGGCGCTATGCCAAACTCATTCTATGAAGCCACCATAACCCTCATCCCAAAACCAGACAGAGATTCATTATAGAAAGAGAAATATAGACCCATTTCTTTGAAGAATATTGATGCAAAACTTCTCAACAAAATACTGGCCAATCGTCTTCAGCTACTCCTCAAAAATATTATACACTATGATCAAACTGAATTCATCACAGGGATGCAAAGCTAGTTCAACATACGCAAATCAATACATATAATTCAACACATCATCAGAAACAAGGACAAAAATGGCATGATTGTCTCAATAGACACAGAAAAGGCATTTGAAAAGATCCAACACCACTTTATGCTAAAAGCTCTGGAGAAACTAGGAATCCATGAAACATACCTCGGTATAATAAAGGCTATGTATGACAAACCCACAGCTAGTATTATACTTAATGGCAAAAGCTAAAGCCATTCCCTCTAAAATCAGGAATGAGACAAGGATGCCCACTCTCTCCGCTCCTCTTTAACATAGTATTAAAATTCCTAGCCAGAGCAATAAGGAGAGAAGCAAGCATAAAGGGAATCCAAATAGGGAAAGAGGAAGTGAAACTTTCCCTCTTTGCAGAGGACATAATGCTGCATGTAAAGAACCCTATAGTCTCCACTCCCAAGTTGCTTGAGCTGATTCAAACCTTTGGCAAGGTAGCAGGCTACAAAATTAACCCTCAAAAATCAACTGCCTTCCTCTATGCCAACAGTGAGAGGAACGAGGCTATAATCAGGAAAGCAACTCCTTTTGCAATAGCCTCAAACAAAATAAAGTATGTAGGAATTATCTTAACTAAGAATGTAAAAGGCCTTTTTAATGAAAACTTTAAAACCCTGAAAAAGGAAAATAAGCAGAACTGAGGAAATGGAAAATCATCCCATGCTCCTGGATTGGAAGAATCAATATCGTGAAAATGACAATCTTGCCAAGGGCTATCTACAAATTCAATGCAATACCCATCAATATCCCAATGTCATTCTTCAAAGAAATACAAGAGGCAATCCAAAATTCCATATGGAATAATACAAGATCCTGTACAGCAAAAACACTTCTTAGCAGAAAAGAACAGCACAGGAGAAATTTCAATACCAAACTTTAGACTCTATTACAGAGCTATAATAATCAAAACAGGTTGGTACTGGCAGAAGAACAGGCCTAAAGACCAATGGAATGGAACAGAGGACCCAGATATTAACCCAGAGACCTATGGCCACCTAATCTTTGACAAGGAATCCAAAAAAATAGCATGGAAGAAAGACAACCTCTTCAACAAGTGGTGCTGGCAGAACTGATTAAGCACCTGCAGAAAACTAAAGTTGAATCCTTCTTTGTCACCCTGCACTAGAATTAACTCCAAATGGATCAAAGACCTGGAGGTAAAACCTGACATACTGAAAACTTTACAAGAAGGAATAGGAGATACACTAGGCCTCCTTGGCACAGGTAGAAACTTTCTTAATAAGGACCAAGAATCACAGCAAATCAGAGAAAGGCTGGAAAAGTGGGACTGCATTAAACTGCAGAACTTCTGTATGTCAAAGGACATAGCTAGTAAATTAATTAGGAAGCCTACAGAATGGGAGACGATATTCACTAACCATATACAACGAACAAAGGCCTCATATCTAAAATATATCAACAGCTCAAAAAATTGAATCACTCCAAAATTAATCTCCAAAGTATCAGCCATCCCATTAAAAGTTGGGCCAAAGACTTAAAGAGAGTCTTCTCTGAAGAAGAAACAAAAATGGCCTGTAGACACATGAAGAAATGCTCAACATCTCTAGTCATAAAAGAAATGCAAATCGAAACAACTCTAAGATTCCACCTCACTCCAGTTAGAATGGCCAGGATCAGGAAAACTAATAACAACAGATGCTGGAGGGATGTGGCCAGGAGGGATCACTACTACACTGTTGGTAGGAGTGCAAACTCGTTCAGCCACTAAGGAAACCAGTATGGCAGTGCCTCAAAAGACTAAACATAGAGCTCCCCTATGACCCAGCAATTCCACTACTTGGCATTTTACCCAAACATCCAGAAACTAGGGCATACTAAATGCACTACCACAACCATGTTCATTGCAGCATTATTCACCATAGTAAAGTTATGGAACCAACCTAGATGTCCCTCAGTTGATGAGTGGATCAACAAGATGTGGTATTTGTACCCAATGGAATTCTATGCTGCTGTCAGAAAGAATGACATTGCCCCATTTGTTAGGAAATGGAAAGATTTAGAAAAAATCATATTAAGTGAAGTAAGCCAGACTCAAAGGAACTTAGGCTCAATGGTTTTCCTCATTTGTCCTAATCAGTAGAAACCTTGGGCTCTACTAGCAGAGATTTGCAATAGAGCAAAACCTTCATACATAAGGCCATATAGTATGAAGATAATTGAAAGGACCTCCAGGATATTGAAACAAAAGCCATATAATGAATGATTGTTGTCCTTAATGTACTTGTTATCTGTCATCTCTTTTGCTGTCCCTTGGTTATATCATACTGTTACAGTATCTCACTTTGTTATCTGATATATTGGATATATTTGTATTTGGTTATTTCAAATTGGATAGGGAAGGGGGGAAAACAAGATGGGGAGGTGAGGGCGAGGGTAATGGGGACCAAGACATGTGAAAGGGTATCAATGTATGTGAATTAATGCACCTTCTATCTGGCAAATATCATGTAACCCTTTTACTAATTACAATAAAAATATTTAAAAAATAGCCTATAGACCTATGAAGAAATGTTCAACCTCTCTTGTCATAAAAGAAATGCAAATCAAAACAACTCTAAGATTCCACTTCACTACAGTTAGAATGGCCAGGATCAGAAAAACTAATAACAACAGATGCTGGAGGGGATGTGGCCAGGAGGGATCACTACTACACTGTTGGTGGGAGTGCAAACTAGTTCAACCACTATGGAAAGCAGTATGGCAGTTCCTCAAAAGACTAAACATAGAGCTCCCCTATGACCCAGCAATTCCACTACTTGGCATTTACCCAATTGTCCAGAAACAAGGGCATACTAAATCCACTAGCACAATGATGTTCATTGCAGCACTATTTACCATAGTAAAGATATGAAACCAACCCAGATGTCCCTCAGTTGATCAGTGGATCAAGAAGATGTGGTAGTTGTACACAATGGAATTCTATGCTGCTGTCAGAAAAAGGACATTACCCCACTTGTAAGAAAGGAATTGGAAAGACTTAGAAAAAATCGTATTAAGTGAAGTAAGCCAGACTCAAAGGAACGTAGGCCCAATAGTCTCCCTCATTTGTCATAATCAATAGAAACCTTGGGCTCTCCTACCAGAGATTTACAATAGAACAAAATCTAGAGACACTAGGCCATATAGTACAACACTAAATGTAAGGACCTCCAGACTAAGGAAACAAAAGACATATATTGATTGGTTATTGTCTTTAATGTACTATGTTATGTCTCATCTCTTTTGCCATCCCTTGGTTTTCTCATATTGTTACAATTTTTCACCTTGTTATCTGATATATTTTATATGTGCTTAATTGGTTATTTGAAATTGGATAGGGAAGGGGGGAAATCAAGAGAAGAAGGGGGGAGTGTGGGTGGGAAATGGCTACCATGTCATGAGAAAGGGTATCAATGTTTGTGAAGTTATGCACCTTCTATCTGCTGAATATAATGTAACCCTTATATTAATCACAATAAAAATTATTTTAAAAAATTCAACACAATACCCTTTAATATCCCAATATCATTCTTTAAAGAAATAGAAGAGGCAATTTAAAAGGAAATTTTTAAGAAAAAGTCAAGTGTGGAGCTCATGCTCATAGCCCCAGCCAGTTGGAAAGTAGAAGAAAAATATCAGGATTTGATGCCAATCAGGACAAATGTTAAAAAGAAACCCTATCTAAATCCCCAAACAAAAACCCCAGAAACCAAAACAAAGTAGAAACATAAATGTAGATTACTTGTCTAGGAAGTGTGAAGCCTTGAGAAGAAAAAACAAAGAATGGTTGGTTTATATCTGGGCAGTCTTCAAGACTGAGAAACAGATTGAATAGATTCTCAGACTTTTTCCTTTACCTTTTTATTCTATATTTACTTTCTAAGTTATAGAGTGCTATCTGAGCAAAAATACTTAAGGACAGTACACAGTCTCTGAATTCAAGCTCTAGGGCAGGCACAAGAGCAACCAAAAATGTAGAGAGAGAGAAAGAGAGAAAGGAAGGTTGGAAGGGACGGGGGAGGGAAAGAGGGAGGAAGGAGAAATAAACAGAAAGAAAGATAGGAAGAAAGAGAGAGAGAGAAAAAGAAAGAAAGAAAGGAAGGAAGGAAGGAAGGAAGGAAGGAAGGAAGGAAGGAAGGAAGGAAGGAAGGAAGGGAAGGAAAAGAGAAACACAAAGTTAAAAGAAAAAGTTCTCAGAGTAAATAGGAAATTTGAAGACGGCAGATATTTACTGAACAGAATACAAATGCCTGCTATTTAGGTCATACTAAAACTAGTCTAAATGAAAAACTACTGACCATAAAAAAACAAATAAACAAAACAGTGAAAGAATGAAGACAAATCAGTAGAGGGGGGATTTTTTAATATATTTTATTACCAATAAATTCATCTCCAGCTTCTATAAATAAATTTATGAAGCAATAAGAAAGAAACAATCCAAAGGAAAAAAAACAAAAGGTTTGAATAAAGCCTTTCAAAACTCTCTATATACATATATATGTATATATATTTATATATTGAAACAGAGAGCCATCAATACTTTAAAATGGCTGAACTGCACATATTAAAAATGCCTAAAATAGTAAAGGGATATACAATATGCAAAGATGGAAGGGAACAGAAAGTAATGGACCAATTCAGAGAGGACAGAAGCATAAGTGGTGGAAACCTTGGAAAACTTTCCCAGAGTCCATTAATACTGAGTACATATAAACACTTTAAATCAGCCATCTCTCCATCTATGCATGCACAATAGAAATGACACATATTAGACTAAACAACATGAACAGTGGACATATGAACAGCAATGATTATGGCTAAACAGCTAGGAAATGATCCTACTGTCCATCAAAACCACGTCTATTTTTACAATGAAAAAATCAACTAGAAATAAACTAATGCTACATGTAGAAACCAAGAAAACTCCCCCACCCCCAATTAGAATTGCTGGGTAACATACTTGGCATGCCTACTGAAATACTGCCTGGCAAATAGACCCATCCTAGAAAACTGCTGAAAAGCACTAGGGATGTAGCTCCATTTATTACAAGTTTAAATTTAACTAGGTTTTTTTTTTGTATTTTATTTGCTCAATTTGGCTACGTTATTTATAATGTTAAGTAAGAGAAACAGGATTCAGAAGAGCACATGCCAAATAATTACAGTTGCAAAAAAGTTCACAACGGTTCAAAAAAGCTGTTACTGGTGCTGTGCACCTTCCTGATGTTGTTTTTGGAGGGGCAGCAAGGAAGAGAGAGGTCCTGAGGTGACACACACAAAGGGGACCTTCTACTCCTGACCTGGGTGGTGGATATTTGTATTTCATTATAAAGTCTGGAGTTGCACAATAGATTACTTTATACTGTTGGTATTTTGGAGCATATATCCTGGTAGTTTATTTTAAAATGTGATGATCACATTTGTCCCTGATGGCAGTCATAAGTATAAATTGATAAAGAGCCGGGCTGATGTCAAGAAACTGTCATACGAATCTAGGAAATAAACTACAGGTTAAAATAGGGCTTTACAAGAAATTGCAGTTTATTATTGTGATCGTATTATGGAGGACTCATTTTTGTAGTGGGTTTCTTATTAGCAGCAATGAGGAAGCCGTGGAATTTTCTTAGTGTTTGCCATAGGATATTAAGTGGTGGTGTGATCACCTCATACCTGAAGTGTTATACTTTACTACAACATTCAAGTCCCGTGCATCATATTGAGTCTGAAAAAAATATTCAGCACTTTATAATAAAGTGTTCATTTGAGTGAAGCCTTTATATTAAAACATTTTATTTCAGAGAGATAGAATTCAAGACAACTACATTCTGAGACATGGAGTAGTAAAAGCATGTTTTCCTAATCCTCACACATGTTCCATACAGGCTACTTGTGGTCCTAATGAGATGGCCTGGCCCAGAGTAAAAACAGAAAAGGGATGCCTCTTTATAGATAAATGAGGAGGTGATAAGAGTCATGGAGCTCAGTTTTCACATATTAAACCTGAAATGTACAGCACTCATGAGGAATATCCAGCAAGAACTTGAACATAGGGAGAAGTTGCAGGAAGCTAATATGAGCTTGACAGCTGGAAATTGTCAGTGTAGAGGAGCTAACTGCTACTCTCAGCAAGGATGATCCAGCAAGCATTAGAGTAAAAAGCAAAAGGAACCAAAGGCAACCCTGAGCAAACTGCCATTAAGAGTTGGGAGAAACATAAAGAAGGATTTTATTTTTAATAAGAAAGCCGGATGGCTATGGGATTAAAACAAGGGAACATCCAGTAATAGAAATTGAAACTGCTTCTTAGTTTGGCAAATAAGAACACCTCAGTAAGTGCAATTCAGAGGATGGAGGGAAGAAACAATTGAGCATGGTGAGAAAACAGATGGGGAAATGAAATATTAATGATTGCTCATAGATGAGTGGAAAAAATAGAATAGAGGACTCATAACATGCAGTATTGAGGCCTATGTTTTTGTTTTTAAGATGGAAGGAAACCAATCAGACTTACAAATTGTGCAGAACTAGTCGGTATACAGTTTTGAAAACAGCATTCAATAAAGATCCCAGAATACAAGGGAAAGTATGGCTATGGTTATCATTTCCTGAGACTTGAGTTAAGTCAGATGTATTTGATAATGTGTATAAAAGAGGAACTTGAAGTAATACATTCTTTTTTTTCTATTTTTATTGTTGGGTTAAAGTACAGAGGGGTTACAGTTATATTTGCCAGGTATTAGGTGCATTACTTCTCACATAGTGATACAACTTCTCATGTTTCTGTCCCCATTTCTCTCAACCTATACCCTCCCAATCATCTTGTTTCCCCCCTTTCCCTATTTCAAATAAACAAATAAACACATATATAATATACCAGGTAACAAAGTCAGATACAGTAACAATATGAGATTAACCAAAGCGCAACAAAAGAGAAAGGAAATAGCATAGTACATTAAGAACAATCACACAAGATAAAGCTCTTTTTTCCATATCCTAGAGATTCTTTCATTTAGTCTCATCCTATATGACCTTATGTATCTAGGTTTTAAGCTATTATAATCCTCTTCTAGGACAGTCCTAGATGTACTGATTATTACAAATGAGGGAAATCATTGATCTTATGCTTCTTTGACTTACTTCACTTAATATGATTTTTTCCAAATCTTTCAATTTCCTTACAAATGGGGGGATGACATTTTTTCTAATGGCACCATAGAATTCCATTGCGTATAAGTACCACATCTTCTTGATCCAATTATCTGCCGAGGGGCATCTCGGTTGGTTTCTTATCTTCACTATGGTAAATAATGCTGCAAACATTATTGTGCTAGTGGCTTTAGTATGTCCTTGTTTCTGGACAATTGGGTAAATGCCAAGTAGTGGAATTGCTAGGTCATTTAGGAGCTCTATGTTTAGTCTTTTGAGGAACTGCCAAACTGCTTTCCATAGCAGATGATCGAGTTTACACTCCTACCAACAGTGTAGTAGTGGATCCCTCCTGGCCACATCCCCTCCAGCATCTGTTGTTATTAGTTTTCTTCATCCTGGCCATTCTAACTGGAGTGTGGTGGAATCTTAGAGTTGTTTTGATTTGCATTTCTTTTATGGCCAGAGATGTGGAGCATTTCTTCATTTGTCTATAGGACATTCTTATTTCTTCTTCAGAGAAGACTCTCTTTAAGTCTTTGGCCCATCTTTTAATAGAATGGTTGTTTCTTTGAAGATTTGTTTTGGAGAGATTCAATTTTTGAGCTAGATATATTTTAGACATGAGGCCTTTGTCTGTTGTATGGCGAGTGGAGATACTTGCCCACTCTGTGGGCTTTCTATTCAACTTGCTAGCTATGTCCTGTGCCATACAGAAGCTCTGCAGTTTAATGTAGTGCCATTTGTCCAACTTTAATTTGTTGTGTTTCTAGGTCTTTATTAAGAAATTTTTGACCTGTGCCTAGTGTATCTCCTATTCCTTCTTGTAAAGTTTTCAGTGTACATGCTTTTACCCCCAGGTCTTTGATCCATTTGGAATTAATCCAGGTACAGGGTGACATAAAAGGATCCAACTTTAGTTTTCTGCAGGTGCTTAACCAGTTCTGCTGGCACCCCTTGTTGAAGAGGCTTTCTTCCATCCTATTTTTTGGTGGCCATAGATCTGTGGGTTGAGTTCTGGGTCCTCAATTCTATTCCATTCGTCCTCAGGCCAGTTCTTGTGCCAGTACCTAGCTGTTTTGGTTACGATAGCTGTGTAATAGAGTCTAAAGTTTGGTATTGAAATTCCTGCTGCACTGTTTTTTTTTGCTAAAGATTGTTTTTGCTATATGGGGTCTTTCATTATTACATATGAAATTTGGGTTGCTCCTTCTATTTCCTTAAGGAATGATATTGGTATTGCTTTGAATTTGTAGCCTTCGTGAGATTGCCATTTTCACAATGTTAATTCTTCCAAGCCAGGAGCATGGGAAGTTTTTCACTTCCTCAGTTCTGCTTTAATTTCCTTTTCAAGGGTTTTAAAGTTTTAATCATAAAGGTCTTTTACATTCTTAGTTACGTTAATTCCTAAGTACTTTATTTTCTGTGAGGCCTTTGAAAGAGGAGTTGTTTTCCTTATTTCTGCTTAACTCCTTTCATTATTGGCATACAGGAAAGCAGTTGATTTCTGAGGGTTAATTTTATACCCTACTACTTTGCTAAAGTAGCAAAGCAGCTCAAGCAGCTTGGGAGTGGAGACTATAAGGTTCTTTACATACAGAATCATGTCATCTGCAAAGAGGGAAAGTTTCACTTCCTCTTTCCCTATTTGGATCCCCTTTATGCTTGCTTCTCTCCTTATTGCTCTGGCTAGGAATTCTAATACTATGTTAAAGAGGAGTGGAGAGTGGGCATCCTTGTCTCATTCCTGATTTTAGAGGGAATGGCTTTAGCTTTTTGCCATTAAGTAAAATACTAGCTGTGGGTTTGTCATACACAGCCTTTATTATACTGAGGAATGTTCCATGGATTCCTAGTTTCTCCAGAGCTTTTAGCATAAAGTGATGTTGGATCTTTTCAAATGCCTTTTCTGTGACTATTGAGACCATCATGTAATTCTTGTGTTTGTTCCTGTTGATGTGATGAATTATATATTAACTGAACTGCGTATATTGAATCAGCTTGCATCCTTCTGATGAATCCTGTTTGATCACAGTGTATAATTTTTTTGATGAGTTGTTGAAGATGATTGGCCAGTATTTTTCCATATATTTTTATTGTAATTAATAGAAGGGTTACATTATGTTCACCAGATAGAAGTTGCATAACTTCACAAACATCGATACCCTTTCTCATGTCTTGGTCCCCATTTCCCTCCCCCCACCCTCACCCTTCTTGTTTTCCCCCTTCCCTGTCCTATTTCAAATAACCCAATGCACTTTTTTTCATATATTTTTATTGTAATTAATAGAAGGGTTACATGATATTTGCCAGATAGATGGTGCACTAATTCCCATACATTGATACCCTTACACATGTCTTGGTCCCCATTTCCCTCCCCCCCCACCCAACCCAATACACTTTTATACAATATATCTGATAACAAGGTGAAATACTGTAACAATATGAAATAACCAAGGGACTGCAAAAGAGATGAGAGATAACATAGTACATTAAGGACAACAACCACTCATTTATGTGGCCAGTATTTTGTTGAGAAGTTTTGCATCAATATTCATCAAAGAAATGGGTCTAGTTTTCTTTCTTTGATGATTCCCTGTCTGGTTTTGGGATGAGGGTTATGGTGGCTTCATAGAATGAGTTTGGCAAAGAGCCTTCACTTTTAATTTCATTGAAGATTTTGAGTAGTATTGGTATGAGCTCTGCTTTGAAGGCCTTATAAAATTCAGCTGTGAATCCATTAGGTCCTGGGCTTTTCTTGGATGGGAGATTTATTATTGCCATTTCTATTTAATTACTTGAAATAGGTCTGTTTAGTTGGATTAGGTCTTCTTGGTTCAGTTTGGGTATGTTAATATTGGCTAGAAATGCATCCATCTCTTCTAGATTCTCAAATTTGTTGGCCTCAAGGTTTGATGCTCTTGGTCTTGTAGTTTCTGTCTTAATATTTCCATTCTTATCAATGATTTTGTTTATTTTTGTGTACTCCCTTCTTTTTTTGGTAATATTTCCTAAGGGTCTGTCAATTTTGTTAATTTTTTTCCAAAAAGAATCACCTCTTTATTTTGTTGATTGTTTCTATAGTTCTTTTGGACTCTAATTCATTTAATTCTGCTTTAGTTTTAATAATTTGTTTCCTTGTACTGGAATTGGGATATAATTGCTTTTATGTCTATTTAGTTGCATAGAAGGTTTTATGCTAAACCTGGGTCCGGTGGTTCACTGGAGGGGAATAGTATGGGGAGGAGTGGGAGATGAAACTTACAGATGAAAATACCTACTGAGGGACATTACCAAACATCTGAACTTTAAAGTCACCTATTTTCATTAGGACCAAACTTCAAATTTTGTTGCATTTCTTTTTTAGTTGTTAGCATCTCCGAGAATGAGAAAATATATCGTGGTTCTCAGTTGTACATTCAGTATACAGACAGCACAATGATTTTGGAGTGGAGGAAAGTTATGTGCCTTGTTCAAGAATAATGGAAATTATACCTTTCAGATGTAAGAAGAATTGGAACCAGGAGGAACTTTTTAAGCCTGTAGAAAAGGAGGTTATGTAGACTCAACGGTGAGATGTAATCAGAGGAAATATCTTGAGATTAAGCCATGTGAGTGCTGTGGTCGGTCAGCTCTTATAGTCATAGATTTTGAAGATGCAACTGTTGATGCCAGTCATGTGTTTCAATCAAATGTCTCTGAATGTTTTTGCTGTCATGGAGAAACCATTCCATGAACCAAGTAGCACAAATTAATGGTTAGAAAAGATTTATCCCCAAAATGCAGGTTCCATCTTAGGGAGGAAGATAATAAGCCAGGTGTCCTGAATCCTCAATGAATGCTCAGAATGAGAGTGTGTCAGCAAAGGCCAATGAAGAAAATGAATCACAATAGACCACCTTACATCAAATGGGGGAGCTCAGAAGACTTGAAGAGCAGAGGTCGAAACCAGTGCTGAGGAATTTGCAGAATGTGGCTTGTCAAGCTTTTTGGAAGTTGGCTTCATCTCAAGGCAGTTTAAGGAATGCACAAAATCAGAGAAAGTAATTACCTGAACAGAGAACCGTGCAAAGAGGTGGATAGTCTAGAAAAGTTTATTTCCAATGGAATATATTTTAAAATATCATGTAAATGAAGGATGTTGACAATGAGAAGATAAGTTCAAGGGAAAATGTCACAAAGCATAAGAGAAAGTAAATGAAGGGAATCTCTTTCTTCTTACAATCAGGAAGCTTTTTGACAATTGCATTCTTCTTCTATGATCTGTTTTCATTTTGCAGGTGAGGAGACTCGGACAGTAGTGAGGCAGGCCTCTGGGTTCTGATAGCCAGATGTGCATCATGGCTCAGATTATAAGGACCAGGATGAATCTGTGGTTCATAATGATTTAAGATTGCCTAAATTATCTTTTACCTTCTGTAACTATATTTGTGAAAAAATGTTATTTAAAATTATACCTTAAACATAGAGAAAAATGCTCGTTCCTCAAACAAAAACTTCGGTGACATTCTCCTAACAATGAGCATTACTTGCATTAAGGATTGGATGTGCTATTAAGTATTAGAAATCTGAAGCTAATTATCTCTTAGTCCTGCACTCAAAAGAGCTTTTTGGAAGAAGATATACAAAGTATATCTCTCATATTCTATTTGTTAAACTACATAAGTGGACAAAGGTTTTCAAGTTAAGTTAAAAAACAAAGCATAAAATAAAAGATTTCAGAATTATCGTTGTTACTAAAAAGAGCATTCTGTTGTTGAAGAAAGTTGAACTTTAGATTATGGTTTTTGTTTTGTTTTGTTTTGTTTTGTTTTTTTTGCTTTGCTTTGTTTTGTTTGTGTTTGGCTGGTAAACTAAAATGATATTTAGGGACAAAAGCCTGAGCAAACTTGTTTTTATATGCTGAGTAATGAATCATGTCTGTTACCATGGCTATTGAACAGTTACAGAAAATCACCTGTTAAGATACATCATAAAAACTTAATGTTTGCATGAGTAAGGGAAAATTAAAGGTTGGAAAACAGAGCTCCCTGCTGGCTTAGAAGATAACTGAAAACACAAGTATTTTCTTGACTTCTTTTATTCATTGCTTGTATTCTTGATTTTTTTTTGTTTCTTTAATATATTGTACTTAACTCTGAAATACTTTGCTGTCACTTGTATACTTGGCTGGATGGCAAGTAAGGTTTTATCTGTTGCATTCCTAGAACCAGCAAGTAGTATGCAAAACGCGAATCTTAAGGCATAGATGCTAGTCAATTAGACAGATGCTAGTCAATCAGAACAGGCATCTGAAATGCTCCATAGTAGGGTCATAGCACTGCATAGAGACCTATATGAGTACCAGTCCAATTGTAGGTACTTACTATTTATGAATGGATGAATGAGTAAATTGTAGAAGTCATAACATTACATAAGTCATTCTCTTGACTCTAGGTACATCTTTTTTCAATTTCTTCCATTACTTAATTTAAATTACATCTTATTTTTCTTAAAATGGTCTTAAATTACTTCACTGACTGGTAAGAATGGAAATAAATAGGAATATTAACCATCATTTCCCAAGGAATCTAAAATCAGAATTGGCCTAAAGAATTGGTTATGGGTTACAATTCTTCCTTCTTTCAATTATTAACCCTTCTGGTTGCCTTGCCACCTAGAATTCTATATAAGATTTATTTCTCAGAATAAAACCCTTTCACAAATTAACCACAAAATTTCTAATTATTTTGGAATTAGTATGTACTGACGGGTTTGTTTTGGAATTCTTAGCATTATCTAGTTCTATTGTCGATATCTTGAATAGTTTTAAAACACAATATTTAACTTAAAGGCCAGATAGTCCAAATATTTCTTATCCAATGAGATAAATAGGAAAAGAGCTGTGAAGTAATTGGTAGAGTTTTGATTGCACATCAAGTCAGTTATTTTACACATGAATTCCACTGATGAGCTCTTGATTGTGACGTGTAGTAGTTAGATTCAGAAAGCAATAAAGGACCATTTAAGAAAATTGCACCTAGTTTGAGATCTCAGACCATTATGTGTAGTGAGGGCCTGAGATGAGAAAGGAGAGACAAAAGGAAGTTCCTGACAAGGTATAAAACAATGAAGTTCCAGCTTCAAACATAAGGAAATTATTTATTCAGGCTTGACATATTGTTTTGAAGGTCAGAATGTTCCCTCACTTGTTGAATAAAAGTCTTTGAAGCAAAAGGTGTTTATGATCAAATATTTATTAATGCAAACAGTTAACCAAAATACTCAGTCAGGGCATTCCAATAGAAATTTGTGTGGCACAAATAGAGGAAAGATGACATTCTAAGCCCAAATAGCAAATTTTCCTTTATCTTCTTCTGTCCAAGCCATGACTTCATTATTTGAACACCAAAGTCATTTTACCTTATTTACATATTTATTTATTTTGTCAGTCGTGGAACTTGAACTTGAACTTTGGTCTCAAGAGGCCAAAGCCAATCACGAAAGGTTTTTTAAAATTTAACAAAGATGTTTGAAACTGATGATTACCAAGTTTCCAGTAGGAAAGTAAATCCATTACGGTGGCTGAAGCATGGAATGATTCCTGCTGACCCACCCCTCTCCTCCAACCAAGACCTTGCTCCAAACTACTCTGCATACTGAAGCAATTGTCAACAGAAATAGAGTGCCTGAACTTAGACACTTTGCAAAAGGAGATGTAATCATTACCTGACTCATGTAACTCTAACCCTTCTATGCATCATCTTTATAATACAAAAAAGAAAATATCTTGCCTCCAGTTTCTCTACACATCTTTCACATCTGTAAAATGGTGTTGAGTTCCTTCCTACTTTCTGGGGGGATGTAAATAAAAGATAATACAAGTAAACCATACAAATGCAAAGCTTACTACCATTAATACTCACTGGAGAGTTTACAAACATCTTTTCTCACTCTTATGGCAACCTTTCTGGCCTTCTTGTATATTTCAAGATACCTTTCAGAGTGACAAAAAGCCCACTTTTACATGTAATTACATTTTTGTCTTGCAGTTTTACTCTCTTTGCTGTGCTGCTTACATTTGGTGGCCAACAATATTTTCAACCTTTGACTTTGCTCTCTATTTTGTCAGCATGAATTTGAGTCTCTAGTACCAAAGTGTGGTTGATGTTAACTTTCTGTATAAGGTTTGACTTGAAAAGTCATTTCCTGAGAGACAGAGTCTCTGTTTTTAGGTAGAAACAATAAATAATGGAAGTTTCTTCTATGTATTTAAAGCAATGAGGAGAGAGTATGCTTTGTGCAGACAGCAGAGAGCATTTGAGGCAACTGAAGTTAAAAGGAAGTACTGCTTAGGCCCTCTGTTCTCTGGCCTTCTCTGACCTGAAGTTTTGTGCAACTTCTGCAGAAGGGAAGGAAAACTATGACCTGGTTGAGCTAAAACTTGCCAAACGCCAAGTGACATTGACATAAATATTTCAGCAGGCAAAATATGGAGAATATTTGCCTGAGAAACCTGGAAAACATTGGTGGGAAAGAGCCTATGAAGTTTTCCTATTTTCTGGTATTTGTCAGAAGTGAAAACAAGCTATGTATAGGGGTCAGATACACTGACAAAGCTTCTTTGGAGTCATTGTATCCTATGTCATAACTGTGATAAGTCAGGAGAGATTTGCAAGAATATTTTACTAGGCATTTTAGGAAAGAGAAAATGTAATTTCTTGGAGCCTCATTTCTCCAATGTAATAAGCAGTATATGCATGGTCACTAATGCCAAGAGGAAAGGGTTTTTTTTTTTTTTTTTTTTTTGGGTGGGTCATGGGCTTGAACTTGGCCTGGGTGCTCTCCTTGAGCTCTTCAGTTCAAGGCTACTGTTCTACCCATGAGCCAAACCCCACTTCCCATTTTCTAGAGGTTAATTGGAGATAAGAGTCTCAGATCCTTTTATGACCAGGCTGGATCTGAATCTTGATCCTCAGATCTCAACCTCCTGAGTAGCTAGGATTACAGGCGTGAGCCATAGTGCCCTGCTAATTTGAAGGTATTTTTGCTTACTCCCCACCCCCACCCCCTGCCACATCCTCTTTTACTGAACAAAATTGTTTTCTGGAAATACTCTTTATTTTGTTTTACTTTCTGTCTTTTATTTTTTGAGGTGAGTTCAGAGGTAACTTTACACTGACTCAAATGTTTGACTCATTTCTACTCTGCTATACACCACCAAATTATATATATATATATATATGATATATAATATATATTTCCTATTTAGGGTACTAAACTCCAAAATAGGACAAAATAAAAACCTAAACTCAGTTGTGGACATCAGGTTTTGTTCTTGGTCTCTAAAAATTTGTGTGGCTCCTAAAACCAGGTCTTAGTTCCTGTAACAATAACTGTGATGACTAGCTCAGTTTCAACAGTTTCAACATCCTCTTTTCCAAGTCCACAGAGACATTGTTCTGTGCAGTGATTGTTTCTTGCTCACTCTGTCAGGAACTAGTCTGATTCCTTAAAGAGGTACAGAATGTAACAACTCAAGGATTTAGAAGGGAATCCAGCTCCTTTTTCTTTATATTATCCTGTGTACCTTGAAGTCATAAAATAAAAGGTAGTTCAGTTTAAGCATTCAGACTCTGGAGGTATATAGATGCTGTGTTCTAATTCAACTCTTCCATTAAGACCTTGAACTAATTGGTCTTTTTGTTCTTAGTATTAAAGTTAGTTTTAATTTGTTTTACATTTTAAATATTTGTTAGAATATGCTGTTAAAAATAAGATATAAAATTTGATGACATGTTAAAATGAATAGTCCATGTAGTCATCATCCATTAAGAAAAAGGAAAGAACCGAGCATGGTAGCTTATACCTATAATCCTAATTATTTGGGAAACTGAGATTAAGAGGATAGCAACTTGAGAGGAGCATGGGCAAAAATTTTAGGTGAACCTATCCCAACAGAAAATAGCTGGGAATAGGAGTGCAGGAAGCATAAGGAGATTTGTGGTCCAGTGGTTGAGTTCCTATTTAGTAATTGTGAGACCCTGAGTTTAAAAATCTCGGCACCATGAAGAAAAGAAAAAGGGAAAGACCATAAAGGGAAGGGAAGGGAGGCTAAAGGAAGGAAATTGTAAAGAAGTCAAGACAGTTTTCCCGCTTCCATATTCTTCAGTCTGCCACTCTATTATCCCAATATGAGACTGCACTTGACCCTCAGTTCCTTGAAATGTAAAAATTAGGAAAATAAGTGTAACCATTTCAAACAATATAAGGACTTAGATTACCAATATGAAACACTTTTCATAGGACTAGATATTTAACAAACTCTTCAATAGTGTTCTTATCATTCATTTTTGACAATTACTTGCCTACTTGCTTCCAATTGCTTTATCATCTGCCTACCAGACCATGGAGCAAGCTTTCAAGTACTGAAAGCCTTTTTCCCACCCCTATCAACAGCTCAAGTTTTGAATCCGACTAGGAAAGGTAGAGTTTTACAACTTTTGTAAAAGACAAACAGAAGTAAACACAAACGAACCAAGAGTCCACCTCAGAAAACCATTGTAAACTGTTAAAACCATTTTGGCTGGGCAAAGACAGAGTGGGAACAAAAGAGATCTTACTAGTGAGGAGTGACAGTAATGTTTCAGATGAGGAATTTCTCAAACCAGACACATAAATCCAAGTTGGGCATCCATGAGAGTCCAATTCACTGGAAGTCTTCACAGTCAAGACACAGAAAATTTGTTGGGCTCTTTGTATTAAGTTACTTGTGGGAACGCATAATTCTGAGGGGGAGCCCTATGCTTCATTGAGGATGATATTAACTTAGAGGTATAAATTGGCTTCTAGAAAGTTCTGGGTTAAACTCTGGACAGCCAGAATTTTGTAAATCTTATATCTCTGTTTCCTAACACTCTCTGATTTTTGGGATTCTCTTTTCATGTTTCCTTTCCTCTCTTGAGTGGTATATATATCATGTTATCATGAAAGAGACCATCTGGCCTACAAATATTTTGTTTGTAATTTTCCTATTTTATAAAATGGCCTAATGTTAAATTTCAAATTTTCCACAAAGGCCAATTATTCCCTTTTGGGGCCAAGGTTACATTAGAGACACTACTGGGCAGAATATTTTTCCATAAGTCCTTTCCTTGGTTGTGTTATTAATTTGATTAAAATTTGAGAAAGCACACAACCCTACAATTCACAAGCACGTAACTAAAGTTTGCTTCCTTAACTTGCACTTCTCTTGCATTAGAATATAGAATTCAGCATCGAATGGTGTACAAAGACTGGAGTATACCCATAATTTCAACACTCAGAAGTCTAGGACAGAAGGATTACAGGTTGAGGCCAGCCTGGACTAAATTATGAGTTTGAGGCCAGGCAGGGAAGCTTAGTTATATCTTGCCTCAAAATACAAACATAAAAACAAACAATTGAACAAAAGAGTGCAACATAGGAATCTCAGATAACTAGAAACCTAACTTTGCATTTTCTTTATGATCTTGAACAGATTCCCAAATTCTCTGTGTTAATCATCACCTTTGTAAAATATGGTTAATCACACTCACACACAATATCATTGTGAAAGTAAATAAATTTAATATCTCACCCATTACCTGGTACAGAGTAGAAAATCAATATAATGCATCTTAATAATCATCATCTTAACAAATTAGCTCACTGTTCTACCTTTTCTGTATTGTAATTCATGTTTCTGTATGTTAAACTAATTGTCATTGTCATTATTATAACACACATACACAAATACACACACACGTGTATATATATATATATATATATATATAACTCCTACAGTGTGCTAGATACCATTCTGATATTATGCTAATTCAACTTCCCCATGATCTTTGAGTTTATTATTCAATCTCAGAATCAACAGGTGAAGAAACAAATCCTTCAGTAATATGAGGTAAAATGAGCTTTGAAGTAATAAAATTCAACTTCCCAGCCTCTCATGTTAACCACATATTTCCCACATATTACTCTTGTTCTGTTTATAGCATCAGTTTTAAAGCTTGTTCAATCCATTTATAACTGTTTTTAATGAAATGTGTACATAAAGTTGCCTAATGAGCTTCATATGTGTGTTGGATATATGATGAATATATATGTATTGAATATATATCTGTGTGGTTCATATTTGAAGTCATCTGTTTTTTCTAAACCCTCATGTTTATTCTTTTGAGTTACAAATAGCAGCTGACTCTTTATGACACTTTGTAAACCACTGACTGAATCCCATTCTTTTATGAATTAGTATAGTCATTCAGCAAGTTCAGACTCTGTTCCTTAGTGTCATCGTGAGGCCAAATTCTAAATTTCATGATGATCAATTCAAAGCCAGTTAAAATTCTGGATTATAATTGTTGCATGCCAATATTTTTTAAACTACTGAAATTTTTCTATACAAGTGGGAGCCAGAAGAAATAAAAATGTCATCATATATTTGTTGGTACACATTTAAATTTTAGGTACATTACAATCTTTACTATGTTTTATGCTTAATGAAGAAGAGGATGCTTAACTCTGTTGAGAAGAAGAATTGGCCTTTGTGGTGGATGCACAATGGATGCATATAAAACTTCTACATATACCAAAATTGGGAAAAATATTTGAAACAAAATGACAACATGAGCACCTTCATAAAAGATGAAAGAAAATACCATAGAAATAGCTTACACTTTTCTAGAGTTCCCTGTAGATACTGGATATTTAGCATTTACCAGATGTATTATTGGTAAATATCTTTTCCCAATTGGTTGGCTCTCTCTCTACTTTTGTGACTAGAAGATTTTTTTTGTAGACATAAAAACCTATGACTCTGTCATGAGAAAGGGTATCAATGTTTGTGAAGTTATGCATCTTCTATCTGGTGAATATAATGTAACCCTTCTATTAATCACAATAAAAATTATTTATGAAAAAAACCTATGACTCTATAGACATAATGTTTTATAACATAAATTAATATGTATCTGTAATATACAAACCTTTAGCCTAATTTTGATTATGTTCTAAAAACTAAGTGCCAGTGACTGTATATAGAGATTCTCTTCTTGAACACTCATTTGTTAAACATGTCATTTGAAATATGATGTAAAAATCAATGTTAATAAATCTTTAATAAAAAAATTTAAACAATATCTTATGCTTAGGAGAAAAACAAATGGAAATTACTCCAGAATGTCAGACTAAATTATTTGAAACTTACATTAATAATATTTAACCTTTTATATTTAAAAAATTGTTGTTATTATAAAGGTGATATAAAGAAGTGTTACAGTTTTATAAGTCAAGTAATGAACACATTTTTCTTTAGACAATGTTACTCTTCCTTCACTTTCTCCAAAATTTCCCTACTGTCCCCACTGACATGTTGTATAGTTCATTTTCACATAGTGTCTAGCGAATATCACTGCTACATTTCGTCACCCTTGGTTTCTACATTTCTGTGGCTTCATTACTCTCCCAAAGACAGATAAATGGACAAACAAGACAAAAAAGAGAACAAAAGCATAATCTCTTATTTCCATTTTCCAAGGTTCATTTTGATAACTATTGTTTTATATCATCAGAAAATTGTTGTTGTGTGTATAAGAAAATGATCAAGTATTCATTCATACACACATGTATCTACTGAAAAAAGCAATTATTTGAGTTGAATACTGGTGGCTTACACCTGTAGACCTAGCTATTCAGGAAGCTGAGATCTGTCAGGTTCCATGGAAAAGGATGAAAACCTACTAATCAAATCTAGTCCAAAGGGCATTCTTAGTGGTGAATTCCTTTTTATAATCAGTTCTTGTGATATTAGATAATGATTGTTTTGAAATGATTAGTGGCAGAGATTCAGCTCTTAGAAAAGCACAGTCATTTTTAACCTTCTCATTGTTTATTGCTAGATGTCTGACAATGGGATTTGATTTTTAGATAGTTAGACCTTTTTTGTATACAAGGACACCACAAAGGCAATTATTTCTGGTGACATTTGGAATCCCAAACGTTAGTTCTTTTCTGGAACAACAGAAATAAGCAACTCATTTTAGGTCTTTCCCCCTTTCGTTCTTAAATACAGTCATTTCACATAGGCAGGCTCATATTTTCCATGTAAAATCTTTTGTACTTTCCTAGCTATCTTGCTATCTTGTGCTAAATATTTCTGAAAGTGGTGCAAAGGAAGTTTTCAGTGATTTTTGTGACAGTAGACTAGAAACTAGAAAGAAAAGATCTGAACTCCAATTCTCTCTCTCTCTCTCTCTCTCTCTCTCTCTCTCTCTCTCTCTCTCTCTCATACACACACACACACACACACACACACACACACACACACACACACACACACACACACATACAACTGGTTAACTTGAAGCACTGTGTTCTCAATCTACAGTGTAGTTTCCAAATAAACATTGCTTTACTTTTTGGAATATATGAACATAAACCATCATTCTTTGACCTCCAAAGACCCCTCTGACTCCTTATTTATATAAAAGCATCTACAGGGAACCAGGAGTTTGGCCTAGTGGTGAGTGCTTACCTACCATGCACGAAGACCCAGGTTTGATTCCTCATACCACATACATAGAAAAAGCTGGAAGTGGTGTTATGGCTCATGTGGCATTGATCTAGACTTGAGAAAGCCCAGATAAAGTGCTCAGGCCCTGAGTTTAAGCCCAGGACTGGCAAAAGCAAAACAAAACAAAACAAAACAAAAACAAAACAAAACTCAAGCAAGCAAAACATTTATAAAATCACCAAGTCTATCTCTCTGAGGACCAGATACCTTCACCAACAGGTGCAAATGATCTTGGCTGGATAATACAGTGTTAGTCTGTGGAGACAACTTCCATAGCTTTATCTAGTTTGAAATCTAGAACATCTGGAAAAATAAATTTCTGATGTCCTTTTCCTCTTTGCTGTCATTGCTAATTTATCTTACATGAACTGTCACATACACATTAAGTTAGCTTAGAGGTTTATACACTTTTATCTAGATAACTTTTTCCTCAGCTACTTTTAAATTGAATTTAAAATGTATAGATTATTAAAGCAAATTTAATTTTTCCATAAAAACTGCCAATTCCCTAATTTGTTAATATTCACTTGATATATTTTTATTTTAGTGACAACTTACATCAGCAAATAATTTGTTCTTGTTATAGAATGGAGATTTCTTCATTACCTCATTTTCATTTGTCTTTTTTGGCATGACATTTCTATTAAACAAGATAACAAGAATTTACAGAGATGATTTATGTCTGTTACATAAATATGTATATATGTGTACACACAAACACACTCCATTTTTATCTGCTTTTCATTTTTTTGTGTGTGTGAGTGCCATTACTAGAACTTGAACACTTAGGGTCTTCACTCAGATTTTTAGTAATGGTTGATGCTCTGCCAACTGAGCCATGCTTCCAGTTCCAACATTTTTGGTTAATTGGAGTAATAATCTTGCAGTCTTTTCTTTCTGGGCTTGCTTTGAACCAAGAGCCTCATAGCTTGTTATAGGCATGAACAACTAGTATTTGAGCTAACTTGCTTTTCTTTTTCTCAAAGAATGTTTTTACCCAACTTTGCTTAATGTGTTACTTTTTAAAATCACTAACTACACTTAGATTGTCATATTGTAAAACATATTTTACATACCATCTCTAAACTGACGAAGTTGGAAAGCCCAGAAAGGAGACCATTAAAAGCAACCAGATGTGTACATCTGGTTGAGAGCTTTCTTATTCTAGAGGCAAACCTTGAGTTGCCAGGATTTGACACAGTGGGCCAAAATGATCAGAGGGCAGTAAAATAAATTTATAAATGTCAGAAGGTAAAATTTCAGTGTGTGAGGAACACTATGATTTCAGCTCTCAACTTACTCTGACCACTGACAGATTGTTCTTGGCATTCTCTGAGTGGAAAGTTCTGAGAGACTGTGATTAGATTCATCTTCCCCATCATCTACCTGTTGCTAACTTGTGTTTATCTAATTAATCATGTGCATTCTTTTGGAGATTTACTAAGCTTTTTTTTTGAGAACTTTGTCATTTCTCAAAGGGTTTCCTTAACACCAACACAAATACCAGTCATGTGCTTCACAGGAACAAGACTACATGAAGTCTTACCAACAAGCCTTGGTTGTGTGTGAACCTCCCACTGTGTATCTCAGTATCTAACCTTGTTCTCTCCAGTCACAAATTAATATTGCTGAGTGAAACTGGATATTATACACATGGTTTCTACTCCTCAGTATGGAGCAAATGGAGTTTCATTGAAATGGAATGTTTTCTAATTAGTAAGTAATTTCAATGTAACCCTCTATGAAATTTCATAGATGTGAGTTCTTTTTTAAGAATATTATTTCTTCAAATTTGAGAGTGACCAAACTCAAGCACAGCAAAATCTTACATGAATTCTTCTGTTCCTGGATATGTTCACTGCCTGCTGCACACTTTAATTTCTTCTGTTGGAAAGGGATATTAGTGGCTACAGTAAGTCCTCCATGAAATTGAGTGAATTAAATCTTCAGGTTACTAATTCAGTTTGGTCCTAAGATATAGATATTTTATCTTCTTTCTTTCTTACTTCCTGTCATAATTTCCAATTTCAAAGTTATTCATTAATTTAGTCATTCAAATGGACCCTCTTATACACACTATGAAAGAGATATTAGTTAAAATATCGTGAAAACACCAAATGTGAAAGAAGAGATGGAAATGTATTAGATTGCACACAAAGTAATGAATGAAAATGTCATAAAAAATTCTACAGATAAAAAGCATCCTGAGAGAGCTTGTTTGGAGGTTCTAGCAGGGGAGCGCAGCTACTCGTATACCCTTGACCGAAGACCGGTCCTCCTCTATCGGGGATGGTCTCACTTTGTTATCTGATATATTAAATTTATTTGTATTTGGTTATTTGAAATTTGATAGGGAAGGGGGGAAAACCAAGACGGGTGGGGGGTGTGGGGGGGAGGGTAATGGGTACCAAGACATGTGAAAGGGTATCAATGTATGTGAATTAATGCACCTTCTATCTGGCATATATCATGTAACCTTTTTACTAATTACAATAAAAAATAAATTAAAAAAAGAAATTGGATAAGGAAGGGGGGAAAACAAGTTGGGGGGTGGGGGAGGGTAATGGGGACCAAGACATGTAAAAGGGTATCAATGTATGTGAATTAATGCACCTTCTATCTGGCAAATATCATGTAACCCTTTTATTAATTACAATAACAAAAAAACATCTTGAGAACGGGAATAAAAGGGATCCATTCAAGAAACAAGTGATTTGGGCACCCAGAAAAATCAAATGACCTCAAAAAAAAAAGGAATGAGTAGACAAGAAAAGAAACAAAACTAAGGAAAAGAGATGCTATATGAAGTGGAGAGAAAGAGAGAGTGGGGCAGGGAGAGGGAGCTGTCACATGCATACCTACATATACTGTGGTGTATTTATTGTGCTAATGATAGGTGTAATTCATTTGCATATTATTTAGAGATAGTATAATTCTACTTTGGCACTATGTGGGATACTGAAACTATAAAACTGAATCATTGATATTCAAGCCAATTTTTTAACTGACTTATGGACATAGAGAAATATTTGAGCAGTAAAAATGATGAATACAGTAAAAGTATAGCATTCTTCTATTTTAAGTTTCAATTTCTCTTCCTAAAAGAAACAGCTTAACAATTTCCTATGCCCCCTTCTAAAATATTTAAGGATATAGTATGTAAAAAAGCATATAAATTCCTTCAGATTAAAATGCATATGTATGTATATAGGTACCTATATACATATGTGGACAAAAGCATATATTCCTAAATTTACCCAAATGGGACCATAGCATTGGTTGTGCTATAGTTTTACTGCTAGGTGGAAATCCATTGTTTAGATAAATAATGAATAATTTTACCAGGTCCATTTTGGTTCTATATGCAAATTGGTTTTCTTATTACCACAGCATAGCAATGGATGTTCAAGTGTCTATATGTTTGCAATATATTGGCATGAAAAATTCCTAAGGGTAGAGTTGCTGATTTGAAGATATTTTTATAGGTGTGTAACATTATTTCTGTAAAAATACAACACTATTTTACATCCCTAAGAATCAGATATGTAGATGACATTTCCCACACCGTCTTGTCAACCCTGTCAAGATTTCCTTTCCCTGTCAACAAATGGAATATATTTCATAATTATATGCCTATATTTGCACACCTTTATAATCATCCTAAGAAATGAAATACTATTAGGAGAGTAACACTTCTCACTTGGTGTAACAATCACTAATGCTCCTATTAGTATTAGTTTTTCTATGTCTATAAAGTGAAAATTTTGTGACATTGATATGTGTTAACCTATTTACAAGGAACACAGTAACCTTGTTTTTTGAACAAAGTAGATCAATAATTTACACTAATAACACCCAACACTCCAGTGACAAAAAATGGTGCTTAGCTGGGACCATTGCCTTTTAGAATTAACTAGTCCTGCTAGCAAAACTACAAATTTCAAAGTGGCAGGCCTGAAATGTGGTCATGTCAAAGAACTTTGCTGTGGATTTTGTCTTTTCGATGTGACTTGGGGAAAACTAAATTTCCTAATTTCAAATGGTAAGTTCTGCTATTACATATTTTGTAATTTCAAACAGCATCTGTCACCACACAAAGACAAATTTACTTCTTGCATTAAAAAAATAAAACATCTGGGACTTTTTAAAAGCAAACTTCGGGCCAGCTCTGAGCAATGAATAAAAAATGTGCTATAGATAGTGTTATTTTGTATTGCTTTTCATTTAGTCAAAGTATGTGGAATGTTGGCATGAAGCATCTTAAAAACTTGGTCATGAAAGTCACATTTCCACAAGGACTTGAAAGGGCAATGAATGGGTATTTCCCATCTTTTTAATATTTATTTTTCATGTACTAATAAATAATAGTGGAATGGATTCAGGATATGTTATTCCACTAAAGAAAATAAACTTCTTAAGGGATAGCTGTGTTGACAGTGAGGGTTTTAAGGCCTGTTGAGTGTTATATTCCTTTGTGCTGGTAACATTATAGGATAATTTATTTTCTTTTCACCAGATTATTTTGTGTGTCTGGTCCTGGGGGGTGAACCCAAGCCTGAGTTCAAGTGCTTTCCCTGATCTTCTTTTGTTCAAGACTAGTACTGTACCACTTGAGCAGAGCTCTACTTCTGACTTATGTTTTGAGTAGTTTATTGTAAATAAAATCTCACAGATTTTCTTACCCTGGCTGACTTTGAACCATGAGCCTCAGATCTCAGCCTTCGTGTGAGCCACCAATGGTAGGTTACCACAGAATTTTTTTTCTGTATATTTTTATTGTAATTAATAGAAGGGCTACATTACATGCACCAATAGAAGGTACATAACTTCACAAACACTGATACCCTTTCTAATGTCTTGGTCCCCATTTCTCACCCCCCACCCCTGCCACTCATTTTGTTTCCCCGCCTTTCCTATCCTATTTCAAATAACCTAATACATATTTATACAATATATCAGACAACAAGATGAACTACTGTAACAATATGAGATAACCAAAGGACAGCAAAAGAAATGAGTGATAACATAGTATATTAAGGACAACAATCACTCATTATATGGCTTTTGTTTCTATATCCTGAAGGTCCTGTCATTTAGCGTCATGCAATCTGGCCTTATATATCTAGGTTTTGTTCTAAATCTCTTATAGGAGAGCCCAAGGTTTCTACTGATTATGACAAGAGACAAGGCATTGAGCCTATGTTTGAGTCTGGCTTACTTCACTTAATATGATTTTTTCTAAGTCTTTCCAGTTACTTACAATTGGGGCAATGTCGTTCTTTCTGACAGCAGCATAGAATTCCATTGTGTATAAATACCACATCTTCTTGATCCAATCATTTACTGAGGGGCATCTGGGTTGGTTCCATATCTTTGCTATGGTAAATAGTGCTGCAATGAACATCATTGTGCTAGTGGATTTAGTATGCCCTTGTTTCTGGACGGTTGTGTAAAAGCCAAGTAGTGGAATTGCTGGGTCATAGGGGAGCTCTATGTTTAGTCTTTTGAGGAAGTGCCATACTGCTTTCCATAGTGGTTGAAAGAATTTGTACTCCCACCAACCATGTAGTAGTGATCCCTCCTGGCCACATCACTTCCAGCATCTGTTGTTATTAGATTTCTTGATCCTGGCCATTCTAACTGGAGTGAGGTAGAATCTTAGAGTTGTTTGGGTTTGCATTTCTTTTATGGCCAGAGATTTCATCATGTGTGCATAGGCCATTCTTTTTTTCATATATTTTTATTGTAATTAATAGAAGGGTTACATGATATTCATCAGATAGATGGTGCATTAATTCCCATACATTGATACCCTTTCACATGTCTTGGTCCCCATTTCCCTCCCCCCCACCCTCACCCCTCATCTTGTTTTCCCCCGTTCCCTATCCAATTTCAAATAACCAAATACAAATATATCCGATATATCAGGTAACAAGTGAGATAGTGTAACAATATGAGATAACCAAGGGGCAGCAAAAGAGATGAGAGATAACATAGTACCTTAAGAACAACAATCATTCATAATATGGCTTATGTTTACATCATATTTTTAAATGACAAGTTTAACAAACAAGTGTTCAAGGAGGGAATCTCTAATTATAATCACTGGGGACTTAGTATTTAGAACTTAATCAAAATTAGGTTAAGGGTTTATATGTCATAGAAACATATTAATTTATGAAATAAAACATTATGTCTATAGAATCATAGGTTTTTATGTCTATATAGTTATGTTTGTATTTCCATTACCATGTCCATAGCTTTGGGTATGCAGTTATTGAGTCCTCGTTCTTGTACTCTTTGGATTTAATAGCCGCATATTAAGGATACCATGCGCCTTTTGTTCCTAAGGTCTTGACTTGTCTCACTCAACATGATTCACTCTAGATTCATCCACTTCCCTGTGAATGCCATTGTTTTGTCTTGTCTGTTGGCTATGTAGAATTCCATTGTGTATATATACCACATTTTCTGTATCCATTCATCTGCAGTAGGGCATCTGGATTGTTTCCATCACCTGGCTATTGTGAATAGTGCAGAGATGAACATAGCTGAGCAGGTGTCTTTATAATATCCTGGGTCATGCTGTTCAGGATAGATGCCCAGAAGTGGTATGGCGGGATCATAGGGAAGGTCTATTTTCAGTTCTTTAAGGAACCTCCACGCTGCTTTCCAGAGTGGCTGAACTAGTCTACATTCCCACCAGCAGTGTAATAGGGTTCCTTTTTCTCCACAACCCTGCCAGCAACTGTCATTGTCTGAGTTCAAAATCTTGGCCATTCTTGTTGGGGTAAGGTGGTATCTTAGGGTTGTTTTTACTTGCATTTCCTTTATGACCATAGATGATGAACATTTTCTCATATGTTTTTCTGCCATTTTAATCTCTTCTTCTGGTAGGTCTCTCTTTAGTTCGCTTGCCCATTTAGTGAATGGTTCATTGGGTTTTCGGGGGATTAGTTACTTTAGTTCCCTGTAGATACTAGATATTAAGCATTTGTCAGATGTATTGTTGGTAAATATCTTTTCCCAGTTGGTTGGCTGTATCTCTACTTTTGCAACTATGTTTTTATCTGTACAGAAACCTTTTATTTTTAGGTAGTCCCATTTATTGAGTCTCTCTCCAATCTGTTGTGACCCTGGGATTCTGTTCAGGAATCTTTTGCCTGGGCCTATGAGTTCCAGTGTTTCTCCTATTTTATCATGTAGCAGTTTCACGGTTTCCAGTCTGATGTTGAGGTCTTTGATCCACTTTGAGTTAATGCTTGTGCATGGCGAAAGGCTAGGGTCAATTTTTAGTTTTCTGTATGTGGCTGCCCAGTTTTGCCAGCACCAATAATTGAATAGACTGTGTTTGTTCCACTGTATGTCTTTGGCTCCTTTGTCAAATACAAGTTGCCTATAGGTATGTGGTTCTATTTCTGGGTCTTCTATTCTGTTCCACTGATCTTCTGGTCTGTTTTTGTGCCAATACCAAGCAGTTTTTGTTATTATGGCTCTATAGTAGAGTTTGAAGTCTGGTATTATAATACCACCAGCATTGCTCTTTTTGCCTAGAATTGTTTAGGCTATTCTAGGTCTTTTCTTGTTCCATATGAACCTTTGGATTATATCTTCTATTTTAGTAAAGAATGTCTTTGGGATTTTGATGGGGATTGTATTGAATTTGTATATCAATTTTGGCAGTATAGCCATTTTCACTATGTTGGTTCTCCCTAGCCATGAGCATTGGATGTCTTTCCATTTCCTAGTGTCCTCTTTAATTTCTTTCATTAGGCTTTTATAGTTTTCATTGAATAATTCCTTTACATCTTTGGTTAAGTATATTCCTAAGTATTTTATTCTCTTGGGGGCTATTGCGAATGGGATCATTTTCTTGATTTGGCCTTCTGTTTGTGTGTTGTTGGTGTACAAGAAGGCTACTGACTTATGAAGATTGATTTTGTATCCTGCCACTTTGCTAAAGTAGTGTATTAATTCTAGAAGTTTGGGAGTGGAGTTTGTTGGGTCACTCAAGTGACCCATATGGATCCCTCTGATGTCCTTTTCTTGCCTTATTACTCTGGCTAAGGTTTCCAGCACTATATTGAAGAGAAGTGGAGAGAGTGGGCATCCCTGTCTAGTTCCTGATTTTAAGGTGAATGGTTCCAGTCTTTCACCATTTAGTATAATACTGGCTGTAGGTTTTTCATATATGGCTTTCACTATTTTGAGGAATGTACCTCTTATTCCTATTTTTTTCTAGTGCTTTCAATCTGAATGGATGTTGTATTTTGTCAAATGCCTTCTCTGCGTCCAGAGAAATTATCATATGATTCTTATCCTTAACTCTATTGATATGATGTATTACATTGATTGATTTGCGAATGTTAAAGCAACCTTGCATTTGTGGGATGAAGCCTACAAGATCATAGTGTATGATTTTTTAAATTTGTTTCTTGATTCTGTTGGTCAATATTTTATTGAGGAGTTTTCCGTTTGTGTTCATTAGAGAGATAGGTCTGTAATTTTCTTTTTTGTTGGGTCTTTCCCTGGTTTGGGGATGAGAGTAATACTAGCTTCATAATATGAGTTTGGTATTGCTTCTTCTGTTTCTATTTATCAGGAGAGTTTCAAGAATATAGGTGTTATTTCATCTTTAAACGTCTTGTAGAATTCCTCAGTGAATCCATCTGGGCCTGGGCTCTTTTTGGTTGGCATTTCCCTGATTGCTTCCACAATTTCGTTGTTATTTCTTCCACAATTTCATTCTTATTTCTTCTCCAGAGAAGACTCTCTTTAACTCTTTAACTCTTTGGCCCATCTTAGTTTGGGAGTGATTCAGTTTTTTGAGCTGTTGATATATTTTAGATATGAGGCCTTTGTTGTATGGTTAGTGAAGATCTTCTCCCACTCTGTAGGCTTTCTAGTTAATTTGCTAGCTATGTCCTTTGCCATACAGAAGCTCTGCAGTTTAATGCAGTCCCACTTATCCAGACTTTCTCTGAGTTGTTGTTACCACAGAATTTTTAAATGTGTTTTTTAGTAGGACTTTGCTCAGAGACAGTCCCTTAGCTTTTGCACTGAAGGCTACCACTGAACTACTTGAGCCACAGATCCGCTTCTGGTTTTTGGAGGATTAATGGGAGACAGGAGTCTCATGGGTTTTCCTACCAGCATATGCTTGAACCACAATCCTCAGGTCTCAGCCTCTGAATAGCTGGGATCACAGGAATGGGCCAACAAGTAATGTTTTTAAATTCAACAGCTATCAATATTAGCTCAGCTAAAAAGGCCCTAACAGTTTTTTTCATCTTACATACGTTGTAAAAAACATATACCATATGAGGACAAGTCAATTACGCATGATAAATAGGAGGAATTTTCATTGAACTCAAGACATCAAGTAGGAGCTAGTTTTACATTTAAAAAATCATATAAAGCTGTACAAGTCCTCAGCAGGAGATAAAATTCAAATGTATTCTTTATGTAGTTACTCAGTATTGATGGATGGAATGCAGCACACTGGCTGACAGATGAGATACGGGATCACTGAGACAGTGAAAGGTAATCTCTTTCAAAAGCTGACAATTGGGGCAGTGCTGTCATTTTATCAACTATTTAAGGTCAGTGAATCTCAATGTAAAGAGGTTCAAAGGAACCCAAACAAACTGAAAGAGGTAGTGGTCACTGCCTCTTGCTCCAATGCTGAATGGACTGCACCAAGTGATACACTTAATAGCATTTGTGCAACACAGTTCGGATATAACGAGACAATAATATGAACATGTGTATAAAATGATTTTGCATGATTTCTGTTCCGTGTCAACAGAGAACAAATGCATTAAATCACCCCAATGGATTTAGAAATCAGCTAGAGCAACACTTGCAAGCCTCAATGGTGGGCGAAAAGAAAAAAAAGAAAGACTTGCACCTTTGCTGTGAGAGTGCTTGTAATTTCTAGGTGTGGGGTGAGTGGTTAGATTTTAATTGTTCAAACATCTGTTTTAGGAAACACTCAGCGCTGCCAGTCACCACATCCTGTCTGAGTTAATGTTTTCTGCAGCCTGTCCTGCTCACCTGGTAATAAGATTAATAACTTACATGTTATGGTGCAAAACATTGCTTTTGTAGGAATCCAAAACCTTTCCTACCTTTCCAGACCTATCCTTTCTTATGCTTCTATTATTTAATTTGGGGAATCCAAAGTGCATTTCTGCTATTTCCCTTTCATACAGGAAGGGCCTACTCACTGTGCTGCCTGGGAAGCAAGAGGTACTGGGTTACAGAAAAGCAGCTCTCTGCTTTGGTCTGCTAGTCTACACTTGAACAGCTTGAACCTTCCTGCGAGTCCATTGCTTTATTCGGTTTTGTGGCTTAGGAAGATAGCGCTAAGAACAATCGACATAATTTCTAAACCCACACATGAGAAATCTACTCTCTTTCTGTCCTTGCAATTTACCTTCTGTTTTGGGGCTGAATGGTCCTTCTTGGTGGGTTTTTTTGTCATTTATTTGTGTTTTACCATGAAATTACACTTCCTTTACATCCTGTAATCAAAATTCTGTGTCTTTCTACAATGCACCAAAGATCATTCCTACTGTAGATAGCAATGTCAACCCCTCCACTTTTCAAAGAGACATCAACTATCTTATTATCTTTCTATACCTCTTTTCCTAAGCAGTCTTACAAAGGGATATCAAGTCAGATTATGAGAGCAACACATTTTGACCAATATCAATCCTTCCATTACTGTCTTCCATCTTTCTCCATCCCTTCCATAATCTATCTATAATTTTTCCAAGCATAAATGCTTTTATTCTTGCTGGTCCATTCTGGCACTAATTAGGTGTCCTTGAATGTACCCTAAAAGTGTTTTCACCTCTGTTAGTTTTCCTCATGGTATTTCCCACATCAATTTAATAGCACAGTACACAGAACATTTAAGAAAATTTATATGAAGTCTTCTAAGACTTCATTTTTCCACTGCTTCAGGTAAAAGCAGATGCCTGTTTTGCACTCAAAATTGCATGATAGTCTAGATCTCCAGATCATTAGCTAGAAAATAAAGGTAAAAAATAAAATGAAAAATCTCTGACCTCAGTTGCTAAAGTTCACCTACAGTTAGTTAAGCACCAGCTACCTTAATGAGAAATGTTGGAGTTACTTTGTAATGTACTCTGATGACATTTCAGAAATATATTCCAAGATATAGATATAATTGTTGTTTCAAATGAAAAGATTCTGATAAGTCCATTTATATTTTTCCTACATGTAGATGTCTAAAATTTAATGTCTTTGAAGGTATTATGTAAACAAACTTTGTTTTTATTTTTTTAAACATGAATGTCCTTTATGATATCCAGAATGGGCCTTCAGTGTAAGGAAAAGCTGCCAGACACATACATGTCACAACTGGCAATTGCTCAAAGACTCCACTGACCAAAATAGCATCTTGTAGAACTTAAAGGAAAAGCTGCAAATACTTAGTTATCCATCTAAAGAATCAACTGATACCCAGGCAAAGCCCTGTTACTTATTGCAATACATTTTATTAAACAAGTACATCTAAAGCATGCATGTAAAGCATGAGGAGATAAGAAAACGCTCAAGACAAATAAGGAAAAGGCCTGGCTTCCACTGCTAACATAGCAGCTGGAGGAAAATATGAAAGCAAACATCTTAAAACATAGCTGATGCTTCAGTGAACCTGGAGGGCTGAGAGACTTTCTTCTGGGAATGAAGGAATGAAAATATATTTAAGAAAGTAAGCATGACTAAAGCTGAGGGACAGGAAAGACATGATGTGTTCTAGACAAATGAAGACTGCCCTCCATGAAAATATTCTGGCAAAACTGGACCTACACACACACACACACACACACACACACACACACACACACATTTGTATGTATATGCATACATACATACATACATACATACATACATACGTACGTACATACATATGTGTATGTTTATATATGGGGGAATAAACTTGAAAATATTAGTACCATGGGAGGCTCTGAAAGCACTTTAAACTTAACAATAAAGAGCACACAATATACCAACTCCTTTGGGACACAGCAAAGGCAATACTCAGAGGAAAATTTATAGCACTGAGTGCCTACAACAACAAGTTGGAAAAATCGCAAACCAACAAGTTAATGTCTCACCTTAAGCTCCTGGAAAAAGAGCAACAAACCAACCCTAATCCCAGTAGAAGGAAGCAAATTATTAAAATCAAAGCAGAATTAAATGATTTGGAATCCAAAAAAACTATAGAAAGAATCAACAAAACAAGGAGTTGGTTCTTTGAAAGAATTAACAAAATTGACAAATCCTTAGCAAATCTTACCAAAAAAAGAAGAGAGCATATCGAAATAAACAAAATCGCAGACAAAAATGGTAATATCACGACAGAAATTACCAAGATCCAGAATATCATGAGGGAATACTTCTCAAACCTATACGCCAACAAATTTGAGAATCTAGAAGAAATGGATGAGTTCCTAGCCAATATTAACATACCCACATTGAACCAAGAAGAACTAACCCAACTAAACAGGCCTATTTCAAGCTCTGAAATAGAAATGGCAATAAGAGAACTTCCACCTAAGAAAAGCCCAGGGCCAGATGGATTCACAGCTGAATTCTATAAGGTCTTTACAGCAGAGCTCACACCAATACTCCTCAAGCTCTTCAACAAAATTGAAAATGAAGGTTCTTTACCAAACTCATTCTATGAAGCCAGTATAACCCTCATCCCCAAACCAGACAGAGATTCATCAAAGAAAGAGAACTATAGACCTATTTCTTTGATGAACATCGATGCAAAACTTCTCAACAAAATACTGGCCAACCATATACAACAACTTATCACAAAAAATTATACACTATGATCAAACAGGTTTCATCACAGGGAGGCAAAGCTGGTTCAACATACGCACATCAACAGGAGCAAGGACAAAAGTCACATGATTGTCTCAATAGACGCGAAAAAGGCATTTGACAAGATCCAAGACCCCTTTATGTTAAAAGCTCTGGAGAAACTAGGAATCCCTGGAACATTCCTCAATATAATAAAGGCTGTGTATGACAAACCCACAGCTAGTATTTTACTTAATGGCGAAAAGCTAAAGCCATTCCCTCTAAAATCAGGAATGAGACAAGGATGCCCACTCTCTCCACTCCTCTTTAACATAGTATTAGAATTCCTAGCCAGTGCAATAAGGCCAGAAGCAAGCATAAAGGGGATCCAAATAGGGAAAGAGAAAGTAAAACTATCCCTCTTTGCAGATGAAATGATTCTATATTTAAAGAATCCTATGGACTCTACTCCCAAGTTCCTTGAGCTGATTCAAAACTTTGGAAGAGTAGCAGGCTATAAAATCAACCCTCAAAAATCAACTGCCTTCCTCTACGCCAACAGTGAGAGGAATGAGGCAATAATCAGGAAAGCAACTCCTTTCGCAATAGCCTCAAAGAAAATAAAGTACCTAGGAATTAGCTTAACTAAGAATGTAAAGGACCTTTTTGATGAAAACTTTAAAACCCTAAAAAAGGAAATTAAAGCTGAACTAAGGAAATGGAAAAATCTCCCATGCTCCTGGATTGGAAGAATCAACATTGTGAAAATGACAATCTTGCCAAGGGCTATCTACAAATTCAACACAATACCCATCAACATCTCAATGTCATTCTTTAAAGAAATAGAAGAGGCAATACAAAATTTTATATGGAATAATAAAAGACCCCATATAGCAAAAACACTTCTTAGCAGAAAGAACAGTGCCGGAGGATTTTCAATTCCAAACTTTAGACTCTATTACAGAGCTATAATTCTCAAAACAGCTTGGTACTGGCACAAGAACAGGCCTGAAGACCAATGGAATAGAACTGAGGACCCAGATATTAAACCACAGACCTATGGCCACCTAATCTTTGACAAGGGAGCCAAAAAAATAGAATGGAAGAAAGACAGCCTCTTCAACAAGTTGTGCTGGCAGAACTGGTTAAGCACCTGCAGAAAGCTAAAGTTGGATCCTTCTTTGTCACCCTGCACTAGAATTAACTCCAAATGGATCAAAGACCTGGAGGTAAAAGCTGACACACTGAAAACTCTGCAGGAAGGAATAGGAGATACACTAGGCCTTCTTGGCACAGGTAGAAACTTTCTTAATAAGGACCAAGAATCACAGCAAATCAGAGAAAGGCTGGAAAAGTGGGACTGCATTAAACTGCGGAGCTTTTGTATGGCAAAGGACATAGCTAGTAAATTAATTAGGAAGCCTACAGAGTGGGAGAAGATCTTCACCAACCAAACAACAGACAAAGGCCTCATATCTAAAATATATCAACAGCTCAAAAAATTGAATCACTCCAAAACTAATCCCCAAAGTAACAACCATCCCATTAAAAGATGGGCCAAAGACTTAAAGAGAATCTTCTCTAAACAAGAAACAAAAATAGCCTAAAGACACATGAAGAAATGCTCCACATCTCTGGTCATAAAAGAAATGCAAATCAAAACAATGCTAAGATTCCACCTCACTCCAGTTAGAATGGCCAGGATCAGGAAAACGAGTAACAACAGATACTGGAGGGGATGTGGCGAGGAGGGATCCCTACTACACTGTTGGTGTGAGTGTAAACTTGTTCAACCACTATGGAAAGCAATATGGCAGTGCCTCAAAAGGCTAAAACATAGAGCTCCTCTATGACCCAGCAATTCCACTACTTGGCATTTACCCAACTATCCAGAAACTAGGGCATACTAAATCCACTACCACAACAATGTTCATTGCAGCATTATTCACCATAGCAAAAATATGGAACCAACCTAGATGTCCCTCAGTTGATGAGTGGATCAACAAGATGTGGTATTTGTACACAATGGAATTCTATGCTGCTGTCAGAAAAAAACGACATCGACCGATTTGTTAAGAAATGGAATGTCTTAGAAAAAAATCATATTAAGTGAAGTAAGCCAGACTCAAAGAAATTAGGCTCAATGGTTCTCTTCATTTGTCATAATCAGTAGAAACTTTGGGCTCTACTAGCAGAGACCTGCAATAGAGCAAAACCTTGATACATAAGGCCATATAGTATGAAGGTAATTGAAAAGACCCCCAGGATATTGAAACAAAAGCCATACAATGAATGATTGTTGTCCTTAATGTACTATGTTATCTCTCATCTCTTTTGCTGTCCCTTGGTTATCTCATATTGTTACAGTATCTCACTTTGTTATCTGATATATTGGATTTATTTGTATTTGGTTATTTCAAATTGGATAGGGAAGGAGGGAAAACAAAGACAGGGAGGGGGGTGGAGGGGAGGGTAATGGGGACCAAGACATGTGAAAGGGTGTCAATATTTGTGAATTAATGCACCTTCTATCTGGAAAATATCATGTAACCCTTTTACCTACACACCCTGGACCTACACACACACACACACACACACACACACACACACACACATTTGTATGTATATATATGCATGCATACATACATACGTACATATGTGTATGTTTATATATGGGTGAATAAACTTGAAAATATAAGTACCATGGGAGGCTCTGAAAGCACTTTATATTCTATATGAGCTTGATATTTTCTTCTGTGGGGCAATAGGGGTTAATAGGGGGCAGGTATGAATTAGTGAAATTATATCATAAGCCCCGACAGAAGTCTGACTCACCATTGGACATGAAGAAACAGAAAAAGACTAAACATTAGTGTAAATGGTGGGAGATCGAATGGCTTATTCTACACTAATTTTCAGCACATAAAGTGAAGTGGAGTTGAGAACATGTACATATTATTACAATAGGAATGCATACTACGTCTTAGTTATAGAATGAGAAGAGAGTGCATCTGTTGTCACTGAAATAGGAACTTTGGAGATGGTACTCTATACTAGATGTCCTATGCTGTAATGGAGCTTTTATCAGTAAAATAAAGTAAAACTTCAAGCACAGAATACACATGTAAACTTATGATAAAAATCAGTTCTTTCAAGTTTTTGGATGGAACTTCAAGGGACAGGGAATAATAGAAGCAAGTCCTGGAGACTGGTTTCCTTAAAGCACCTGCTCATTCTTAAAAGCAAAGTATATTCAAGAAGTGGAAGGGGACTAAGAGGTTTCAGCACTATCATGGGCCATGTACTCCTAAACAGAAAAAGGAGTTTAGTCTCCTCGACTATTCAATTCAGATCTATGAGGATTCATGCTCCATAAAGTAAGATCAATATGGACCCCAAAAAACTAAAACCAGACACAATTAATCTCATTTATGGATAGAATAGGTCTGCACTCTGCCTAATAGAGAAGAGTATCTGCTCTAAGGAAAGCATGCCATCAACAGCCTCGCATTTTACTGTCCTACATGGCAGCCTCTGGCCAGGTGGCAATGTCATAATATTAAAGTAATGAAATGGATTTCAAGTAACAATGTATTCAGTTAAATGATCACAGTTCAAGTGCTCATCAGCCGCTAGTTGCAAGCTAACAGCCTATTGTAATACACAAACAAAAAAGGTTGTCCAAAATCCTAGGAAGTTCTATGGAACATCCTATTCTAATGTCTATGAGGGAAAATGAGAGCAGAAAAATGGTAGAAAGGTTCTGAGAGATACTTCAGCAATTTTGAAATTGCTGTAATTATACTTTTATAACTTTCATCAGGGTATAGTATATCTTGATATGATTTATTATATCTTAATATAACTCATATCTTTATATAATTTATAATAAAAGGTGCTACATTAAAATATACATGATATTTTGTTTTTAATTCAAGGATAGTGAGGCCAACAGATCAAGAGAAGTCAACTGTCATGAAAAAGAGGATTTCTGCTCTACAGTTTCCAAGAGGAAGGGTATACATAACATTCAGGGCCATAGAGAGAAATACTGATATTAGTGAAGAGGCAGAAGGAATGAGGCCAAAGCTGGAAACAGCCTTTACTGTGGCCTCTGTGAAACAGAGGAAGAGTAATCAGACTCTGCATTGGCTAGTTTGAAGATAACTGTGGGCGTTGGGAATCAAACATCTAATACTTAGCCCTTGAAGGTTAAGGATCAGAATATTGCATATTTGATAGATATTGTAGGAGGTTGCGATTAGGGGCTATGGATTGGTTAGGGTGTCTATAAAGGGGATGCTCCATGATAATCAATTACTGTCACCAGTCAGAAAGATACCAGCTGTCACAGCATCTAGAGTTCAAAAGATGTGGTACTTATGCACAATGGAATTTTATGTTGCTGTCAGAAAGAATGGCATCATCCCATTTGTAAGGAAATGGAAAGACTTGGAAAAAATCATAGTAAGTGAAGTAAGCCAGACCCAAAGGAACATAGGCTCAATGGTTTCCCTCATTTGTAATAACTAGAACACGTCTAGGACTCTCCTAGCAGAGTATTCCAATAGCTTAAAACCAAGGTACATAAGGTCATATAGGATGAGACTAAATGAAAGGATCTCTAGGATATGGAAACAATAGGTTTATTAGTGTGATTGTTCTTCTTAATGTACTATGTTATTTCTCTTCTCTTTTTTTGCCCTTATGGTTAATCTCATGTTATTACTGTATCTGACTTTGTTACCTGGTATATTGCATGTACAGTTATTATTTATTTGAAAGGGGAAGTGAAGAAAATCAGATAATTGGGAGGGGATGGAGGGAGAGAAAAGGGGACAGAAATATGAGAAGAGGTATCAATGGTAAAATAAAAGAAATATTGGGAAAAAAAGAAATTAGGGATGTAGCTCAGAAGTAAAGTGTTTGTCCCATGTGCATAAGGTTCATAAGGCACTAGATTTGATACCTAGTATATGAGAGAGAGAGAGAGAGAGAGAGAGAGAGAGAGAGAGAGAGAGAGAGAGAGAGAGAGAGGTAAAAGAAAGAATAAAAGGAAATAAAAGAGGAAAGGGAAAAATTAGGTTACAAATGACAGTGGTTTCCCAATGATTTCAATTTAGATCATTTATGGTCAAGGAAGATATTTTGTGTGACTTTAAATTTATTGATCCTTTTTTTTTGCCAGTCCTGGGCTTGAGCTCAGGGCCTGAGCACTGTCCTTGGACTTTCTCAAGGCTAGAGTTCTACCACTTGAGCCTCAGCACCACTTCTGGCTTTTTTCTATGTATGTGGTACCCAGGAATCGAACGCAGATCTTCATGCATGCTAGGCAAGCACTCAACCACTAGGCCAAACTCCTGGCCCCTTATTAATCCTTTTTTAAACAATATAAAATACTGTTTATCATTGTCCATGAACACTTGAAATTAGTATGTATTATACTTTTGCTTGGTTTATTAGTTTGAAAAAGTTAACCAAAAGGATCCAGCCTTCTCTGTTTTTATTTTCTACTTATTTGTTCAATAAACAATTGAAAGGAGGTAGAATTTGCTTTCACATTGTGTGCTTGTATAGTTTCTTCAATCTTCAATCAGTTTTTGCTTTATGTAATTTGAGGGCATACTTTAACTGTATAAACGTTTAGAATTAAGACCATTTGGTAAATTAAATTCCTTTTATGCATTTTTATTATTATCAAGGTTATATTGTAATTATCAAGATTACAGTTACATAATGTAGATGAACAGTTTGTTTCTTTTTTAACAATGTCATGCCTTCTCTCACCCTCTCCCAGATTTTCCTTCCCGTCCACACCCTTAAATTGTGTAGTTCATCTTCAACATAGTGATTAGTGAGTACAACTGAGACATTTGTTTACCCTTTATTCTGTGCTACTTCCTTTCCCTCACAAAGACAGATAAATGAACAAACAATACAAAAGAAAAAGGGAACAACAACAGCAACAAAGAAAAAAAGACTCTTTGTTTCCATTTCCTGGGGTTCATTTCAATAAATAATATTTTATATGATAAGAAATACATAGGTATTGTGTCTCTGTGTTCCTCTCCTAAGAGTATCCTCTTTGGTCTCACTGTGTGTAAATACTGAGACTTGAAATATAAATACATACAAATATACATATATACATATATCCACCAAGTATGTTTATTTGTAGATTTATAGGCACATTCTAGCTACCAAAAATGAGGGAGACCATGCAATCTATATTTCTCTAGGTCTGGCTTATGATGCTTTATTTAATTTTTCCAGTATTTCCATTTCCTTATGAATGTTACAACATTATTCTTTTTGATGGATGAGTAGAATTCTATTGTGTCTATGTACATTTCATAAATCTATGAATGTCCAATGCACGCATGAAGAAATGTTCAGTATCTCTGGCCATGAAGGTAATGCAAATCCAAACAACACTGAGATTCTACCTCACTCCACACAGAAAGGTCATTATCAAGAAAAGAACAATATCAACAAATGCTGGCATGGATGTGGCCAAAAGGGAACTTGATTAAACTTGTTTAAACACTTTGTAAAGCAGTATGAAGGTTCCTCAAAACACTAAATAAAGAGGTACCTATGCCCTGAAATTCCTCTCCTCAGCATTTATCTAACGGTACATTGCTTATCATAGCCAAGATACAGAATCAACCCAGATGCCCTTCACTTGTTGAATAGATCATGAATTAATGCCTTTATGACTAAGAAACATTCTTGCTTTAAAATTTACTTTGTTTAACATGAGCATGAACAATCAGGTTTATTTTAAAATATTTTTATTTCATTTTAACCTATTTCATGACTTTATACATCAGTATATTTTAAATAAAGTCATATATTCTCTCTTGCTTTTCCAAACTAAATCTGAAAATCTCTGCTTTTTCATCAGAATGTTTAAATACTTATATATAAAATAGCTTTTATATTAGATTTAAATATTCAGTCTTGCTCTTTTCTCTTCTTACTTCTTTGTGAATTAATGATTTTTTTATTATTCCATCTCATCTTCATAAGCATTTTCACCAAAAGTTTCTGTCCTGTTCAGTTTTTAATGATGCTTTTATGTTTGGTAGCATAGGGGTTTAACTCTTTACAGTATAATTTCAGTATTATAATACTAAATTATAATAAAGCATAATACAGTATTATGCCATTTATACATAGATATGAACCTTAAAGTAATGTAATTCTTCCCAATTAGATTCTATGCAAATTACAATCTTTTAAATGAGAAAATGTTGTAATCTCATTTTGCTTTTCTATTTTTTTGTTTTTGGATAACATTAATGTTATCTATTTATATTTTTAAATAACTTCATTGCATGTTTTAATGCAGTTTTCCTTATTTCTTGTTCCTTGTGAACATTTAGGCCTTCATGTCTACAGATTTATAATTTAATCAAATGTGGAACTTTAAATGTTAGTTATAAAATATTTCTTCTGTTTCTTAGTTTCTCTTCTCTTTTGTGGTCTCAAAATACTTGTATTTAAGTCTCCTTAAATTCCAAATTTTCAGATTTTATATCTTTTTTACTTTATTTAGGGTATTTTAATTGTGTAGGGAAGAATTCTTTTCCTTGACCAACATAGGATTCCCAATAGGATCTGAAAATAAAATCTATGCAAAGGTATTAATTAAATAAAAACATATAAGTTTATTTAACAAGTTATCTATGACACAGAAATCTTCAGAAATGAGATCCAAAGAAATAGGATGTCAGTATATTTCTACTGTTTGATTAAGAAATGGAGAAAAATGGGAGTCAGATGTGACGACTGGTAGGAATAACTCAGTTGGAACTTAGTATGGCTGATTAGTGTAGAAATTATTAGCTCAGAAATTCTTGTGCCATATATCATATATTTTAATGTACATCTAAAATATAATTATTTAATCTAATTATTTTTCATTTAAATTTTATTGTAAACATGATATTCAGAAGAAGTACAATTGCACCAATTCATTTCTTTTTTGGACAGTATTATTCCCTCCCTCATTTTCTCCCACATATCCCCTCCCCAACCCTTTCCCCTTAAGTTGTAAAGCTCATTTTCAACATAGTGTCTAGTGTGTCACTGTTACATTGGTTCACCCTATGCTTCCCCCAAATGAAATAAACTCATATACAAGATAAAGGGTACAGAAATCAAAAATAGTAGCAACAGGGAATAAACCAAAGAGAAAAAAGAAAATAATTGCAGAAAAACAAAACTGTAAAGCATTGCTTAAAAAAGAAATTCTTGTGCCTTCAGAGATAAGGATATTCCTTTACTCCCAGTATGGAGATTGTATGAGCTCTTTTTTTTTCTTTATTATCTTTAAATAATTGCACTTACTATGGTTACTATTCCCAGACCAGTTTAAAAACACAATCTTGATGGATACTACGGCTTTCATTATTCTCTCCCGTCTTTCCCAACACTATCATTCTTTGATTTTCTATTTTTATAATATTATGACTGCAAAATCCCTGCTCTGGCAAGGACACAATCTTTCTGTGGGACCACCTTACCTCCTAAACGTTCCATTGCTTCTCACATTTTCACATTGAGCATTAAGCTACCAGCATATGAACCTTTGCGGACACATTCACCTCATCTCCAAACTACAGCCTATGTGTACCTGCCACAGGAGATCAGGGAAGTCCAGGGACCTGTACTGTACGACATGTTTCTGAGGCGAAAGTGCAGACACTCTTCATAGGTTTTGTGGCCTGCTTTGGGGAGAGAAGAGGAAGAGGGTCAGAACCAATCCAGTTTCTGAGGTTTTCTCTGTTGTTTAGTTTAAAATACTCTGCAGTGCAAGATACTTTCTTTGGGGGCTCTGTTTGGAGCCCTGGGAATTGCTATGCCTTCAAGTTTATCAATATTGCAGCATTGTTTAATCTTCTGATTCCTTAGCATAAATGTTTTCATCTCAGGCATTGCCATTTTCTTCTTCAGCAATTTGATTTTGTCTTTTGTTTATATCTGACATATTTTTACTCAACGTGCTGCCTCTTTTTCTAGTTTCTTGAGTACACAAAATGTAACTGAAGTGATTGGCTTTAAGTCCTTGTATGAATTAAGTCTATGTATGAATTTGATGGGTTGTATTTAAATTGGTTTTTCTCCTCAAATGAGTTGCACCTTCCTGCCTCATTGTGGGCTTTCGGCATGAAGTCCCCGCGTTGTACATTTTACAATTTATTATATGTAAGAAATATATATACATATGAAAATTCCAACAAATATTCTGACTTACATTATTTGCTCTTCAGTTATTGAATATGCTTTTCCTATTGAGCTGGTTATGAGCTCATTCTTTTGGATTATAAAGGTTTTCTTACATGTACTGTTCTTAGGGCTTGAACTTAGTGCCTAGGTGCTTTCTCTGAACGTTCTTTCCTCAAAGTTAGTGTTTTACCAACTGAGCGACAGTTCCATTTTGGCTTTTGTTGGTAGTCATTGGTGATAAGAGTTGGACAGTCCAGGCTAGCTTTGAACTGAGATCCTCAAATTTTTACCTCCTGAGTAGCTAGGATTACGGGTGTGAGGGCCCAATGCCTGATGATATATAAAATTAATTGTTATTATTTTATAGCTTAAACTTTTAGGAATCTAATTACTGAATGGACACAAGCATTAAAATGATTCTTCCTTCATAATGAATTGTTTTTGCTGTTTTCTACCAGTACTCAGTTTCTACTGGTGAAATTACTTTTAGAACTATTTTTACTTATCTATTTTATTTAAAGTATTAGGATTCTTACTGGAATTAGTATAAAAATCAATAATGAGATACTTTATGCTGCCTATTTTTGCCAAGTATTTTAAATCCAACATCGGTTCGTAATTACAGCAACCTCATTTTTTGATAGTCACATTTGGTTACTTAAATAATCACAAGCTGATCTATTGGTTAATGTAGCCATCTCCTGAATTTATTGAATTTACCTATTCTTTTTGAGAGAACAGAAAAACAGTTTCCAAGTTTTGTTTCATATGTTGACTATAATTGAAGCTACATGTCATGTGATTATTGTTCTCTTACTTTCTCAGTGAGACCCATCTGAAATTAAATATTCTTCTAACTTGTAATTTTGCTTTATCAAGTTTATTTACAAGAGCTGCATTTTCGTGTGTTGTGTGTGTGCGTGTGTGTGTGTGTGTGTGTGTGTGTGCACTTTTAGGAGCTTGGAATGGTGGAATCTTAATATCAAATAGAGTATTTTCAGGAGTTTGGAACATACATGAGAAAAATATCCTAAAGACATGGTAGGAAAGATTGGGCTCTGACATTGGCTCCTTAGAGCAGCTAAAGAAGAGGCAATGGTATATTTTACTTTTGAGGTCTTACTGTCTTGTGAATAGAATAATCAGAAGCAGGGAACTTTACTTTAAAAAATAAATTAACTTTTTATTAAAACCAGATGATTAGACCATGGACAAAGTACAATCATGAGCTAGGCTTATCTGATAATCTCTTATGTGATTTCTTTAGTATTTTATAAGGACCAACAAATATTGAGGAGGAGAGCACCTTCCATCATTCTCTCTGAAAATTTTCTGTTATATGAACAACTTTTCAATTCATAGAAAGTTCACAATAAATGTTGCACCTGGCTAAAATATTGTTTAACTACTAATAATTAGTATCTGCTCATATTTGTATGAGATGCTGCTTATATTAAATCTGTTATTTGTCTTCTGTAGGTTTAAATTCAGGTTCAGATGTAGTTCAGGCAAATCAAATTATGTAAACAAGTTACAAAATAATTTCATTTCCTCATGTCATGTCCACAATATAAACTTATCAAAATGAGAGTAGCCCAAGGTTGAAGAGGGCAAACTAATCAAATTGACTTATAAAAGACTTGTAGATATATTTGAAATAAAATGTAAAGTAAGCACCAGAACAATCTATAATAATAAAAAGTTACAGAGTAAGGCCAAATATATATATTTATATAAATATATATGGGGTATATTGATAATTTTCTAGTCACATTAGGGTTTAAGATTCAAAATACAATATATCAAAAATTTGCAATCGATATGAAAACAATCAAAAGTATGAATATAAAATAAAAGCGGGATAATACGATAACTAATTACAAAGTACCCTCTATACTAAAAACATTAAGAACACACATTTGTTCTTAGATTTCTAGTAGCCAGTTAGTAACAGGAAACTTGATGAGTTACAGAATTTGCATGGATGTTAAGCTAGAATTAACTTTCGTAAAACAAAGCAAAGCACAATTTATTCTGAAATCAGAAGACTCGTATTTTCTTATCTTTATGAGATAATAAGAGATAATGAGATTATAAGACAGTAACAGCATCACCTATGTAATGTACATAGTAAAGAGTTTTAGAACAAACTAACAAGTCAAGTAGCTAACTGCATTTTGGGGGTGATTTGATCTTGTATTTGGGCATCATTTGTGTAAAATGGGAATACAACAAAGCAAGAAATACAGCAAGACAAGCACAGAATAGAACCCTTGCTCAACCACCACCCAAACTTGTTTCAAGGAGCTTAGATTTTTCTGGGTTCCAGTTTTCTCATCTGGAAAATAATGGCGCTGATCTCAGAGGTTTTTTCCAGCTCACATATTCTAAGAAAGGAACCATGTGATTTACTACAAACTTGAGAGTCAATAAGACACCTTTCCCTTTCACTGTCTGCAAAATCAATTTGAAACAAAATGAGTAAAATAGTTCTCCAAAATTAAGCAGAAAATGACTTTGTATCTCACTGGATAGAATGTGGCTTTCATTTTATACACATTCATGCCTATAATTTATACATAGATTTACCCATATCATCAGCAGAGATAAATAGATCTTAAGTGTATCCACAGATAAGTACCCAGCAACTTCTCAGTGTTATAAATGAGCATTTCCACATCTCAAAATGGAATTGAAGCCAGAGACTTGTGGCTCATACTTATAATCCTTGCTACTCAGATGGGTGAGATCTGAAGATTGTGGTTCAAAGCCAGCCCATGCAGGAAAGGCTGTGACACTCTTATCTCCAATTAAATCACAGAAAAGCCTGGAACTGGTGCTGTGGCTCAAGTGGTAGATTGCTGGCCTTAGTCAAAAGAAGCTCAGGGATAGCACCTAGTTCAAGCCTTAGGACTGACAAAAAAAAAATGAAATAAAAATGGATTGCAGGTGGGGGCCAGTGGCTCACATCTGTATCATAGCTACTCAGGAGACTGAATCTGAGGAGTGAAATTTGAGGCCAGCATGGGCAGGAAGGTCCACCAGACTCTTATCTCCAATTAAGCACCAAAATTCCAGGAGTGTGTCAAGTGGTAGAGTGCTATCCCTTGAGCAAAAAAGCTCAGAGACAATGCCCAGACCTTGAGTTCAAGCCTCAGACACCCCCACCCCCACAAGGATGGATTGAACTGGGAAAGAAGTTGAGTGTTCTATCAAATATCAACTAATATTTTATGAGCACAGACTGTGAAATATATTATTCTGGGTATTGTAGAAAATATCAGCAAACTCTTTTAAGAGAAGAAGGGATCATTACTACCAAGCTTAGCATTTCTCACTAGTAAGATATTTTCAATAAATTATTCATTAGATTCACTTCTTATACCACTATGATTTTTAACCTTCAATAAATAGTGGCAGCTCATTTTATATTTAAAGCAAGGTCTTATTAAATGTTAACTATTGTATCTGATATGTAAGTTATATGCATATTTCTAAGAAACTTAAATTTTTCTGTTGTTTTTCTCTTTTAATTTTTCTATTTCTTTGGTACACCATTTCTTAATTAAAAGATCAATTTTATTTCATAAGCACTAGTATCAACTAATACCAGCAAGATAAGCTGCCAATTTCTCCTGGACTTAGCACTGCAGCAAAAAAATATTTATAATAGTGAGCAGAAAAAAATAGTGAGTAGAATGTTCATTTTTTTTGCTCTTCACAATGGTGGGAGTATCATGTAAATAAAAAGAGATTGAAGGAGAAGGCAGAGGGAGGACTGAACTTCATATGACTTCATTGCCAGTTTCTAGGGAGCAGTCTATCAAACATGAGACACTCATTTCTCAACTACACTAAATTCAGGATTCTCTACCACTTACCAGAATTTAGGAAAATCATTTTCTCAGGACATTGTCTGGGATTAAAGGTAGATTCTGTATACACTAAAACACTTGATAAATGCTACCTCCTTTTCCACAGTAAATAGCTTATAAAAGTAAGTCATACAAACAAAAAAAGTATTCTAAAATTCTCTATCATACCTCAAACATAACTGTTTCTGTTAAGATTTTTATCTTTTCTGTACAAGAATGTTAGTGTAAGAAAAACAATTTTTGTCTCCTGAACTTGGCACTGAACTAGGTTTCCTATTCAAATCTAGACACTTACTCAAATCATTTTTACTGGTAATACCTATATATACCACTTACAATTTAGACATGTGAATGAATTCTCAAAGTAATAGCTAAAGTTGGTACTTTTGTGTTTTTCCATTTGCTAGTAGTCTTTTTTAAGTAGCTCCAAAAAACACATGATCTTGTTGGATCTTGCTGTCTTTACCATGTGTTAAATCTGAATTAGGCTGTAACTGACAAAAATGATATGAAAGAGTAGCTTACTTTCACTTCTCTCTTTTGTGTTTCGTTTCAGAATGACAGTGATCCTGATTAGCAGCTTGAGAAGATGGATAAAGCACAGCAGGAGAAATTGAATGTGAGGATGGCAGGTCGTTAGTAAAGACATTCAATTTAGAACAAGTTTGTACTTATACAAAATTCTATGTGCAGATGGACTATTTTAAATGTTCTTGAACAATCAATGAATTTAATATTCTAAAAGAAGATGGGAACATGGTGGTTCAAAATCACTAAGCTGAGCATATGTACTTAAACTGTGTTAAGAGGGTAACTCTCCCGACATGAGTTCTCATGCAAACGTAATTTTAAAAGGAAGTGAAATGATAAACTTGAACTTCTTTGAGAAAAATATGACATGATGAACATGTTATAGAGTGTATATAGGTTGAATATTAAAGATTTTTAGGACTGCAGTAAAGAAAGGGCTATATTTAGTAGCATGAATTAGCATGTTATTTGTTTATAGGCTTTGCATTATGTACTTGGCAAACCTAGAAGTAGGACAGGATAAACTTTTGTGAATTTCCTCAAAGGAAAGCAACCTTTGATTGGCTGCCTATAGGGTAATGAAGTGAAGATGGGGTAAGAGATCAGGGGCTCCCAAAAGCCTGATCAAAAGCAGAGATGGCATTGTGCTCACTCAATGTGATAGCAAGTAATCTGGAAGACTTAGTGAACTTGAAGGAACAGAACAAATAAAGGTCAAGGGGTATTTTGAAAGTAACCCCTGGACTTGGTGGTCTGTGCATTCACTGTGTACTTTCTCCAATTCCTCTCGGCCTTTCTCTAAAGAACCCATCCTCTTTCTAGACTACCAGTAACTTCCACAGTTAGCCTGAGTCAGACTTAAAATTTGAGGGCCAGATGAGTCCTCATTCCCACAGGCTGAGCTTATTCTTATTTTTACTTCTGCTTCCTGGCATTGCCAGTCCATGTTGAAAGAATGACAGGAAAGTTGACTATGGACAATCACTGACCAAGGGAAACGTGGGTATCTAAATCATTGGGAGGGAATTCTTAGATGCTAGAACACATCTACTTTTTCATTTTTCAGCTGGTTGAGAAGCATATAGAAAATAAGAGCCCATTGCATTGCTCTTTCCTTGTCTTAATAACATTTTTCTGCTATATCACTCTCCCAAGTTTGCACTTCCTCAGCAACAGGGTAAAATTAGCATCCTTGCCTTAGACAATGCTTACTAAAAAACCTAGGTTAAGACATACCTGTGCTGCCAGGTGCACACTACTCTACCAAGCTTTATGTTGATGGAGATGGAGTCTTGTCCTGGCTGGATATGAACAAGTATTCTATCCCTCTCAATTTCCTAAATTGCTAAGATTACCAGCATATTCGCTTCTTAGACATCTAAGGGAAAATAAACAGGATATATATATGCAGATAGATAGATAGATAGATAGATAGATAGATAGATAGATAGATAGATAGATAGATAGATAGATGATAGACAGACAGATATGAATTGAAAACTAAAGAGTCTAGTAAAAGGTCAAATAGTGACGAGATAGTCTCTGTCACCTTTTCTCCCTCTGTATGACTAAGGAATATGTGCAAAAGAACAGGCATGGCTGTGTTGTGATAAAACTTTTGTTTATTTTGGTGGTTTTGTGGGGTTTTTTTCCCTTGAATCTTCATTTAATAAAGAGATACATCAATGGATAGCTTCGTGGTATACACATTTTTGTACACCACCAAGAGACATTTACATATATTATACTATGTGGAACCATATAATTCACTTAATAAGTAAAATTTAGTATTTGTGGAGCATTCATGGGAAGCAGGCAATGGATGAACACTGGGAATTTCCTTCCATGGGAATTTTTCGTTTAATAGTATTTAAAAAATAGTATTGGCAAAAGAAAAACACTGGATGTGTTGGAAGCATCTAAGATAAATACCATGTCATCATCATCTGATTTCCAGACCGGAGGCAGAGCAGAGTTCTAACTACCTGATGCATGTTAGGATATGGAGTCTCGCTTTTTGTCTTAATAAAAGCAAGGCACACCTGGATTTGGCCTAAAGCTATAGTGTGCACTTTTGTTCTCGTGTTTGGGACAGAGGTCTGGAGTGGAGCAATGTGTTTAGGACTTAGTGCTCTATAAATATTTCTAAGTATGTACCATTTTAATGTAATGGCTTGTAATTTCATCCTTGATATTTGTTCATTTTCTTTTGTGCAAGAGTAATCACACTTCCTATACTATATACCAGTTTTCTTCAAAGGACAACCTACATGGACCCGATGAGGAAATAACACAAATTTGATAAAACTAAAATGTAAATTTTAATAAAGATACCTTTATTAAAACACACACACAAACACACACACACACACACACACACACACACACACACACATACACACACAAATGGCTGTGTACCCATGGTTCGTGCCTGTAATCCTAGCTACTCAGGAGGCTCAGATCTGAGAATGGAGGTTTGAAGGCAGCCAAAGCAGGAAAGTCTGTGGGAAGTAGCACTGGGATTTAAGTGGAAGAGCACTAGCCTTGAGCTAAAGAAGCCCAGGGATAGTTCTCAAGCCCAAAATTCAAGCCCAGGACTGGCAAAAAATAAAAATAAAACCCAAGAAAAACAAAACATCACAACTGATCAATTAGGCAGATGTGCCAAACACTACTATTTATTGTGCTTACAGACAAACAGTTTAAGAGTTAGTTTGACAAACAGCACTGTGTCAAATGGACACGCTATATATAATTAGCACACTTACATAATATATATTGTATGTATAGCCAAGTGCACATTAAATAAGAATGAAAATGTATTGTGAAATTATATCAAAGATAATTAAGAAATGCTATGAATACCAAGAAAAAATTAATGGAATAATAGCTACTGAAAATAATCCTTATAGCATCAGTTAGGGTTCTTTAGAAATAAATTCAAATTTTAAGAGAAGGACTTGAGAGAATGTGTTTCAAGTGGTAGAACACTTGACGGGAAAGCACAAAGACTTGAGTTCAAATTCTAGTACTGCCAAAAAGTAATAATAAGCCTTACATAATATCAATGATAGGAAGCATCCATTGCCTGGCGCCTGCAATCCTAGCTACTCAGGAGGCTGAGATCTAAGGATGGTGGTTCAAAGCCAGCCAGAGCACAGAAGTGTATGAGACTCTTATCTCCAGTTAACCTTCAGAAAACCAAAAGTGGTGCTGTGGCTCAAGTAATAGAGCTGTAGCCTTGAGCTGAAGAACTCAGGGATAGCACCCAGGCCCAAAGCCCTAAGCCCAAAGATTAGAACCTATGGCTCAAGTAGCAGAGCCCTTGCCTAACATTCAAATAGCTCTGAGTTTAGTCCCCAGGACACAAATGAATTACAAAATGAAGATTCAGTTATCAAACTGATGAATTAATGCCTTTAAAAGTGTGTGAGCAGTAATTTTGAGTCAAGCTACATTATTGACCAATTTTTAATTTTCTAAGGGTGTACAATGTTTAAGCCAGCATTTTCATAATCAAGTGATCAGTTCATTTGAACCTAAGCACACATCCAATCACCCATTCAATTCCTCTAACTATCCTTCTTAAAGAACATACCCTCGGGGCCAGGACTTTGGCCTAGTGATAGAGTGCTTGCTTACATTGTACAAAGACCTGGGTTTGATTCCTCAGTACCACATTCATAAAGAAAGCCAGAAGTGGTGCTGTGGTTCTATTGGTAGAACTCTAAACTTGAGAAAGCTTAAGGACAGTGCTCAGGACGTGAGTTCAAGCCCCTGGACTGGCAAAAAACAAAAACAAAACCATTATTTTCTACAAGATAACCTCTTATTTCCGGCCACTCCCCGGCTTAATGAAAGAGATCATTCCTAAGCTGAATACAACATAGTAGTAGTACTAATAGTAGCACTCCTACTAGTAAACTAATGTACAATGCATTTTCAATTCAACATGTCTGCTTATTGGTACAATATATATTGACAAACATCACCCCTGTATAATTACTAATGCATCATTACTGGTGCTCTGTCCAGCACTGTCTTACTCAGGTATGTGGTACCTTGATAAGATAGTCTGCAGGGATCTTTTACGTGTTTCTTCTGGAAGTCTCAGAAGAACTTCCTTCTAGGAAATAGCTGTCAGTGGAAATTGGTCTCTAACTGTATTTCAATTGTGAACAAAACCTCAGTTTCCTTAGCCTTGCGAACAGCTTGTGTTTGTGAATATTAAGGAAGATGGGGCTGATAGCAAGATGGAAAGAACTAAGTTCACTAATAACTCTGAATCATGAAGGCTTAGGGAAGCACTATTCCATTTGGCCAAAGAACAACCATTCTATGAATCTTTTGAGTTTCATATGCAATATGTAATGAGTAAATATTGAAATAAATGATATTTTGAATAAGAAGGTCAAAGCACTTCCAAATCAATAGATGACAGCAGTCAACCAAAGTTAAAATGTTCTATTAGTAAATTTAGTTAAGAAATTTAACTTGCTATTCATCATAAAGTCAATGAAGAATATATTACAATTTTTGTTTAAATTTTATATTTGCTACCTATCTCCATGAATATGTTATCGCTAAAGTTCAGGGAGGGTGTTTTACTACTTTAATCACAGAAATAGAGCAACATTAGGTAGCCACTATATTTTAATCAAATTCTATATTCATATTCATTTGGTCCATCTTCCAAAACTCCAGTGAGTTCTGAGTCCATTTCAAAAGAAGCCTAATGAACCCATTCATTTTATATTTTTGTTATAAAATATTTATTAAATATAAACACAAGTAGTTTGTATACTTGGCTCATAAATATATGGTAAATATTATTATCTCAAAAGATCAGTGACATTTGTTTTTTAAATTTTTTTTTGCCAGTCCTGGGACTTGAACTCAGGGCCTGAGCACTATCCTTGGGTTTTTTCAAGGCTAGAGCTTTATCACTTGAACCACAGCTGTACCACAGCCACTTCCAACTTTTTCTGTGATCCTGAGGAATGAAACCCGTGTCTTTGTGCATGTTAGTCAAGCACTCTATCACTGGGCCAAACTCCAGGCCCCAATATTTATTATGTTAGGTACATCATTAATTACAGTTTTCATGAACATAATAGCAATGTTATAATCCATCTTGAAGGAAAAAATATAATGCCACTCAATATGTAGTATCTTTACATAAAATTATTCTTAAAGGAAATGTCAAGTGATAGATTAATTTAATGTTGCTTAAATGGCACAAAGAGAATCATTTTTTGCTTTTTTATTTATTTTATATTAAAGAATTTATTAACATTGATTTTTACATCATATTTCAAATGATGTATTTAACAAACAAGTATTCAAGAAGGGAATCTATATACAATCATTGGCACTTAGATTTTAGAACATAATTAAAATTAGGCTGAGGGTTTGTATGTCATAGATACATATTAATCTATGTAATAAAACATGTCTATGGAGTCATAGATTTTTATGTCTATATAGTTGTGTTTATATTTCCAATACTATGTCCATGGAATTGGGTACGCAAATATCATATCCACATTCTTGTACTGTTTTGATCTAATAGCCACTTATTAAGCCACATATTTTGTTCCTTTGGTCTTGACTTGTCTCACTCAACATGATTTACTCTAAATTCATCCACTTCCCTGCAAATGCTATTATTTTGTCTTTTGGCTACGTAGAATTCCATTGTATATATATACCACATTTTCTGTATCCATTCATCTGCACTACAACATCTGGATTGTTCCCATTGTCTGGCTATTGTGAATAATTCAGAGATGAACATAGCTGAGCAAGTGTTATTATCATATCTTGTGTTATAATGTTCAGGATAGATGCCCAGGAGTGGTATGGAGGAATCATAGGGAAGGTCAATTTTCAGTTATTTAAGAAACCTCCACACTGCTTTCCAGAGTGGCTGAACTAGCTTACAATCCCACCAGCAGTGCAGTAGGGTTCCTTTTTCTCCACAACCCCACCAGCAACTGAATTCAAAATCTTGGCCATTCTTGTTGGGGTAAGGTAGTATCTTAAGGTTGTTTTTATTTGCATTTCTTTTATGACCATGCGTGATGAGCATTTTCTCATATGCTTTGCCATTTTAACCTCTTCTTTTGATAAGTCTCTCTTTAGTTCCCTTGCCCATTTAGTGATTGGTTTGTTGTGTTTGGGGGGATTAGTTCCTTGAGTTCCCTGTAGATACTGGATATTAAGCATTCATCTGACATATTATTGGAAAATACCTTTTCCCAGTTGGTTGGCTATCTTTCTATTTTTGTGGCTATGCTTTTATCTGTGCAGAACCTTTTTATTTTTAGGTAGTCCCATTTATCGAGTCTCTCTCTAATCTATTGTGACCCTGGGACTCTGTTGAAGAAGTTTTTGGCTGTGCCAATGAGTTTCAGTGTCTCTCCAACTCGATCGTGTAGCAGTTTCAAGGTTTCTGGTGGACATTAAGGTCTTTGATCCATTTTGAGTTAATGCTTGTGCATGGAGAAAGGCTAGGGCCAATTTTTAGTTTTCTGAATGTGGCTGCCCAGTTTTGCCAGCACCAATAATTAAATAAGCTGTGTTTGTTCCACTGTAGGTCTTTGGCTGATTGTCAAATACAAGTTGACTATAGGTATGTGGTTCTATTTCTGGATCTTCTATTCTGTTCCATTGATCTTCTGGTCTATTTTTGTGCCAATACCATGCTGTTTTTGTTATTATGGCTCTATAGTAGAGTTTGAAGTCTGGTATTGTAATACCACCTGCACTTCTCTTTTTGACTAGAATTGTTATGGCTATTCTTGTTCCATACGAGCCTTTGGATTATATGTCTGATTTCTGTAAAGAATGTCTTTGGAATTTTGATGGGGATTGCATTGAATTTGTGTATCAATTTTGGCAGTTTGGCCATTTTCAGTATATTGTTTCTCCCTACCCATGAGCATGGGATGTCTTTCTATTTCCTAGTGTCCTCTTTAATTTCTTTCATTAGGCTTTTACAGTTTTCATTAAAAAATCACTTTACATCTTTGGTTAACTCCTAAGTATTTTATTCTTTTGGGGGCTATTGCATGTGAGATCATTTTCTTTTTTTTCATATATTTTTATTGTAATTAATAGAAGGGTTACATGATATTTGCCAGATAGATGGTGCATTAATTCCCATACATTGATACCCTTTCACATGTCTTGGTCCCCATTTCCCTCCCCCACCCCCACCCGTCTTGTTTTCCCCCCTTCCCTATCCAATTTCAAATAACCAAATACAAATAAATCCAATATATCAGATAACAAAGTGAGATACTGTAACAATATGATATAACCAAGGGACAGCAAAAGAGATGACAGATAACAAGTACATTAAGGACAACAATCATTCATTATATGGCTTTTGTTTCAATATCCTGGAGGTCCTTTCAATTATCTTCATACTATATGGCCTTATGTATCAAGGTTTTGCTCTATTGCAGGTCTCTGCTAGTAGAGCCCAAGGTTTCTACTAATTATGACAAATGAGGGAAACCATTGAGCCTAAGTTCCTTTGAGTCTGGCTTACTTCACTTAATATGATTTTTTCTAAGTTTTTCCATTTCTTAACAAATGGGGCAATGTCATTCTTTCTGACAGCAGCATAGAATTCCATTGTGTACAAATACCATATCTAGATCATTTTCTTGATTTGGCCTTCTGTTTGTGTATTGTTGGTGTACAAGAAGGCTACTGACTTCTGAAGATTGATTTTGTATCCTGCCACTTTGCTAAAGTGGTTTATTTTAGGAGTTTGGAAGTGGAGCTTATTGGGTTACTCAAGTAGAGGATCATGTCATCTGTGAATAGGGATAGTTTAATTTCTTCTTTCCCTATGTGGATCCCTTTGATGTCCTTCTCTTGCCTTATTGCTCTGGCTAAGGGTTCCAGCACTATGTTGAAGAGAAGTGGAGAGAGTGGGCATCCTGTCTAATTCCTGATTTTAAGGTGAATGGTTCCAGTCTTTCACCATTTAGTATAATACTGGCTGTAGGTTTTTCATATATGGCTTTCACTATTTTGAGGAATGTACCTCTTATTCCTATTTTTTCTAGTGCTTTCAACATGAATGGATGTTTTATTTTGTCAAATGCCTTCTCCGCATCCAGAGAAATTATCATATGATTCTTATCCTTAGCTCTATTGATGTGATGTATTACATTGATTGATTTGCGAATGTTAAACCAGCCTTTCATTTGTGGGATGAAGCCTACTTGATCATAGTGTATGATTTTTTTAATTTGTTTCTGGATTCTGTTGGCCAATGTTTTATTGAGGAGTTTTGCGTCTGTGTTCATTAGAGAGATAGGTCTGTAGTTTTTTTTGTTGTTGTTCTGTCTTTCCCTGGTTTGAGGATGAGTGTAATATTAGCCTCATAAAATGAGTTTGGTATTGCTCCTTCTGCTTCTATTTCTCAGAAGAGTTTTAGGAGTATAGGTTTTACTTCATCTTTAAAAGTCTTGTAGAATTCCACAGTAAAACCATTTGGACCTGGGCTCTTTTTGTTTGGCATTTCCCTGATTGTTTCTGCTATTTCATTGTTTTGTTTGTTCAATTTGTTTATCTCTGCATTGTTCAATGTGGGTAGCCTATATTTATTTAAGAAGTCATCCATTTCTACTAGATTTTCTTGTTTCTTTGAATATAGGCCTTGGTAGTACTTATTCATAGTGGACTGAATTTCTTGGATATAGGTTGTGACTGTTCCCGCAGGGTCTCTAATCTTGTTTATTTGAGTCTCCCCTTTCCTTTTTTTGATTAATCTTGCCAGGGGTCTGTCAATTTTGTTGACTCTTTCAAATAACCAACTTTTTGATTTATTAATGTTGTGTATAGTTGATCTTACTTCAATGTCCGATATTTCTGATTTTATTTTTGTTATTTCTGTGCTTCTAGTTGTTTTAGAACTAACTTTTTCTTGTTCTTCTAGGTGATTCAATTTCTTCTTTAGGTTATTTAAATGCTCTTCTTCTTTCTTTTTAATATGGGTTCCTAGTGCGATAAATTTGCCCCTTAGAACTGCCTTTGCTGTGTTCCATAAGTTCATTTGTGATCTATCCTGATTGTCATTACATTCAAGAAAGTTTTGAATTTCTTCTTTGATTTGTTCTGTAACCCAGGAGTTATTCAGAAGTGTGTTGTTCAGCTTCCAAGTGATTGAATGTTTTTTACCTTTTACTGTGTTGTTGAGAACTAGTCTGACTCCACTGTGAACAGATAAAGAGAATCGTTTTTAAAGCAAACTGACTTCATAAATAGGGTCATGTAGATTTTGATCTGCTGTTTAGTTATTACTAAAAGGCAAAGTTGACAATGCTAGCCAATGTGCAATTTCAATAAAACTATTTATTTTTGATTATCATTTATATATTTTCATGTATTATATTGGAGTTATGTGCTAGGCTTTCTAAAATTCTTTATGGTTAAGATTCAAATTATTAACTGTTATTGCTATGACATGGTGATGATTCAGGAACTCACAGACAACAACTCCTTTGTTGGTGGCCTCATTGTTTCTATTAAATAGTGGTTTATAGTGTGTGGTGAAATGTATGCAATGATAATGTGACTAGAAATGCATTTGTTCTGTGAGTGTAGCCAATTCCCTGCTGCCAATTTTATAATCCTTGTATGAGTAAAATGAATTGTCTTCCTTTGAGTAAATGAAGAATAATGATGTTATTATTCTACTAAAACAAATAAAAGGAATATATTACATCAGCCCTAAATCAAACATTTACCAGATTCCAATCTGATTATTTTTTTTTTCATTTTACGCACTACACTATACATAATATGTTAGAAATGAAAATATCAGCAAGTCAAATTCTCATGGAGTATCTTTTTATCTAATAAACTTTATCTCCACATTTAAACACATTAAAAATATTACTGCCTAGAGATTAACTTAAAATAGTTGCTGCATCCTTTATTATTGTGCCCTTGCCTTTCCACAGAGAGATTATATTACCAATTACTGAGCAAAAAGCAGTCTCACAGTTATAAAAACATGCCATGACTAATTGTATTTTTTAAATAATTACATCTTAAGGCAGGCACCTGGTGGCTCATGCTTTTAATCCTAAACTAATCAAGAGGCTGAAATCTGAAGATGCCAGGTCAAGGCCAGCCCTGGTTGCACAGTTCAAGATTCTCATCTACTAGTAACCACCAAAAACCAGAAGTGGAGCTATGACTCATGTGCTAGAGTATCAGCCTTTAATAAAAGTACTCAGAATTGACTCAGAAGGTCAATTCAAGCCCTGGTACTAGCACACACAAAAATGACAATAGCTACATTCTTTATTTGTTGTTTTGGTTTGGTTTTTTTTTATTTTATCTTTTTTCATTTCTAATAGTTACATTCTATCAAATATCCTTGGCAGTAGTTGCTTTCCTCAATTTAGTGTACTTTTTAGCCAGATTCTTATCAACATTTAGTACTCTTTGACTCTGTTAAGTAGAAGAATATTTATTTAGTTTTATTTTTGGGGGTCATGGGGCTTGAACTCAACTTGGGTACTGTCCCTGAGCTCTTCAGCTCAAGTCTACTGCTCTAACCCTGGGCCTGGGCATTGTTCCTGAGCTCTTCAGCCAAGCCTCACTTCGTGTTTTCTAGAGGTTAATTGGAGATAAGTCTCAGGTCCTTTTGTTCCCGAGCTGGCTTTGAACCTTGATCCTCAGATCTCAGCCTCCTGAGTAGTTAGGATAACAGGTATGAGCCACCATGCCCAGCCAGTAGAAGAATATTTATATATCCTATTTGCTGAGTTTATTAACAACTGAATTTCTAAGATAAATAAAATTTATATTGTGCTAGTATTTTCATTGAGTCTCTTTTCTCAGGGAGTGTCATATTATCCTTAGCTGAATTTTTCAATGACCAAGAGGAACTATGGTACCTGAAATAAATATTTACCTGAAGAGTTAAACAGATCGTACTCACAAATGACCACATCTGAAATGGCCTCATTGCTCCACACTGCTACTGAGAAAAAAACAAAACAAAACAAAAAAACCTCCAGTACCTTTCTTAGAGGCATTAGGGCTTCCCTGGAGTGGAAAACAGGTTTAGCCTTTGGTCTTACATTTACTTCTAGGTGAACTAGGAAGTTGTTTTTTATTTCCCATTTCCTGGAGTTCATATAAATATTATATTATACCATCAGAAGCACTGAAGCATTTGTGTTCCTCCTTGTAAAGTATTTTTCTTTGGTTTCATTGTGTTTGAATGCCTAGAATGAAGTAGATATTTTAAAGCCTTTCTGAAACAACAAAAATGTTTGTTACTGGAATATTGAATAGTTTTACTGTCATTATCATCACAGATTTTATAAAATTTCAACAGATGTCACTGCTTTTTCTAGTTTATTTAAATGATTTGTCTTCTTCTTCCCCCACCCCTCTCTTATTGCCAGGCCTGGGACTTGAAAGAAGGGTCTGGGCATTGTCCCTGGCCATTGTCAAAGCTACCACTCTACCACTTGAACCGCAACTTCACTCTGGCTTTTTTGGACATTTATTCAAGATGAAAATCTCATAGGCTTTGCTGCCTTACCTGACTTAGAACAGAGATCAGTCTCCCAATTTCCTAGGATTTTTTTAATATCAATTCTCAAAACTTCCAAGAGTGTAGCCTGAATTCTCAATCAGACACAATTTTTCTCCTTAGAAGGAAGTTTGTTCATTTGGTTTTGTATACTATCAATTTTTATTGCACCTAATATCATATTTATATTTGCCATTTTTATATTGTAAACTCTTCAAGGTAAAAAGTGACATTGCATTTTGAGGTGAGAATCAAGGTTTTTACATTAAACAGAATGTTCTTCTTTTAGCATTTGATCTTAGAAACTATCTACAGAGTCAGCTCAGATAATAGAGTGTCACATGTTCTGCATCTCACACAAATTGTGCTGACAGTTTTACTCTTTTATTTTTTGACCACTGCACTCAGGTCATTATCAGATATGCTGTCAGTCAGGGAATATTTACATACCTATTTTTCTCTAATAAAAATATTTACAACTGATGCATTGCATTACATCTTTTCCACTGAGATTTTCATATAAAATATTTGTACACTCTTAAAAAATATTTTTGAAAAAAATGGAGGATGGGGAAATATAAAAATCATGCCATTGTAGCCTTGTATATTTAATTTATATATAGTATGCTCCTTAAAAGAAGATTCAAAGTGTTTATACCTTAGATATGTTAGGTGTATTATTAACTATTGCCCCAAATTGCAGTAGAAACTCTCCTTTGAATAAAGATAGAGTAGAAGAATTCTGTGACTGGCTATTTTACATGGAGAGAAATGCAGCAATTGACAAATGAATTATTAGCTAAAAATGGAACATTACTAGAACACTAACTAGAAAATACATAAAACACACAGGAAATATGGCAGAAAAGAGGTTGCAAACAGAAGGAAATAAATTGCTTAGAGGAACAGATCTGCACAAATCAATGTTTATAGATATTATGTTTAGCATTGTTGATAACTGAAATACTAACCACAATCTATTTCTGTTTGACTCTTACATTGTCTTCATTTTCCTGACAATCTTAACAAATCTAAAATATTAACCACGATATGCAATGTGACACACTGTGCACTTCAGAGTAATTTACATAAAAGATTAAGTACAGGGGGCATCTGTAGACTTACATTTGTAGGTCTACTTAAAAGGCTGAGGATCACACCCCAGGCAGACAAATCTGAGAGATTCCTATGTCCAATTAACCAGCAAAATGTTGGAAGTGGAGTTGTGGTAGAAGTAGCAGAGCTTCAGCCTTGAGTGAATGAAACTTAGCAGCCCTGAGATCAAGTCTAGTACCAGCACACACAGGAGCACACGTAGAAACATATCTAAAATTCAAATACATAAACAGGAAAGTAAAATACATATTTAACTTACTATATTTATTGTTCTCTATCATAACAGCACATTTTCTGAGATTAAAGGTGTATTTTCATTTTTTATATTTTTTATTGTAATTAATAAAAGGGTTACATGATATTTGCCAGATAGAAGGTATATTAATTCACATACATTGATACCCTTCTACCTGTCTTGGTCCCCATTACCCTCCTCCCCACCCCTCCCACCCCCCCACCCCCGTCTTGGTTTTCCCCCCTTCCCTATCAAATCTCAAATAACCAAATACAAATAAATTCAATATATCAGATAACAAAGTGAGATACTGTAACAATATGAGATAACCAAGGGACAGTGAAAGAGATGAGAGATAACATAGTACATTAAGGACAACAATCATTCATTATATGGCTTTTGTTTCAATATCCTGGAGGTCCTTTCAATTATCTTCATACTATATGGCCTTATGTATCAAAGTTTTGCTCTATTACAAATCTCTGTAGGAGAGCCCAAGGTTTCTACTGATTAGGACAAATGAGGGAAACCATTGAGCCTAAGTTCCTTTGAGTCTGGCTTACTCCACTTAATATGATCTTTTCTAAGTCTTTCATTTTCCTAACAAATGGGTCGATGTCGTTTTTTCTGACAGCAGCATAGAATTTCATTGTGTACAAATACCACAACTTGTTGATACACTCATCAACTGAGGGACATCTAGGTTGGTTCCATATCTTTCCTATGGTGAATAATACTGCAATGAACATTGTTGTGGTAGTGGATTTAGTATGCCCTAGATTCTGGATGGTTAGGTAAATGCCAAGTAGTGGAATTGCTGGGTCATAGGGGAGTTCTATGTTTAGCCTTTTGAGGCACTGCCATACTGCTTTCCATAGTGGTTGAATGAGTTTGCACTCTACCAACAGTGTAGTAGTGATCCCTCCTGGCCACATCCCCTCCAGCATCTGTTAGTATTCGTTTTCCTGATCCTGGCCATTCTAACTGGAGTGAGGTAGAATCTTAGAGTTGTTTTGATTTGCATTTCTTTTATGACCAGAGATGTTGAGCATTTCTTCATGTGTCTATAGGCCATTTTTGTTTCTTCTTCAAAGAAGACTCTCTTTAAGTGTGTATTTTTAAAATTCAAAATCATCACATCTAAGATTCTCCTAGCAGAGGATAACAATAGCTCAAAAACAATGGTCATATAGGATAAGACTAAAGGAAATGAACTGCAGGATATGGAAACAAGAGGTTTGTCTTTGGGATTGTTGTTCTTAATGTATTATGTGAAGTTTTTTTCTCTTTTTACGCCTTATATCTTCAGAGACTGAATGCCATGATTCTAGAAGTAACTTGGAAAGCTATTTGTGAATTAAGAGAGATATTGTATTCTTTTACTCAATGAAAACACTTCTTAGTAAAGCCAAAATAGAACAAGTAGTTCTCAGACATCCTACTAGCATTGCAAAAGTAATATTAATGATTTTGGATTTTTTAAAATTGTATCTTCTTTTCAGGGACCAACATAAGATACATAGTGAGATTCTGTCTGTAAGAAACAAAGCAAGCAAACAACAACAACAACAATAACAACAAAACTCTTATGCATCCATCCAATGGAATGCTGTTTATCAAGTGGTAAGAATTAACAAGATATCAAGTCACACAAAGCCACAGATGGCTTGTAAATCATGTCAATAAATGGAAGAGGCCAATGAGCAAAGATTCAGATTGTGTTGTTCCATTTTATATCTGGAAAAGGCAAAACCATACATATAAGAAGCAGATTGTTAGATATTAATTTGGAGTGGAGGGCTAAGTCAGACAAGAAGTATGAGGATGGACAAATTGTATATTTTAAAAATATAGTGGTGTATGGGCCGGGAGTTTGGCCTAGTGGTAGAGTGCTTGCCTAGCATGCATGAAGACCCAGGTTCAATTCCTCGATACCACATACATAGAAAAAAGCCAGGAGTGGTGCTGAGGCTCAAGTGGTAGAGCTCTAGCCTTGAGAAAGTCCAAGGACAGTGTTCATGCCTTGAGCTCAAGCCCAGGACTGGCAAAAATATATATATATAGTGGTGGGTAGATGGCACCTAGTTTGCCAAAACATGGAAAACTTTGAAGCTGGAAAAACAGGCCCTTGTATAGGTTTTTTTTTTTAAATCATCTAAAAAGTCTCAAATCTAGATAGGTAGAGGATAGGCAAGCTTTCTTTTTTAAAGTTTATTTTTTAATTGTAATTAATAGAAGGATTACAGTTATATTCGGATAGGCAAGCTTTCTAAGCAGAAGTCTCCATGTTCAAGGAGGTGAAATATTATTTCCTATTCCTATATGTTTACAGTAACTTCATTCCAAAAGATTACACCATGAGAGAAAAGTGGGAAAGTAACCATTTGCTGGAGGAAACAGACATTGCCTGCATCTGATCAAGCAATCATCCGATACGAGATTGTATTCATGCTTCTGATGTTCAAGGACATCTTTTCTTCTGACCCTGATTCTCTAAGCACTTAGGGAAAGTGTGACGAACATATTAAACTACTTCAAGAGGCACCTGGCACTCTTCTTGGTTCTTTGTCAAGTCAAACAGAAAGGCCCTGTCTCAATCTTTGTACTTGAGACTACATTTTAATGTTGAATGAGAATTGGAGAAAAATGTACAACCCATAAGAGTTGATCTGAAACATAGCTACTCTCAGACCCTCCAGACTCTGTCTCACAGATGCCAGTGACCTGGCTTCTAGGTAAGCACCAGTCAAGTTTCCCTCACAATGGAGGAAAAACCCAAAGTGATCTTGAAAATGGGAACTAAGGCTAAAGGTAGACATGTCTCCTTCAAGAAGGCAAGCCATCACACCATAATGCATAAATATCAAAGACTCATATTTTCTCTTATGTATCAAAATATTCCTCATTCTAATAGGTCACTCAGCAGCCTCAACAGAAGTTCTGAGTAAAATCCAGATGAATGAATATCTAAGCAAATGCCCTGTAGACTCCTGGGGTCTTGAGTAAAGTGTTTGCCCTTTCCTAACTCTAGAAGAAGAATGGGCCCTGGGAGAATTGTATCAATAAGGTTATAAACTGTTCCACTAGGATAGGAACTGAAAAGGTATTTTTTAAAAATTTTAAGTAGCTGTACTCAGAGGGTGCCATAAGTTTAGGAATACAATACATCTTAATCAGTATCACCACTTCAGCATTCTCAGCCTCTCTTTGACCCACCCCTTCCCTTACTTTTCCTAATTTTTTCATTCACATAATGAATTTTCGGCTGCATTCTAACCCCCTATACACTTCCTTTACTTATCCCTCTTACCTTGACCCCACCCCTGACTCTCTTGGATGATTCTGTTTCCTGGTGTTGATTTTGTTGGGCTATTTTTAAATTTTTTTATTATCAGGGTGACATATAGAGGGAATACAGTTACATATTCTTGCTAAATATATATGTAGCATATATAGTATATACACTAAAATATATATATAATATACTACATATAGTATATATGCACTATAATATACAATATATAGTATATACTATATAGTATACATACTATAATATACATATATATGATATTTCAGCTCTCCATAGAGTCTATTATACTCCAGATAATCCATTTGTAACCATTCATAAACATCCCCATGTGTTTACTTATAGATTTCTAAGAACATTCTACCATATAAGCTAGACCTAGAGAAACAAAAATATTGGTTTTATTTTGCTATTTCTGGTCTTTTCCCAGACTGCCTTTCTGTCTTGAAATCTATTCTTTTATGTTGCCCTCTCTCTGACTTACTTTATCCAGCAAAGGTCACTTGTCATTAGATTGGGCATGTAAATTTATCTGCTTTTCCCATCTTTAGATACTTAAACTTTATCAAATAGACAAAGTCTTTTTTGCCATTAAGGTAACACTCATCGATTCTGGAAATCAGAGCTAATGTGTGGGTTTACTGTGCTTACCACACCACAGAATTATAAATTCATATGCACCTGTACTTACACACTGCTTATTTCCTCCTGCAAATATCTCAAGCGTATGTACTCCTAAATTAAATGAATTTCTTTCCAATATGCTTGGTTAAGTACTTTGTCTTTATAAAATAACCTAACCTGGTTAATATATCAAATGCTTCTTTACCATCTCTCATGGATTAGTAAATCTACTTTTCAAAATTCTTGAATATTTCCCCCATGGGTTCTACCATGCATCTATCATACAACTAACTACCCTTTTCTTTTTCCTATTTTCCTCAAAAGTGGTTTCTCATGGGTACCTGGAGGCTTGATGAACTGCTAACACAAAATAATGTACCTATGGAAACAGCCATAATGAAACTTAGAGTCTACTGTGGGAAATATGCAATGAACATATAAGATGGGTGATAAATGTCCTAGAAAGGACATTCCTGATTTTTCTGATCATGAATCCCTGATACAATATTCACTTGTCAAAAATTAGGTTTTAATTTATGAATACTTTAAGGAAAAGACATCAAGATAGCTAATAAAATATGTTTGTATGTGAATAGAGAGAGAGACAGACAAACAGAAACTGAGAGAGAGATCAATATTTCCAAATTTTTAAAAGATTGAATCAGATAAAGTTGGATAAGACTGCAAATTATGTTAAATATAAAAATTTGTTGTAATAAAACAAAGCAGGGGCTGGAAGTCTGGCCTAGTGATGCTTGCCTAGCATGCACGAAGACCCAGGTTTGATTCCTCGGTACCACATACACAGAAAAAAAAGCTGGAAGTGGTGCTGAGGCTCTGGCCATGAGAAAGTCCAAGGACAGTGCTCGGGCCCTGAGCTCAAGCCCAGGACTGGCAAAAAATATTTAAAAAATAAAACAAAGTAAAAATGGCCTGTACACTCCATTTTCTTTGCTTTTAATTGTTGGAGACCATTGCTTTCAGCCTCCTGAGGAAGTAAGATTATAAGATGGTACCTGGCAGCTCAGTGATGAGTCAGTACTTGCTGACCAGGAAGTTTCTTTGCATTTGTTGATTTGTTTCTTCCGTGCTTGTGGATAGAGTGGATTACTAGATTTCTTCCAGGTTTGTTTGCTGCTTTGCAGCTGACCTTTATAAATAGTGTGGGGTTTCCAGAGAAGGGGGGGGGAGAGAAGAGAGAAGGAGAAAGGCAGAGAGAGAAGAAGGGAGAGAGAAATAAAAGACTGTGATCATTCCCAGTCCGCCTCCGAAGTGACATGTCGTTGCGGTGAGCAGCAACATTTAATGAATTCTGCGACCATACTAATACCATTGTTATAACTTTCTCTAAGTCTACTTTATGTTATCTAGAAGATATTTGAAGAAAGCACTGTGTCATTCTTTTTTTTTAAGACTGTGTCATTCTTGTCTGTTACTGAGATATCAGATTTTTTCTGGTATGATTAGATCATTACATGCCTGTGCACTATAAAATGAGTGATTAATGAGCCATATACAATTTCATCAAGATGACAGATCCTAGGATAATAATAAACATGAACTATACCTCAGTGTCACTGCTGATGTTGACTTTAGCACATAATAGCAACTTCAGGGTGAACAGCAATTAGAAAATATGCACTTCAAGAGATGCTACTGTCTGGTATTCTGGTACTAAATCTGAGCAACTTTGCTGAAATTTGTTCTAATGGGTATCTGTGAGACTGACACAGTTTAATTCATTCCAGTTCAAGCTCAGCTGCTTTGGCTCTTTTAAAACTCTTCTTTCCTCATAATTACTGAGCTTTCCACATTTGTCCATGAGCTGTCTGAACTTCCATCCACTCAACTGTTCCCTTATTCTGCTTTAAAATATGGGGTCCAACAAATAATGCCTTCCTATCTGTTAGTGTTACCGGCTTCTACTTGACTTTAATTTTTCATGAAGTAGTACTTCAGATTTGGGGTCTAGCAACTCTGTGATCATTAAATAGTACAGGTGACTGCTATAAATGGGTGAATGATTCCTAACATACTGAATGATACCATAATAACTGATTCCTCAACACATAGTTAAAATCAGGATGGGAAGACTAAATAAACAAGTAAAGAAAAAACAGCATATTCATGAATCAAATGGTCCATTCTTGAGTTGGTATGTAATAAATATTCAAAGAAGGCTCTATTTTGGAGGCTAAAGCTATGAATAAAAGATGAAACAGAGAAGATACACTTAAGCTAGAAAATGAGCAAATGGAAAGATTTGGAAAGATGAAAAGTAGATTAAACCACAGACCTATGGCCACCTAATCTTTGACAAGGAAGCCAAAAAAATAGAATGGAAGAAAGATAGCCTCTTCAACAAGTGGTGCTGGCATAACTGGTTAAGCACCTTCAGAAAACTAAAGTTGGATCCTTCTTTGTCACCCTGCACTAGAATTAACTCCAAATGGGTCAAAGACCTGGAGGTAAAAGCCGACACACTGAAAACTTTACAAAAAGGAGATACCCTGGCCTCCTTGGCACAGGGCAAAACTTTCTTAATAAGGACCAAGAATCACAACAAATCAGAGAAAGGCTGGATAAGTGGGACTGCATTAAACTGCGGAGCTTTTGTATGGCAAAGGACATAGCTAGTAAACTAATCAGGAAGCCTACAGAGTGGGAGAAGATCTTCACCAACCAAACAACAGACAAAGGCCTCATATCTAAAATATATCAACAGCTCAAAAAATTGAATCACTTCAAAACTAATCTCCAAAGTAACAACCATCCCATTAAAAGATGGGCCAAAGACTTAAAGAGAATCTTCTCTGAACAAGAAACAAAAATGGCCTATAGACACATGAAGAAATGCTCAACATCTCTGGTCATAAAAGAAATGCAAATCAAAACAACTCTAAGATTCCACTTCACTCCAGTTAGAATGGACAGGGTCAAGAAATCTAATAACAACAGATGCTGGAGAGATGTGGCCAGGAGGGATCACTACTACACTGTTGGTGGGAGTGCAAACTTGTTCAACCACTATGGAAAGCTGTATGGCAGTTCCTCAAAAGACTAAACATAGAACTCCCCTATGACCCAGCAATTCCACTACTTGGCATTTACCCAATCATCCAGAAACAAGGACATACTAAATCCACCAGCATAACAATGTTCATTGCAGCACTATTTATCATAGCAAAGATATGGAACCAATCTAGATGTCCCTCAGTTGATGAATGGATCAACAAGATGTGGTATTTGTACACAATGGAATTCTATGCTGCTGTCAGAAACAATGACATCGACCCATTTGTGAGGAAATGGAAAGACTTAGAAAAAAATCATATTAAGTGGAGTAAGCCAGACTCAAAGGAACTTAGGCTCAATGGTTTCCCTCATTTGTCCTAATCAGTAGAAACCTTGGGCTCTTCTACAGAGATTTGTAATAGAGCAAAACCTTGATACAAAAGGCCATATAGTATGACGCTAAATGAAAGGGTCTCTAGGATATAGAAACATAAGCCATGTAATGAATGATTGTTGTCCTTAAGGTACTTATGTTATCTCTCATCTCTTTTGCTGTCCCTTGGTTATCTCATATTGTTACAGTATCTCACTTTGTTACCTGATATATCGGATATATTTGTATTTGGTCATTTGAAATTGGATAGGGAAGGGGGGAAATCAAGATGAGGAGTGGGAGTGAGGGGAAGGGAAATCGGGACCAAGACAGGTAGAAGGGTATCAATGTATGTGAATTAATATACCTTCTATCTGGCAAATATCATGTAACCCTTCTATTAATTACAAATTACAATAAAAATATGAAAAAAAGATGAAAAGTAGAAAACTGGAGCCAAGAGCATGTAGGTAGAGTGCTTGCCTAACATGCATGAAGACCAGGGTTCAATTCCTTGATACCACATACGGAGAAAAAGCCAGAAGCAGTGCTGTGGCTCAAGTGGTAGAGCGCTAGCCTTGAGAAAGCCAAAGGACAGTGCTCAGGCCCTGAGTTCAAGCCCCAGGACTGGCAAAAAAAAAAAAAGTAGAAGGCTGATGGCTATTCTAGGCAACATGAATACTATGTATAAAGCAAAGGCAGCATGGACAATGTTTTGATTTCTTAGAGAACTGGTAAGATAGGTTGTCTCTCAAGTAGAGCCAAAGCAAACAGCGGGCTTGGGAGTATCTAGAAAAGCCAGATTCTTGACAAAATTTTTGCTTATAGAAAACAGAAGGTTATTTTAGGCTAATGAACAGTTATATTGGTCAAACTAATAAATGGTTTTATAACATTTAAGCCTGTAATCTCAATGACTTAACATAATAGGCATATATTTCTGGTTTACAATGTTATTTTTTTCTGATTAGAGACAGGTTTGCATTGGGATTGATTAATAATAACTTCATAGTTCTTTTATATGCTTTCTGCCAACATACTTTATAAACTCACTTAGGAAATATCTTTTAATTGCCTACTATGTATTAGCATCTGTTCTTTACAGATATTGGATACTGACAAAAGCATTATTTCTGCCTTTTAAGCAGAACTCTGTGTGGGGGGAGGAGTGTGAGAAAAACATGGGAGGGGGGTAACAATGTTGGAGAAGAAATGTGCTCACTACCTTATATAAGTAATTGCAACCCCTCTGTACATCACCCTGACAATAAAAATATTTTTTTAAAAGAGGAACCCCAGACTGAGGAAGAAGCCAGATAGACGAGAAGCAAAAGTATTTTTCATCTGCTTTGGAACACAAATGAAAGTAATACTTTATAGATTATGGCAGAAGAAGAGTTAACAGAGAATCTCTTGATAAGAATGACTTGACTGGCCAGTGTGAGTGGCTGTTCTCTTCAGTGCTGAGAATAAACATTGTAAATCCCCTGAGTTCACTTGAAAAACACCTGACCTTTAGTCAATTGTTTGTTTTGCTTTAATCAGCTATCAAGATTCATGTCTAGTCACAACTCTACAAGTTCAGGTGTTTATCTTTCTATGTGCACATACCTGTATATCCTGTGTTTTGATGGCCACTCCCAGAACTTCATTTATAACACAGGCATATCAAGAACTTGGAACAGGGAGAAACAGATTCCATAAAGTCAAATGTATGTCTCTGAGACTTATCTGAACTGTATGCTTTTCCTTGTACCATGATTTATAAAGTCTCTTCCAGTTCTAGCTTGAAATTATAGACTACTGACACTTTGGCTGGAATTATATTGCTTGACAGGGCATTTCACTTTAATGTAGTTTAGGTGACAATGTAGTTACAGACATGCAAACAGTAGCTGTACTGGTTTGGGGTGTTTATCCTGACATCAGGCTGGCTACACAAAAATCCTGTACAATACTGTCTTTTCTATTCTCTTTTTTAGAAATTTGGGCACAATATAAATTTCTCTGTGCTTCACTCTTAGTAAAATAGAGCAGCTAACAAAGACCTTCTTCCTGTGATTGAGATAAACATTAAGTTAATTCAAAGAGGCCCAACTATACCCCATCATTCAGTGCCCATGATGTCTCAGTATTTCTTTTCACTAGGCCTAAAAGAAAACTTAATAGTGTCACTTGTTCAGTGTGTCAGACAACTTAATAAACACTTGATTTAACAATTTACAGCAGAGGCCACTGGAAAACTTCATGGAAATGAAAAGGAAAGAAAATATAGCTGGGTGAGGTGGCTCACTCCTATAATCCTAGCTACTCAGGAGGCTGAGATTTAAGGATCACAGTTCCAAATCAGCCTGGGGAATTAAAGATTGCAAGATTCTAATCTCCAATTAACCACCAGAAAACTGGAAGTGGCACTGTGGCTCCAGGACTAGGGTGAGCTGAAGAGCTCAGTAACAGTGCCCAGGCCTAGATTTTCAAGCCCCACGAGTGACATACACACACACACACACACACACACACACACACACACACACACACACATACAATATGAAATGTAATGTTGTGGTATAGAAACATATAGTATAGATTTTAAAAGAAAATATTGGGACAATGATACTCACTGGACATTTCATTGCAAAGGAGCTATACAAGTTGTGAGTGGAGACTGGGAGTGCAAAACTTGGAGAACTCAAGGGAGGGGGTGACACTGTTCAAAAAGACAGGTACTCTTCATTTGATTTATGTAATTGTCACCTTTATAATGTATGAACAAATTGTAAACAGTGCTGTAATATATGATTGCACAATGTAATTTAGTAATGTGAGGTGTTGTATTTTTGTTTTAGTGGCACTGTGTTTTGAACTCAGAAGGTTGCACTTACTAGGTTGGAGCACATTCCCAGCCACCATATTTCTTACACACACACACACACACACACACACACACACACACACACACACACACCAGTAATAAGGATTGAATAAAGGTGCTTTGCTTCCTTCCTTCTACTTGCTTTCCTGGTGTTCTATCACTGCAGCCACAGCTCCACTTGCAACTTTTCTTTCTTAATTGGTGATAGAGTTTCTCAAAGTTTTTGCCCAGATCGGATTTGAACAACCATATTCTGAATCTCAGCCTCCTGAGAAGCTAGGATTACAGGCATGAGACACAAATGCCCAAATTATAAAATAACTTATTTCCAAATGCACATTATAAGATAGTTATAAGATATATGTTTCTCCTGGACCTCATACATTCTCTAACCTTGAATCTCAGTAGACACCACACCTTCATTTTCATCCATAGTTGTCATGCATTGTGTTTGACCTCCTCAATCACCAAATATAGTGTTTTGGAATGATGAAACATAATCATGGGATTATTACTTCCTCTACAGCTGAAACTGTAACCAGCTTGAACTAGAAAATCAAGCAGTATTCCCTAGATATAAAACACCACAGCAACATCCCAGAAAAACCCTGTGATTTTGCCACCGTGTTCCAAGATGCAGTTCAGTGCACAGTTTGAGAATGACACATTTAATCTATATAAAGCAATAAGAATATTTCTTTCCATGTTCAGGCACTCAATAAATGTTAGCTGTTTATCTAAACTATCTCTGATATAAACAAAAAACAGTAGAAGTAAGTTTGTTTTTATTATAACTCTCTTTGGATTAGGAAACTGGGCTTCCAGAAGTTCAGTCATTATTGGCAAGTGGAGAAAACAATTTCATCAAATTCATCTGGATTCAAAGCCTATATATAACCTCTTCCTAATACCAGATTGCCTCCTTACGTTAATGATGTAGCTGTACTAAAATAGCTTAAGCAACATATTAGTAAGAGGGGTATTTCCATAACTGTAATCACTATACAATAAAAAAAAGAAAGGCATTTTCTCTTACCCGAAGAGCAGTCCCTATGTTTTAATGATATTACTTTCATTTTAAATTAAGGAGAATTTATGGAAATACCTCAAATAAACTGCAATGCACAGAAAATAATGTATCATTGCCACTAACTTTTGTCAGAAATTAACATGGTGCCTTGTTATCAACAATTATTTTAAGAAAATACAAGGCTGTACCTGATTTACCACTTCTCCCTTCCCCATTCTTCTCTCTTTAGAATACCCTCCTCAAGATGCCACATTTCTGTGCATGTTTTTTGTTCTTAAACAATACACATGGAGACCTGGTATCTTTCAATCATGCAAACTCTACAGGCTTAATATCAGGGCATTTTTTGTTTTCTATGTTATATCCCCTGTGCTTACCAGAAAGCACAAGACTTAGCAGATAGTCTGTAGACTTCGTGAATGATCAAACAACAGAAAAACAGAAATGTTATAATTTAATGTTTTAAGCTACTGTTACCTCTATAGGATTAATCATACTGACACGTAGATAGCTATGGTTTGTTTATCTCAGTTATGATATAGCTATCATTGGCTGTGACCTCCATTCTTAGGAAAACACATATCATTCCTTTCCCCATAGATGTGCCCATGTCCAGTAAAGAGATGGATGAGATAGCAACTCCATCCTTCAAGAAGGGAATTGCAGAAACATTTTAACCATTTAGGGGGAAAAATAGAATACCTGTTTATATCTCACTTATTTTCTTGTTTACTTCTTCTGTTTCGTGCATTTCTATATTATGTGCTAAAGTTGTTTGCACCGAGATCTTCTTATGTCAGTGAGGTAACATGTACAATGTAATATATAAGTACACACATACCAAGTGCATATACCTGAATTTATACCTTTCTCTGACTCATGCTATTTCATTATTAGTACATCCATGGATAAAATATCATGTTAACTTTTATTGGCCTTGCCACCACATACTCTTATGTCAAGCAGGTTTCCAAATGGCTTTGCCCTTGGATTGTAAACAAGTAGGACGGGTACTCACTTGCCATACTCTTACAGGTCTATACTTGTGTTATGTGTGGTTTTCTTTCATGATTTGGCCTCCTTATTTCTGTAGTAGGTTTTCCTTTTGCCAGAAAGGATTAGGAATTATTCATGTTTTCTCCATTCTTACTCTATTACTCTTTGGTAGAAGGCATGCATCATGACTCATGTTTTATGCTTTTATCATTGCATATGCATTGCCTATGTTGATGCAGTGAGCCATGTGCTCTAGACTACCACAAGATGCCTTTTTTATATTCTGCATTACTTTGACCTTAAGTCTCCACTGATTGCCTTCTCAAATGAATTATTTGATTTTCAACTTTAAAAATTACTTTAGCATCTTTATACATGATCTCAGAAAACTATGACTTTTTAAAAAAGTGTTCTTCCTTCAGGAGTGGTATATTACAAAAGCCCTATAGAATCGTAGGGATTTTCCAGCCTCAAAAATTAGACTTTTAAATTATGTGTGTATTTCTAGTCGTTTCTTTTTATTCCCCCTACATCAACTTAGAATAGTAGAGCTTTATTTACTATTTAATTTAAGATACTGCTTTTCGCCTAATAAATGAAACAGAGTCGCCTGCCTCCTAAATTTGCAAGTCTTTGAACCTAGTGTATAGCAATTGTCCACATATTCTGTTCATTGTAGTATCTGCACTGGGGCGAAATTCTGAATATAGGGAACAAAAGAATAAAGAAGGAAAGGACTAAGAAGAGGAAATGGCAAAAAGTGTTTATATCAAAGATTAATATAAGGATCTTGTGTCTGTCAACTGGGCAAAAAGCACTTCTCTTTCTCTTTCCCACACATTCTAGTTTCCAAAACAAACAGCAGCATTTCCAAGGGTCTGTGTCCTTCCAGGCCTCTCTATCAGTGAGTATACAGGCTATGATTCTGAGATGACCTTCCTTTTTCCTCTGACAAAATCTTACTTTCAACTTGTTATTTTTCTCTTTGTGAAATCACCGTTCCTGTTTCAAGTGTGGCGTTCCATTCTTGTCATATTCAATTGCTATTTACATGTCTGTCGCTCTCACCACAGTCCTCAGAGACTGGGCTCCTGTTTCTCTCATTTCTGTAAGCCTAGGTACTAGAGAAATTTTGGAGCAATTTCTGTGCAATAAATGACTAAACATCTGACCTTGAAGTTATTACCAGTTTTCTGCTTTGTAAAAAAGGAAACAAATAATAATTTCTAATTTAAACTATTGTTCTCAATATTTCAATGGATAATTCAGATAGATCACAACACCCAGCATGTTACTCATATCTAGTTAAAACTTATTGTTATAGATATATTTTAAAGTAACCACTATTTAATGATCAAAATTGTCATAAAGATGTTTTATTGTCTAGGATTCCTTTACAAAACTATTCGCCAGAAAGTCTTAAAACAAAATTAGACAAATAAGTCTGCTTACCATCAGAATGAACTAGCTTCCTTTGGGAAACTGAGTGGAACAATTTGCTACGTGACATCAGAAACTGAACATATAGGGAAGAAATATTCATAGGATTGTCAGCAACCTAACTATCAATGACCTGTATTTGATTCTGGAATACTGATTATCTTTCTCATCAGCTATTTTACCTTTCATTGATTAGATTATCAAATACATTTATCACTCTTTTAATAATAGAAAATTCAGAATCTGTGAATCAACAGAAGACAGGCAGAGATATTAGTTGTGGGATTTGAAAGGAATCAATTTTACAGTCACTCTAGTTTTTTTGCATGCTGAGCATTTTAAACATTAGATAGAAAACAAATATATTCAGGTAAATATTAAACAACATCATAGGGGCCAGAAGATTGGCCTAGAGGTAGAGTGCCTGCTTAGCATGCACGACGACCCAGGTTCAATTCCTCGGTACCACATACTTAGAAAAAAGCTAGAAGTGGTGCTGTGGCTCAAGTGGTAGAGCTCTAGCCTTGAGGAAGCCCAAAGACAGTGCGCAGGCCCTGATTTCAAGCCATAACTGGCAAAAATAGAAAGAAAGAAATGAAGGAAGGAAGGAAGGAAGGAAGGAAAGAGAACTAAAGAAAGAAAGAAAGGAAAGATAGATATAGTACATTTTATACTAAAATAGTCAAAGTCCTTGTAATGCAAACAATCTATAACCAACATTTTACATTTTTATGAAAATGTCTGTTTCCCTCTTTATTTTATCTAGTCAGTTTTAGCAGTTCTGGTTTTGAATTAGAGCTTCATGCTCACTTGAATAGTGCTTTACTACTGAGTCATACCTCCAGATTGAATTTTTGCTGGTTATTTTGTCAAAGAAATCTAACTTTTCTGCCCAATCTGGCTTCAGTGAGATCCTCTAGATTCTAGCCTCCTGAGTACCTAAAATTATCGATCTGAGTTTTTGAAACAGGTTTCATCTTTATTTTTATACTAGTGTAGTCACTAAATACAGTATGTAAACCAGAATGTTTTTAATGTTATTTATCTGGGGGAATTCCAGGAGGAAACTTTTTTCTATTTATGTACTTGTTAGCATTAGTTGCCAGACTTCACAAATTGAATTCTTGATTAAAAAACACTTCTAGCCAACTTCATTTTTTTCCTAAAAAATGCAAAGTTTAAGTGCTTTCTATTTCCAGTGCCAAATGATCTGATCTAATCACTGTATTTTTCTTAAATTACATGATTTGTTTAATTATTTTGTAACTCAGTTATTTCACTTTTTTAACAACTGTGGCAGATTAAGCTACTGCAATATACTTATCTTCGGTAATTTTTTTCTCACCAAACTTCTAGCAGAACTGAGATTTCCTTACCAACAGATAGAAAGAAGAGGTCAGAGAAAATTAGTGAATGGAATTGATGGAAAATTCATTAGTGGGAAGTTTCCTCTTTCATAATCAACACCAAAATCCCTCACTGTAGTGGCATTGCCTGTTAGCTGAATGATGAAAGAAAGGGCTTATTTCTACTATTAAGGGAAGTTTATTGTACTTGATGTTGAAGTAACAGAAAACACTCAGTTTTCAATGGTTTTACTAAAGGAAAATCTGTTTCTCAGTTTTTTATTCTTTCATTTCTTTCAGTATTCACTGTGAGGCTGGAAAATTCAGGTGAACCTGTTTTTCATGCCATGCCATGCCAACCACGTCAATCACTGATAAATATTGGTAAATGTACATATATATATATAATCATATGGATATAGTGGATATAATCCAACTGAATCAGAAAAGTATGATAAAATTATGCTGTAGACTTTTTCAAATAGAATAAGATAAAAGAGATTTTTTGAGAAAAGATTAAATTTTCTTTTTTTGGTATAAATATTTTTATTGTAATTAATAGAAGGGTTACTTCACAAACATTGCTACCCCTTCTCATGTTTTTTTCCCCATTTCCCTCCCCCAACTCCCTCCCCTCATCTTGTTTTCCCTCCTTCCCTATCCCATTTTAAATAAACAAATAAACATGCAATATACCAAATAACAAGATAAGATAGTGAAACAATATGAGAATAACCAAGGGACAACAAAAAGATTAAATTTTCGTTATGAGTTCTGGGTCAATTGGATGATCATATAAAGGTAAATGGATTTTAATTCCTACCTTATCACATACAATCAATTGCAGATGAATTATAATTCTAATATTAAAATGTGGAACAATAAAGCTTTCATAAGGCAATAAAGGGGAAAAGCTCATGATTTTAAGACAGGAAATCTCTTCTTGAGATTTTTAAAAGACCGAAGAGTCTGTCGCCAGTAGCTCATGCCTGTAATCATAACTACTCAGGAGGCTGAGATCTGAGGACTGAGGTTCAAAGACATCCCAGGCAGATTATATGAGACTCTTGGCCCAAAGTTAATACCAAAAAGCCAGACGTGGAGCTGTGGCTCAAGTGATAGAGTTCTAGCCTTGAACAAACTAGGTCAGGGACAATGTACCATTAAGAAACCAAAAGAGGGCCTGGAGTTTGGCCTAATGGTAAAGTGCTAGCCTAGCATGCACAAAGCCCCAGGTTCGATTACTCTATACCATTTACATAGAAAAGTAGAAAGTGGTGCTGTGGTTCAAGTGCTAGAGCACTACCCTTGAGTAAAAGCCCAAGGATAGTGCTCAGGCTCTGAGTTCAGTCCCCAGGACTGGCCAAAAAAAAAAAAAAAAAGAAAGCGAAGAAAACAAAAAGAGCAATCCATATGGTATGTTTGAAATATTTTTAACTAATTGGTAAAGAATATGTATTAAAAAAAATAATAACTGGGTACTGATATCTCACACCAGTAACCCCAGCTTCTCAGGAGCCTGAAATCTAATGCATCACAATTCAAGTCCTGCCTTGGCAGAAAAGTTTGCAAGGCTCTCCAAAATAACCAGTAGGTTACTCAAGCATGGCTTGAAGGCAAGGCTCAAGTGATAGGGTGCCATCTAAGGGTGTGCAAAGCTCTGAGTTCTGACCCTAGTATTGCTAAAAAGACAGAGTAATATGTAAGTCCTACAAATCAATAAGAAAAAAATGCATTAAAATGAAAAGAACTGAAAAAGAAACTATCCAAATGGTTCTTAAATTCATGGAAAGATACTTTGGTACACACTAGATAAACACAAATTAATACTAAATAACATGCATTGCATAGGTATGGATATGCAAATGATTTTTTTTTTTGTCAGTCATGGGGCTTGGACTCTGGGTCTGAGCACTGTTCCTGAGCTTTTCAGCTCGAGGCTACCGCTCTACCCCTTGAGGCATAGCGCCATTTCCGGTTTCCTGGTGATTAATCAGAGACAAGAGTCTCACAGACTTTTTAGTACTCAGGTTGGCTTTGAACCAGGATCCTCAGATCTCAGCCTCCTGAGTAGCTAGGATTACAGGCATGAGCGGCTTCACCCAGTTTAAAAAGAAAATTTTTGTGCACTGGTACTGGTGCTTGAATTTAGGGCTTAGGCAGTGTCCTTAAGAATTGGTTGCTAGAGATTAGCATTTTACCCCTCAAACCACAGCTCAATTTCTGTCTTTATCTTTTCAAGTTTATGGGATTGAAGAGTTTCACTATCTTTCTTTTCTGGTATGGCATTGAACAGCAGTCTTCAGATCTCAGCCTCCTGAGTAGGAAATATTATAGACATGAGTGACTGAGAACCTAACATTGACAAAATTTAATTTTACAACGTAAATGCCAAGTCATTTGAGAGTCTGTGAGGCAAATGGAACTCTTATTACTTGAGCCAAAGCTACTATAGATGCCTCCTAGTCCCACAATTTGATGATTTTTTTTTTTTTGCCAGTCCTGGGCTTGAGCTCAGGGCCTGAGCACTGTCCTTGGACTTTCTCAAGGCTAGAGCTCTACCACTTGAGCCTCAGCACCACTTCCGACTTTTTTCTATGTATGTGGTACCGAGGAATCGAACCCGGGTCTTCATGCATGCTAGGCAAGCACTTTAACCACTAGGCCAAACTCCCGGCCCATTTTGATGATTTTATATTAACAAAACAGAAAGGCATACATGTTGCCCAGGACAATGTGAGTGTTTTGTGCCACACATGTTGTTGTGGCTCCAAACGAGATATATCCAAATGTCTAAGTAGTTGAGTGAATACCCACCTTTCAGTGTATAGATACAATATAATACTGCATAGCTATGACAATACATGGATGATAATGATTGGTAGTTACAATATAAATAGCTTTCACCTAGAAATTTGAAGAGAAATTAAAAGTCTAGCACAACATAGTAGTTGCTATGTGATTTTATTTTGATAAGTTTTAAACTTATCAAACTTTTGAATACTAATAATCCTTTGGGAGAAAGCAGTTATTTGGGAGTGGATGATGGATGGACTCATTTGGTTGCTGGTTCCACATAGATGACATTATTTTGTGGAACTAAATAATAAGCTGTTTATCTTCCAGTGTATACTTTATACTCCAATAATGAGTTAATCTAAAAGGATTTTCCAAAAGAAATATTCAACTGTAAATTTTCCAAAGTGATACTGTATACTTATACAAGATGATTCACAGTTGAATTTTTTTTTTGGAAAATCCTTTGAAAATATCCCAACTTTCAATGAGGAACAGAAACAACTTCTGGTAGCATTCTTCTTACCTAAATATAGCAGTGTAAAAATAAAATGCCAATCCACATGCAAATTAACTGAGCAGTAATGGACAGCAAGCACTAATGCATTTCATGAGCATTATTTCTGAAGTTGAATTTTGGCCTACCATTTTCTAAGTAGAAATTGCTTCATGCTCATTCAGGTCTTACAACATAGTTCCATTGTTTACAATAACCAGATTCCCTTGTAGAGACATCACATTTATTAAAACGGCTCTCCTGAGAGTTGTATGCGCCAGCCTAAATCTTTTCTTAGACTCTTCATTTCCTTATAGCCTTAGAATTTATGTAAGCATACTTTGCTCTTTCCCTTAATTTTATTGTTACATTTACTATCGGGAGTTGCATATGAAATAATAAACACATAACTAGTTCCTTACTCCAATTTAAAATTAAATGGAATAATGATTTTGGGGCTAATAGTTTCCTAATTAATGGGGACCATCAAGGATATTGTTATACCTGAGATTGATACACCATTTTGTTCATTACTCTTTTTTATTAAAGAGTTTATTGACATTAATTTTTACATCATATTTCAAATGACGTATTTAGCAAACAAGTATTCAAGAAGGGAATCTCTATATACAATCACTGGCACTTAGATTTTAGAACATAATTAAAATTAGGTTGAGGGTTTGTATGTCATAGATACATATTAATCTATGTAAAAATATTATGTCTATAGAATCATAAATTTTTATGTCTGTGTAGTTGTGTTTATATTTCCAGTACTATGTCCATAGCATTGGATACGGAAATATTGAGTCCTCGCTCTTGTACTGTTTGGATCTAATAACCACATATTAAGGATACCATGCACATTTTGTTCCTTTGGTCTTGATTTGTCTCACTCAACACGATTCACTCTAGATTCATCCACTTCCCTGAAAATGCCATTATTTTATCTTGTCTGTTGGCTCGGAGCTGGAGGCTAGCGATGGGGGAGGGGTCCTCACGTTTGGGATTCTTTGAGAAGGTTGGATATAAGCTTTCTCTGGTTGGATATAAGCTTTATCTGGATTTCTTTTCTGGTTTGTGTACTTCTCTGTTGCTTCTTGAATTTGCAGTTGTGGGTTTCTTAAGATAGTTGGCTAGTGGGATTCCCTGATTCTCTTTTTGTGGGAGAGAGCTAGGCTGGGTCCCTATTGTCTCGGCACCATCTTCCCTCTCTTGATACACCATTTTTTCCATATATATTTTTTATTTTAATTAATAGAAGGGTTACATTATAATCACCAGATAGCAGGTGCATTATTTCACATACACTGATATCCTTTCTCATGTCTTGGTTAATACACCACTTTTAAAAACAGATTAAGCAGAAGTGGGGCTGCGGCTCCAGGGGTAGGGCAGTAGCCTTGAGCTGAAGAGCTCAGGGATTGCGCCCAGGCTCAGAGTTCAAGTCCCACAACCACCACCAACAACAACAACAATAAAAACCAGATTAAACATTGTGATCAAGATAAAGTGTCATCAGGAAAATACCCACTAAGGATTAGTACACCCTATCAGTGTAGGGGAAGACCAACCTGAGTCTTTCTGGTACACTGTAAATAAGCACAGCTCATTTTAAATCTGCAAGAATGTTCTCCCCTAAAATAGTGAAATTTCCTCTGGGCCTTACATTACATGGGCTCCCAGTTGAATCTGGATTAAAGTTTACAGTATTCATAACATGTTTACAAAAGAGATTATTATTTCGGTATTTGGTTTATTTTATTTTTATTTTTTGCCATTCCTGGCACTTGAACCCAGGGCCTGAGCACTGTCCTTGAGCTTTCTCAAGGCTACAGCTTTACCACTTGAGCTACAGCACCACTTCTTCTGGCTTTTTTTTTCTATGTATGTGGTACCGAGGAATTGAACCCGAGTCTTCAAGCATGCTAGGCAAGCATTCTACCACTAGGCCAATCTCCCGACCCCTATTTGTTTTATTTTTAAAAGTTGCCAATATTTCGATAGCTTTTCTTCTACATATTTTATGTATAGCTGATTAGCAAGAGTACCTAAACTTTTTGTGATGATTATTAGTTGTACTTTAGACCTTCATGAGCTAACTTATAGCTACCATAAAATTTCATTTGGCTTTCATGATTTCAATGCAAAGTAGAAAAAACAAACATCTCTTTGGAAAATGTTTAATACATCATAAAATCAGTTTCCTGTCATGTAAATATACCAGTGAGTAAAATATTTCATCAACTTTATAGCAACTGCATGAAAAAATGCATCCAGTTTAGCTGTTTTCTATTTGATATACCGTTTATAAGTTTTTGTAAAGAAACTTAACACCTGACAAAACTCAGCAGTTGGGCATGTGGCGCAGGATAGTCACTTGTTAATTTGTCCATTCAAGAACTTACACTGTCCTTTGTACATGTGTGAAATTGAGAAAACTGTCATCTCTGTCAACTGCAGGAGACAGATGTGCAAACAATAGGGACAATGTGTCAACACAAACTGTAGAAGTGCAAGGTTCTAGGGCAATGGGGGATGTGAGGAGTCCTGGCTTTGAGACATAAGGAAGGCTTTTTCTAAGGTGACTTCAGTGTGATTATAGGTCAACAACATTTTCAGGAGTTTGACTGGAAACTTACGTTTCCCTTTGGATTCTCCTCTGGTAGCCTTCAGACCACTGGTTTGGTCACTTCAAGCAACCTGTTTCTTGAAGCTTCTAAGTTCTTTGGCAGGAGGAATTCTGGGAAACCTCCAAGCACATTAATTTACAGATATCAAACACTTCAGCTTAATGAGCTTATAGTGGAAAATTATATTGTGACTCGAATGGAGCTACAAATCTAGAAATAGCCGAGAATTCTTTCTTCTATTATAACTCATGCAGTGGAATTTATTAAATTACACCTTTCCTTCAACACCTTTTCTCTACCATAACATTGACCAAAAAGCCTTTGATCGGATTCAAAACTAAATGACAATATTAGATACCATGTTTTTAGTTTCCACCCTGAGTAACTAGAGAGGAATTAAGGAATTGGACCTAATTTAGAAGATTATTCTCAACACATCCACAATATATTCCTTTACCTAGTTGCATATTCCTGGTTTCTACACCATGCTGACTATAATTCCAATACATTGTTCAATTGATAACCCTTATCCAAAGTGAAAATTTTTGAGACCATTGACCTAATCTGAGCAGATTTACTTCTTTTTTCCAGAAATGCATATAGCATTTGAAACTTCAAACACTAACCCATCTATTAATCATTATTTATATTGTTTACACATAGAAAAACAATTTAAAAATAGTTATTTAGGGAAATAGGAATGTGGCTTAGTGGTAGAGTGCTTGCCTAACACGCATGAAGCCCTGGATTCAATTCTTCAGTACCACATAAACAGAAGGAGCCAGAAGTGGTGCTGTGGCTCAAATGGTAGAGTGCTAGCCTTGAACAAAAGAAGCTAAGTGCCCAGGCCTTGAGTTCAAGCCCCAGGACTGGCAAAATCAAATGTTATTTAGGAAAATCAAGATAGGCAATCTAAGAAAAATTTTGCCGATTGTATTTGACATTTATTGGCAGACCTTAGCATCAGATTAAGCCAGGGCATATCTGTCTCTCTTATGGCCATTATGGCTTCATATTCTATTACTTAATCTAAAACATATCTCTGAAACTGAGAGCATCACTCAAGTATCCAAGGTTAGTAAGGTGCTTGCCTAGAAAGTACAAGGCCTCAAGCTCAAATCCCAGTAGCAACAAAATAATAATGACTACAACAACACATCCTTGTATATGACTATAGTTTTCTGGGAAATCTAGATTCCATGAAGCATTAGGACAGAACCTAAGATATCCAGGGGCCCCAACCTGGAAGCCTCTTTGTGCCAGACATATTCTGAAGCCAAGGATGGCAAATTCATAATAATAGCCAGCCAAGCACCAGTTTTGTTTTGTTTTACAAAATATTTATTTACAAAATAGATACTATTTTTTACAAAGTAGTAGATGATTTTGCAAAGAAGAAATCTACAAAATAGTTTAGAAAAACAATGAAAGCATTTTAGGGGATTTTCAGTTTGAAATGTGTGCAAACATTTTAAAAAGTAACAGAAATACAGAAGTTTACTCCTTCATAAAGGATTTATTGAGTAAATACCATGCTAGAGACTAAGTGTAAAATTATGTCTCACTGAAGTTCTCAAATAGTTCAGACACTGCTGTGGAAACTAAGGAACTAGGTGGACCTTTCTCTTTCACAAATTTTATTAAAGGATTAATGACACAAAAGTCAAAACTAATAAGACAAAACTTAGGGAGAAAAACAGTGAATGAATATATAATAATGTTCATCTCAATAATATTGAAGGAGAGAATCCAAAACAGAAATCAAATGTTATGTAGTGTATTAACGTTCATGAAATTGTGTGATATGGATCTTATCAGTATTTTTAATTTTTCAATTCATCCTTAGCAGGCTTACTTTAGGTTCATGATGTAATGTTATATGAAACTTAAGAATAAAATGCCTGCCTTAGTGAAATACAACAGCACTTTCCTACCTATTATATTTTTTTCTTACATCAAAAACTAAGTTTATTTATTTTATTTCTTTTAAATTTCATATATACTGTTTTATGCTTTTTTCTTAGTATCATTAAGTAATTGTACAAAAGAATTATCATTGAACAAACTAATTCATGAATACAACACATATTGATCAATATTATTACTTCCGACATTCTCACTCATCCCCTCCATACCCACCTCTCACTTTTCCTAATTTTATAGCATATACATTGAATATTTATGGCATTCACCTCTTCATTTGTCTAATTCTTTATTCTTAGCCACACCCTTTCAAGAACTCATTTCCTAGAGGTCATTTTTTGAAATTTGAGTTTGCCTTCCTACGGAATTACATTATTTGAGTCCTCCCTTGAATCTACCATATTTCAGTTAATACACTTGTATACACTAACATACCACCACAAATATTTTAATAACTCTATAGGCTAATTCTTGTTTCCGTATATGACACAAAGCCTTTGTCTCTTTAGGCCTGACTTATTCACTAAATATAATTTTTCCAAATCTTTCTATTTTTATTACAAATGATATATTATTTTTCTAATGAACAAATAAAATTCCATTGTTTGTATTTGCCCCGTTTTCTTTATTCATTTGTCCATTGACCAGAATCTGGGTTGATTCTATACTTTGGCTATGTTGAGTAGTGCTACAGTGAACATGGTTATGTTTGTAGCTTTACTGTATCAGAGTTTGTAAACTTTTGGATGATAGTAACCTATGTACTGCTTTCAAGAGTTAACTTTACTTTCCCATTCCTGTCAGTATCTGTTACTATTTGTTTGGTATTTATAGCAGCCATTTTAATTGGAGTGAGGTGAAATCTCAGTGTTATTTTGATTTGCATTTCCATTACGGCCAGAGATGTAGAGCATGTCTTCATGTGTCTAGGGCCATTTTTACTTCTTTTGAGAAGACTCTTTTCATTAGTCCATTCATTAAGGCTTCCTTGAAGCTTTAATATTTTAACTTCTCTGAATATTTTGGTTATTAGGTCATTATCTACTATGTATCTGACAAAAATCTTGTCCAATTTTGTAGTCTGTCTTTTTACCTTGTTGGATATGTCCTTTGCCATGCAAAACCTTTGTAGTTTGATGCAATTCCATTTATCAAGTTTTCCTTTGATTTGCTGTTCTTCTGGATCTTTACTAAGAAAGTTCATACCTGTGTTCAGGAATCTTAATGTTTCTCTTACTCCTCCTTTAATAGTTTCATGGTCTCAGGACATACATTGAGACATTTTATTTTATTATCTTTAATCTATTATATTTTTGAATGAAAGAAATTAAAATCACATATCTAACAAATTCTAATATTCAATTTTATAATTGGTGTTTTGATGGAAATGAAACATCAGTAGGTGATAGTGAAGAATATGCATGTGTATGTACATACAAACTATACACATTTTTGTACCTACTAAGGGTGTGTGTGTGTGTGTGTGTGTGTGTGTGTGTGTGTGTGTGTGTGTGTGTGTAATCATTGTCATTAGTACTCCGTACTTAGAAGTAGCAATAGTAGTACTTTGCCAAGTACCCGGCCCAGGTGTGGGAATCTAATTGAGTTTGTTCATCTCCAGACTGCACTTCTGTTCCTCCTACCATCATCCCACAAGGTAGTTACCTCCTCAGAAAAGCACTCTGAGAAGAATACAGAGAGAATGGACTCAGTTGTTCAGTCATCTTTGAGGAACAACAAAAATAAATGGAATATTGAATTCATTTAGGACTTTGGGTTTTGATGAATAGTAAATATCTTTGCCTATCAAAATAAAAATAAAAGTCCATTCCTATCCCAGAGTAGAATGAGACTCCATTCAATTCCTCAGTGAGAGGAATTCTTCCTGCGTTACTCTCATAGGAGGAGGGACTACTTTGAGATTCCTGGAATTTGGGTGTGGTGAGATACACAGGGTAAACCTCTGTGTGTGGGACTTCAAAGCAAAGCTGGGGGCCATGCTGTGCAGCTGTAAACTTCTAGAAAACAATAGCAGGAAAGGAAGCAGGCTGGCATGCATGTTGAACAATGGATAAGAAGGAATTGGCAGCAGCAGCAACAGGTTCTACATCAACTGACTACAGGTGAAAATTCAAGAAAAGATTCCTTGTTTGGTTTGTGGTATGATCTTGAGAATTTCACACAAATCTGTTAGTGTTACCGGAATGAACAGTAATGTCAGACACGGAGTTGAATTTCTGAACCCAAGGTGGGATTATCAGAAATTAAGAAATTAACTTTAAAGCTCTATGGATAGGAGCACAACAATTTTCTCAAAATGTGCATTTCAAAATATCTGCTCATAATTTGCTGATGAGAACTAAAGAATACTCATCAAATGACAGCCAACTGAGAGCAGTGATGGAATGAGTTAGCATTTATCCTTCTCCATGTGTGGGTCAGACATTGACTGAAGGAGCTTTTCTTCCTGAACTAAAAATTGCCTTCCATTCCAGGCCCAAGGAGAAAGAGAACCAACATTGATTTCTTAAATTCTTCAGTTGAAGGCAAATACAGAGAAAGATGTGATGGTTTTGTTTCTCAACATTCACAGTCTTCTCACAGCCTACCAGGGAACTGAAAGTATGCCTTTCCTTCTTAGCACACAGCAGCCTAGTTGCAAAGTTGTCACATGGGAATAAGTGCAGACTATAGAAAAAAAAAAACAGGATAAGACTTTGAACAGCTACCAATTTCCCCCTAAATTGAAGAAAATACTGGGGATGAAATTTATGCCACTGTATATGATGTGAGATCATCAGTACAAGTAAGTTAAAAACTAACAAAGTAGGAAATATTTATGTGGGCCTTGCTCTCTTTATTCTGTTTTCCCTGAATGACCTGAAGGTGGCCACTTATTTATGGTCTTATGAAATAAATATGAGGGATAGAGAGAAACAAGAGCAGATTATACATGAAACTGTGTCCAGTAAGATGCTAGATTGTTCAATCCTACCCTACCCTTCTACCTAAATACTGTCCCTTTACCCTATGTTAGCATTATCCCTGTGTGTGTGTGTGTGTGTGTGTGTGTGTGTGTGTGTGTGTGTGTGTGTGTGTGTCTGATCCTGGGGCTTGAACTCAGGGCCTGGGAATTGTTGCTAGACTTTTTTTTTGCTCATGTCGAGCTCTCCATCACTTGCGCCACAATTCTACATCTGGTTTTTTAGTGATTAATTGGAGACAAGAGTCTAACAGCCTTTCCTGCCTGAACTGGCAGCAATCTTCAGACCTCTACCTCCTGAGTAGCTAGGATCCACCAGTATGAGTCACCAGTGACCAGTTCATTCCCCTATTTTAGTATTTCTAATACATCTACATCTTCCAATAACCAGTTGGACATTTTCTTACATCACCACCATATAGTAGGTATTCAATAAATATGAAAATCAGTGAACAAATGAGCATTTACTATTTCTAAATCAAGACAACCACAACAAAGATTAAAAACTATTCTCTCCCTTTCCGCATAGATATGCCTGAAGCATCAGTGACCATCAGCTCATCTGTCAACCCATCTCTCAGCATTGGACCATTTCTTAGTTTGACATGGGATGGAGACATGGGCGGTTGAGTAGGAAAGAGTGGATCTCAAGAAAACGATACAAAATTGTACTTCACATTTTTTTTGTTTTAAAAAAGCAGAAGTTTGCTGTGTTGTTTTAGAGACCCTGGTGAACTACTGATGACCTCAGCTAAAAGATTGCCCTTTCCCCACTCTCTTGGCTATGCAAGCAGAAGTCATTGACTTTTTTTTTTCCAGGAATGCCCTTTGTGGTAGAATGACTCAGCTGGGAGAGAAACCTTTTTTCCCTTCCCACCTTCCTCCTTCCTCCCCAGCAAGAAAAAAGAGATTCAGTAGCTAGAACTCACATGTGTAGTGTTAAACTAGAAACTGCTCAGAATTAAGGGGGAAGAAAGATGGAAGTCTAGGTGTCTCAAGCCATCATGAACTTCAGCCCCTTCTATATCCACATGGAGGCATGTGTGTGTGTGTGTGTGTGTGCGCGCGCGCGTGCGTGCGTGCGTGTGAGGACACACGTGTGTGTTTGCACCCCCTTTTTCTAGAGTTTAGACTCCAAGCCTGGGCCCCATCTCTGAGCTTTTTCACTCAAGGCTAACACTTTACTAATTGAGCCACACTCAAGTTGTTTAACTGGAATAAAAGTCTCACAGATGCTTCTGTCCTGGCTGAACTTGAAATGAGATCCTCAGATCCCAGTCTCCTGAGCAGCTAGGATTACAGAGGTGAGCCACAGGCATCCAACTACATTTGAAATTTTTAAGAGAAAATTGCATTTGTTTCTGCCACTTTCATGTAAAGGATTTTCTTTTATTATATTCATCCAAGTCTATCATAATCAATACATCACTAACTAGACATAGTCAAATAATCCAAATTTTCATGTCAACATGGCTATAATTAAATACATGACTTACAAATATTTTTAATTCTTAAAATATACATCAAGAATTAATTAAAGAATATGTCTTCATACCCATTTACAGATGAGAAAACAGACTAAGAAGGCTGTCACTGTCAGTATTTGTAGATGATAAATTAGGACACAACTTGTCTGATTAGCCCATGGTTGTTTTCAGTCAAAACTACTCTCAGTTGCTGTGTTGGTATTTTAAGAATCCCTACCTAACAGTTCTATTCCATTAGATTTACAATATACTCTCAGATTTCTTTTGAGAAAAAAAATAAGCACGAACATTTATGTGGAAGGGAAAATGAACATTTCAATTGCCAAAACCATTTTTAACTATTTTCCTAAGTTCTAAACTCTCTTTAACAGAGAAAATATACACAAAATAGAATCCACTTAGACAAAATATGTTTCTTTCTATATTAATTTTGGCCCAAATAACTCAGAGGATTGACATGTGACTATATACACCAGAACAGCTTTTATCCACAACCAAGACCAAAATCAAAAGTACACTTATTCACATGTTATAGACCATTTGCAGTTATTAGATTAATGACAACCAAATAGATTGCCATACAATCAATCTAATATATTTAGGGGAATTTAATTATATAAGATGTATGGATAATATGAATATTTGTGTTAGTTATTTCATTTGCATTAATATGACAGAATCTTCTTGGTGAGAAGGTATTTTATTTTTCTTATACAAAGAAGAAATTTACCAGAGCATATGCCACACATAGTAGGTAAAATGAATCATTCTCTTCACTGTGTCAACAGATTCACTAAGAAAGAACAGTCAGTAAATTTAAAGTGATAATATATTTTGATGGGCAAAATTTATTTGTTTATTTTGGTTGTCCATGGATCAACCTTTTTTTTTCTTTTTTCAGAATGGAGGACTGAACTTAGGCAAGCGCTCTTCCATTGAACTAAATCCCATGCCTTAAAAAAATATGGTCTTTGAGCATAAACTTATGCTCTGGTATTTTAGTAAGTGAATTCAAAAACAATAAAATTTACTTCTCTAAGTCCCAAACAATTTTTTTAATATTTTGATCATTAATGCATTGAACTGAGAGCAAATCATTCATTATTCTTGTTGGAGATAAGGAAAATGGTGGGTAAAATTGATAGTATCATATAAATATCATTTCTTTCCATCAAAGATAACATTTTTTTTGCCAGTCCTGGGCTTGGGCTCAGAGCTTGAGCACTGTCCTTGGACTTTCTCAAGGCTAGCACTCTACCACTTGAGCCTCAGCACCACTTTCGGCTTTTTGCTATGTATGTGGTACCTAGGAATAGAACCTGGGTCTTCGTGCATGCTAGGCAAGCACTCTACCACTAGGCCAAACTCCCGGCCCAAAGATAACATTTTTTAAAAAGTACAGATCTCTATTTCCAACCATTTACAATATAGCTATTACAAAATTTTATCCCATTTTTGAAATAATCTTGTAGAAAACTAAAGAATCAAGTATTTTGTCTGATAGATATTGAGATCAGAAATAACAAGTTATTTCTTGAACACAGCGATCTCTTTCTGTTTCCAGACTTAAATGTACTGCCCAAGTTTACTGTCAGTGCACTCTTGTTCAAGTAATAGAGTGCTCGCTGTGAGCTTAAAAGCTCAGCAACAGTGCCCAGGCATTGAGTTCAAGCCCCAGGACTGGTCTGGTCACACACACACACACACACACACACACACACACACACACACACACACACAGGGATACAGGAATAATGCTAGCATAGGGTAAAAGGACAATATTTAGGTAGAAGAGTAGGGTAGGATAGAACAATCTGTTAATCTGTTGTTTTAGGTCTAATATCTGTGCATTGTGTTAACATGGCACATAAAATGCCGCAGGACGCCTTGAGTTCTGTTATACATTGATATCCTAATTGTTTGTATGCTTTGGGTATTGTTTCATTTTGCTTTCTAGAGAATAGTGACTGAACAATTGCATCCTAGTGAATCTATAACTTAAAAGAGATTTTCTTCTTGCGGATGGATAGATAGATAGATAGATAGATAGATAGATAGATAGATAGATAGATAGATAGACAGATAGATAGATAGATAGAGATAATGTAGACATTTGGATTTTTTTTTTACCAGTTCTGGAGCTTGATGAACTTAGGGCCTAGGCACTATCCCTGATCTTCTTTTTTGTTCAAGACTAGCACTCTTCCACTTGAACCACAGCACAACTTCTGGTTTTTCTGTTTCTGTGATACTTAGGAATCATACCCAGGGCTCCATGCATGCTAGACAAGCACTCTACCACCAAATCACATTCCCCACCCAGGATAATATTCACTTTGTGAATTTCTTCCTTATAGCATTGTGAATTTCAAGATTAAAACTTTTTTTTGCTGTTTTGAAAGAATTCTCCAAAACTCAACTAAGCCTCATTTACTCTAATTATTATTACTTAGCGTTTCCTTAAATCTAGTATTCTTCATGATTTCATCACAGACCTAAAAGAGGGATGGTATTTCAATGAGACAGTATATATTATATTTCTATAATTACATTGAAATGGAGAAAGGGAAATGGAGCTTTGGTAGAAAAATACTTGTCATCAGAATTCTATTTTCATCCTGCCATTAATTTTCCATGCAGACAGTCTTATAGAGACAGATTCCATTAAGCTGTTTTGAATGTAAGAAAAAAAATCTGACTTAAAATAGTGTCAACATTAAGATAGTTTGTTATCTCAAAGGGAAGAAGTCCAGAAAGCAGGGTATTTCCAAAGTTAGCCCATTGGCACACCAATCTAATTATCCAGGACACAGGTGTTTTCCATAGTTTTCACTTGGTCCCATTTCCCGCCTGATCTTTGTCTTCAGCATAGCAGCTACATAAAATAGTGGTCCTAGGAAACTGTCTCTATTCTCTTTTTTTTCCTCAAGAAAAATCTCCCTAAGATCCCAACAGACTTGTTCTTCCTATATCCATTCCCAAACAAACCGCTAGTGAGAGAAACAGGAGAGTCAGACAAGGAAGTCAGAGCAAAGGCCCTGCATTCATACTTTTTCTACAGCCCTAACCATGGCCTGCAACAGTCAGGCAAGCAGGCTTCTACCTATCTCATCACCATGGCCAGAAGCATTTGTGCACGTGGTGGCTCCCAAGGCATCGCAATGTAGCCTTTGGCCACAGGAAGACTTACATATGAACAGTGGGCACCCAGAGAGGCTGACAGATGGTTAAAGGACTCCTGCTCACTGCATGGAGCTTCATTTGGGTCTGGGAACTGATAAGGCTTTTCAGCTATCCAATCATATTGAGTTATAGTTTTCTCCTAGAGGCATCTTACTAACCCCTTCACAATGCAGCACATCAAAGCGGGCTCTCTCTCTCCCCCTCCCTCTCTCTCCCTCTCTCCCACTTCCTTTCTAGTGAGACCTCTGGTTATCTTTTTTTCAATATTTTAAAAAATCTTCCATAGATCTTTTTTCTTCAATAATTCCTCAATAAAATTTTTTACCATAGATCCCCTCATTTGTCATAATTAATGTAAACCTTGGACTCTCCTAGCAGAGGTTTACAATAGGTGAATATAATGTAACCCTTCTATTAATTACAATAAAAAATTTTAAAAAGATTTCCCCTGGAAAGAATTAGATTGTTCTGAGCTATGTCATTGTACCATTGTATTTACTTGATATATTTACTGTGATACAAATTTTCTTGGACTTTTCAAAACCCATGAAAGATTTGTTAGTATGATTTGCAACTTCTTCCTAAAGACATGACAGTCTATGCATACAAATCCAGCCTTAAAAGGACTTTGGAAACTTCCTAATTTTAAATCAATGTGCTCAAGAAATTTGTGGCAAGGGTAATAAACTTGTTATGTTTACATACACATGCCCAGTCATGTCTCTGGATAGGTAATCATGTGCATGTGTGTATATAAAGACAGAACATATGTGTATACATAAAGGTACAGATAGACTTAGAAAGGCATACACATATATAAACATACCTAGTTTCAATGTGTGCACATTTCTTGTAAGCTATAAAATATAACTGTATGGTAGCTACATAAAATAGCTCATAAAAGAGTTCCTATCTAATCACAGTTATGATGCAATGATGATTACTTTTTCAAGGACAGAGTTGAATGGATCAAAGCATGAATAATACCCATATGTTCACCACATTTTAAAAATATGAGACTTTGAACAGATTGACCAGTGTCTGCTTCATCAGATTTGACCTTGAGGGGAAATAGCTACTCCACAGTTATCTTTTACAATGAAAGTTATCCTTCTATTTCAACAACCCCCCCCCACTCCTTCTTCCTCAGTGAAAACATAACTAAAGGTCTTTGAGATCTTTTGGAAAGTAAGGACGCTCTGTTTTAAAATCTAGACACTTCACCCTTAATTTAGGTTTGGGACACAGAACATTCCAGCATCATTAATTAAAATCTATTCAGGGACTGTCATTTCTACCAGAAGTGTTAATAGGAACAGATGCGTTTTTAAAAATACTTATGTTTTAAATCCTCAAATATATTTTTGATAACTAAGTTTCTGAATTTCTGATTTTAAGTTTAGATTTTTGTCCTAAATCTTAGAGAAAGGGTGATGAAAACTTATAGGCTGGTAGAAAAAAAACTGAATTTTGGAGAGAAAAGTCAATTGCAGCTTATACAGTGAATCCTTAAAAGTAAGTTAAATATGCTCATAAGATTCATTTAAATTAACTTGTTTGCAAACCAGATTTCGTTTCCACAAAATGTGGATCATTTTCAGCTTAGCTCTACAGACTGCAGAAACAATGCCAGTATAAAATCAAATCCTTAATTTGTTCAGTTTTTGGATGGGAAAACTCACATTGTTTTCATACTTGACAAATTCTGCAGTGTGCAGACTTGTGTTAGTTTTTTTCTCTTCTTTATCTTTTTAATTGTTGTTGTAAAGATGCTGTACAGTTATATGTCAGGTAATGAATAAATTTCTTTTTGAACAGAATCCTGAACTTTCCCCCATAAGCTGTAAAATTCAATCTCAACAGTGTCTAGTGAGTATCACTGCTACATTTTTTTTCACATTTTTCCTACCATTTCTGTACTTCCTCCTACCCTCCCTCAGAGAGATTAACTTACTGACATGGGGAAATCGCTCATGTCTGCGACTACATTCAACCAGGAGGATAAACATGGTGATGACTTTGAAGGGTTATGTTTGTCACATAAGAAAAAAGTGATGTCTGATGCCCTTATAGGTTCAAAACACAAAAGGAGCTGTTCAAAGTCCACCCATAAACAGGAACAAATACCACTGATGTAATTTCAAAACTGAAGAGGCATAAGTTATCCATTTATGGACTATTTGTCAGAACCAAGATTGTTCTGAAGCAAGGTTGATAACTAATGATGATATTGGTATTGTTAGCAGGGGATAAGACTTCCTGTAGACAACCTGGTGAAAATATATTATGTGCTGATGGGAGAAATGGAGAGTGTTCATTCACCACAGAGTAAGAAACCATGTCAGTTTGTTAAAAAAATAATAATAAACCAATATTATCATGGCAGATGGCTCTAGAATATTCAAAAAGCCCTTCAATATAATACCTCTGTACTACCGGAGGACATACTTCCTGTTTCCTCTGCTGCTCATGGTAGTCTCACTTAAAACATAAACTGTACAGTGACCTTTAAATCAAACCCCCACTTCCCAGGCAGAGATCAAATGTCTGGTAAATCACTGTGGTTGGTGTTTAACAACTGATCTGGCTTTTAGCAATGCTACAGGACTGCTTACTTACATTGAACACATCATTAATTTCACTGGCTAAACGTTGTATTATATTTTTGCTGTTACTTATTTACATGTGAATGCATAAGGAAATGATCACCAGTAGCATGTACAGTCAGAGTGAGAAAGAACGCTCGTGTCAAACCACCTCAGATTATCTGCATGAACAGCTGAGATTGTGCTGCCTTTGTCTACTGATGGCTTAGTGGTTGTAAACTTTATTTCAGACAGAAAGTTACCAAAATATTATATGACATTACCTTCAGGTTGTATGTCTAGGGAACATTTGAAACCAACATAAACTTTTTAATTTTAGATTTAGGTCCCATCACCAAGATATCTAATTATGTCCATTTAGATAATTAAAATCTTTTTTATTTCAAAATCCAAAAGATCATTTTTGGATAGACCTAGAAAAAAATTATATGAAGTAAGTCAGGTTCATATTTGCTTGCATATGTGGAAACTAGATCTAAAATACAAACATATATGATTATATATATACATATATATATATAGGGTTTTATGCACAGGTGCACAAATCAGCTAGAGGATTGAATACTTACAGGAGGAATCCAATAGTGTAACTCCTCTGAACAACTAATGATTTACCAAATTGTGGAAGTGTGTTTTGGTACAGAGGGAAAAGGGGGAGCAAATGCAGTCACTATATTTAAGTATACATTATGTAAAAATGAGTCCAATATATTATACTCATAACCTGAATTATGGAATTATAATCTCTCCACATAACTACTTAATAATGTAATTTTTAAAAATCAAAAACACTTCTGATCCTAGGCATTTTAAATCAGGAACATTCTATATGGGCTGCTGTCTTTACAAAGCTAAAAAGAACACACTTAAAGATTGGGAAGGACCTCTGATTAAAAATATTTTCTATTCTTGGGAATAAATAATCTTTTAACACTAGAAGGTGTGGTGGCAAGCATTAATAAATAATGTAAAAGTAATTTTTAAATTCATATTTGACCTCAGGGAAGCATCCTTTTATAATAAACCTTACAATACCAGACAAGAGATAAACTCGTGTACACACCATAGACATGTAGCGTGATTTGGAAATTGAATACTTTATAGCTCTGAGCAATATTCCCCAAAGAACTGAATCTCCCATTTTTATACACCAGTTTTCAAGAACACCTTCAATAGAAGTCAGTCATTCAAAATGAATTTGAAATGACAACTACGCTATTTGTTTCCACTAAAAAATTCTGAAGTGTCTTTATTCTAAATGAATTGTGCAATCAAAATCATTCTGTGAAAAAACTGTTTTTATAGAAAAGGTTAAAAATTAGGCATTGTGTATTCAAATTGAGTTACCACTTGCTTATCTGGGAAAACAGTAGTTCATAGTTTTACACAGAAGAATAAATTATAGCAAAATCCTACAAATTTGTGTTGAGTTCTCGTTTGAATTCTTCTATAACTTCCTGATTTCAACAGATAACTTAGATAGTCAAATTATTTGGATACTTTGTAACTGTAGATAAAAGAAAACAACAAGAACAACAAAATGACACTTACACCCTTTAATCCAGGAAAACAAATAAAATTGCTCTATTATGGACTAACATTTCAGAATTTGAAGTATGTTTAGAGAAGAGTAATCAGAACATCAAAACATTGAAAATGAAATCCAATAGTCATAAGAAATATTTAGACAACAGGACACAAGTAAAGAGCTTAATGGTCTAATGTTACTAGAAATAGCTGAACAGCTATTTCTATAGACTTTTATCTAAACTTCAGTTACTATAAAGTAGCTAGGAAGAAGAAGAATAAATCTCTAATATTCTCTGTATTTTCTAGAAAGAAAGCAATAAGGACATGTAAACATGATAGGAATACAAAGGGTCTTCTAGACACTCTGAAACATATAATTGTGAAGTTCCCTTAGCTTATTGTTGACATTTTTTTCTTCTAAGAATTAATCTAGATGGAATAGTGGATGTTCAATTCTTTAGTCTAGGACCTCTGCAGAGACAGATATCCAAAACCTGTCACTATCCACAGAATGTTTATGCTGTTTTCTCACCTAATTAGTAAAGAATAGATTTAGATCATTTCTTTTTGGCCATCAGTTTCAAGGAAACCCATTGCACCACATCAACATTTATGATTTCCATCTCTGGAAGTGATTTGTGATTTCCATCTCTTTCTACTAAATGATGAAATTAAATATCAAATTCTATGAGCTATCTAGTTGTCATTCTCTAGCTGACAATGAGTTTCTGAAATTTTTCAACATAAATGAATATTAAATTTATTACCATATGAGTTGATGATTGGCATCTCTTGTATTTGAAAATTTGACTTTTTCAGCTGGGTACAGTGGCTCACACCTGTAACCCTAACTACTCAGGAGGATCGTGGTTAAAAGCCAGCGTAGGCACTAAAGTCCGTGAGACTCCTATCTCCAATTAACCACTGGAAAACTCGAAATGGCACTGTGGCTCAAGGGTAGGGTGGTAGCCTTGATCTGAAGAGCTCAGAGACAGCACGTAGGCCCAGAATTCAAGCCCCACGACCGGAAAAAAAAAATGACAACTATAGTGCTTAGGCCAAAGCTTCAATACAAGTTGAATTTTTTTCCAGTGGAGCCTGTACTGTCAGCATTTTGGAGGTTGAGGCAAAAGGATCATGAGTTTGGGGTCAACTTGACTTACATAGTGTGTTCAAGACGAGCTTCAATGGCAGAAAGAAATCCTGTGTAAATGAGGATGCAGCTCAATGGTAGAGCATTTCCCTAGCAGAAAAAGATTTAAAAAAAGAAAGAAGGAAAGAATGAAAAGGGTGGAGAAAGAGAGAGAGAAAGCAAGAGAGAGGAGGGGGTACTGTGGCCCAAATAGTAGAGGGCTAGCCTTGAGCTGATGAGCTTAGGGACAGAGCGCAGGCCCAGAGTTCAAGCCCCATGACCAACCAAAAAGAGACAGGCAGACAGACAGAGAGACAAGAACAGAGAGAGACACAGAATGACAAAGACAGAGACAGAAAAAAAGAGAATAAGAGAAATGCCATACTTTATAAAACACACTCACCACTCACACTCACAAGTTCCAAACTGTTTGCCAAATTTTGTTGTTTCTAGCTTCCTACAATATTTCTAAAATATAACAGACTATCAGGCGTCAGCATGATTAATTCTGATGACTATTTAATTTTTTTTCCTATGCACAATGACCCTGAAAGCTATGAATGCAACTTGCTATGCACAGAGGCTCTTCAGCTAACTGGAATGTTTGTAAATAAATGATATCTTTTCTCCATTAACATGTCTCCATCTTGACCTACAAGAGTGGACTGTGTGGGTAACCTCAGATGACTAATTTGTCTTTTCCTTTAAACCACTGCAAAATAAAAACAGGGGAAAAAATCTTCTGAGGAATAAAAATATTTTTAAATGTACACATATTCTAGTCCTATTACAAAAATGTTCTACTTCATTCAAGCCAAAATTTCTTATACCTTGCTATTTTTAATGAAGCCTGAAGTGAATTAATTGACAATAAATTACACTTGCATTTTATTTATAAATTAAAAGGCAGTTTTAATGTTCACTATCTTATTTTATTTTCACAAGCATCTGCTAACTTAATTATTGTTCATATACTGCAAATGGAAAAAACAAGAGGCACAGAACTGAAGTAAATTCTTCTAGTTTCATAAAAGCTAGTACTTCATAAAACCAGGCTCTTGGTTACCATGACTGAGACCACACATTAAGGCACATGATAAGAATCTACACAAAAATCGAGACTGAGGTTACTTTCTGCTTGTGATGAGGAACACAAACACACCAGCAAGAAAAGCAAAACTAGATAAATGGGATTACATCAGACTAAAAGCTTTCTGCACAGCTAGGGAAGCAGTCAAGTGAACAAAGAGAAAACCCTTCTGAATAGGGGAGGGAGAACCAATATGAAAAATATTTGAATAATTTAATAATAAAAAAATAACCCTACAAAAATGGACAAAAATTAACACTGAAAAATTACATTATTATTATAAGTAGACATTTCTCTGACAAAGACATAGAAAAAAGATCAGCATATATATGAAAACATTTTCTTAACATCTATAAATCAGGAAAATGCAAATTAATACCACAATGATTCATTATATGTAAAGCATGCAATCAGTCTATTTATCATGGATGTATAGATTTTTTTTGCCAGTCTTGGGCCTTGAACTCAGGGCTTGGGCATTAGCCCTTGGACACTTCTGCTAAAGGCTAGTGCTCTGCCACTTGAGATACAGAACTACTTCAGGTTTTTTCTGTGTTTGTGGGACTAAGGAATTGAACCCAGGGCTTTGTGCATGCTAGGTAAGTACTCTACCACTAAGCCATGCTCCAAGCCCCAGATGTATAAATTTTTAAGTGTGGCAAATATAAACTATGGGATCCTATTTCACTTTCAGGAAAAAAGGTGGAAAATTGTAATATAATGCTAATTTCATTAATAGTGAAAGGCAAGGAAAGGCAAATAGCTCACATTTTCACTTAATTACCTGGGATCCTAAAACCTTAACTCATAGACCTAGAGCAAAAAACAGTGGGTTCCAGGGGTTGGGTATTGGGTATGCAGATAGAAAATGGAAAACACTGAGTGACTATGGTAGCTCTTCTTTGAGTTGTTCTGTGCCGCCTTCTTTGCTAGAATCTGGAGGCACAGATCTGTACACAGGGGCCAGAAGAGAGCCTGGTCAGGAAGGATTATTGAATTTTTTTAAAAAATTCTCCAATTAATCACCTGAAATGGAGCTGTGTCTACAGTCAGAGTATTGCCCTTGAGCAAAGCAGCTCAAGGTCAGTATCCAGGTCCTGAGTTCGAGCCCCAGAACCAGAACACAGACACAAATACACACACACACACACACACACACACACACACACACACGACATTGGAAGAGGAGTAACACTTCCTGATGGCACTGGGAGATGTTTCAATACAGCAGAGCCTGCTCAGCTTCACACATCAAGGCAGCAAAGTTGCTTCCAGGATGGAAGGGGTCAGGTGACCACGGAGGCATCCAGCAGATGCAGCCCAGGGGCCAGAAAGCAAGCTTGATCCCTAGCATGTGTCAGACAATCTGGAAGAGGGGCTCCAAGGAAATCCAAGGGACTTCATTCAGGTGTTGTGGGCAGATGGAGTCGAGGCCAAGTACACCAGAACCACCTGCTGGATTGGGTGGATCTGTCCCTATGTGCCGGGGGTGCCGGGGGAAGGGGAGGGACCTCAAAGTACAAAAACATATTACATATTTCATGTAAGTCAAGGTTGGATTTTTTTAAGGCACATTGTTACTCTTAAGGACCAAAAAGCTGCTGTACTTGAAACATTTTCAAATGAGATTGTTACAAAACATTCTTTTTTCCAGAAATGACAAAGAATGCACAAGTTTTGTCCATATGTGTGTTGGACATGAAGATTCTTCACGGAGCAGGCATACGTATTCATTCACTCGCTAAATCACTGAACCTGAAGATAGGTCTTATGACAAATGCTTTGAAATTAAGTTTTCATCTTTTTTTAAAAAAATGAAGCACACACACAGAATTCTTTGGGAACAAATTTGGAGATTGTTTTTCAACTGTTTGCTTTCTGGTTTGTTCTCCTCTGTGACACATTGGTACATACCCCAACAATCTGATTTTTCTACTTAGCTCATTGTGACCCGTAATTATTTACCCTTAGCTAGAAAGTGTTATAGGACAAAACTAGATAACCTATACAGCACAACCAACCTAGTGCTATTTGTTTTGACAGACATTGTTTAAGTTAAGGTTCTGATCACCGAGCCCCATTTCTTTTTTTAATAATTTTTATTGTGATTAATAGAAGGGTTACATTATATTCACCAGATAGAAGGTGCATAACTTCACAAACATTGACACCCTTTCTCATGACATGGTCCCCATCCCCCCCCAAGCCCCATTTCTACCAGACATAACTTTGCATTCCAAGCTTCCATAGACAATAGAGCAAAATGGGCCCCTATTCTATTCTGGATAGCTATGTTAAATTCCAAGACCTGTTTTTTTGCTAGAAAATGAAGATATTCAAATTTCTTCCACACACCATTTCATTATTTTTTTTATTATTTTTACCAGCTCTAGGCTTGAACTCAGGGCCTGAGCACTGTCCTTGGGCTTTCCTCAAGGCTAGCGCTCTCACACATCAATTTTTATGGAAGTGAAGTGAGTTAATTCACAGGAATTTCTTAGGAGGGTGACCGCTTGGCACTGAGGCCATAAGCCTATAAGCTCTATGGGAACATTTTTGTCACTCTTGTATCACCAGGAAATAGAACAACACCTGAAACAAGTAGGAACAAAATAAATATTTGCAAGAGATAAATAAATGTAGTAGCATGCTTGTTTCCCTTGACTCAATCCAAAGGATCCCTCTCTAGACTGAGACCTGTGCGGGAGCGTACAGGGCAGTTGTTTAAAGATTGGGCTAGCATAGGAAATAAAGGAGCCTCCCCTCGGCTTCTTGTAACCCAAACCGTATTTTCCACGACCCATTATCTCATGCCTCTGTAATAAATATAACCTGCCCTATCTTGTGCAGCATGCAGATCTAGGTTAGATGCTCAAGCACTTACCCATGTGCCAGCATGCCTCTGCCCTCCCCTCTGCCTAGGCTGACTGATGAAGAATGGTTGAGTTCCTGAAGCCCTTTATGCCAGGACTCAATAAACGATGCTTCAAATGAGTGGATCCTTTTCTGAAGTCAGTAATTGTGAATACAAATATTTGTATTGTGCGTTCTCATCTGTAGACAACCTTTTGATATTTTCCAACCCTTTGAGGATACTATTGTTAAAATGTCAGGATTCAAGTAGTAAAGTGTGAAATGGTTTGTGATGGTCCTCTTTGCCTAGAGGTTGTATTAACGGACTACTCCATACAACGGTAGCTTCTGTACTAGGCAATCCAGGTTCAGTATAAATAAGCTGTTTTAAAAGCCAGATACCAAGAGTAGCTCACATCTGTAATACTAGTGACTTAGGAAGCTGAGATCTGAAGATGACATTTGGAAGCTAGACCAGGTAGGAAAATCCTTGAGACTATTATCTTAAAAGAAAAAAAAAAAACTACTAAAGAGCTAGAAGAGGAACTGTGGCTCAAGTGGTAGAATGCTATCTTTGAGGGGAAAAAAAAGAAGTTCAGAAATAATGCCCAGGCCCTGAGTTCAAACCCCAGGATTAGCACAAAAGAAAATAATAACTAAAAATAAAGGTAGATTCAACCCAGTATTATTAGAAGGCTCTTAGCTTTGCCCTGTGAAAATCTGTGATGCTCATACGGCCTCTGAGTTATGGCATTTTCCCATATCCTTTTCAATGCATTTCCTGAGTATTTAATTCCAAGCAAACCAAGTTGTATTGAAATGTTACTCACAAATCCTAAATCGGTTCTGATTTGAGGGGTGGGGACTGTGGCAGTCATGTGATGTTTTGGCTAAGACAAACCAGAGGAAACAACCCTTTCAGCCTCAGTGTCCTGCTTTCTTTTCTGCTCACCCTTTGTCATGAACAACCCAAAGGTTTATTATAAGAAGTGTCAGACACTGCTGATGAAAGCAGTCAGATCTGCAGCCAAGAAAATGCATGCCCAACACGTGTGGAGACTCTGAGTCTTGCCTTTCACATTCCATCCCACCTCTCCCCTAAGCCAAACACAGGGAGGCAATTATTTGGAAAAGTGACTTCTTATTTTTAGAATACTTATTTTTAGAATATTGAATTAAGTTCTCCCTGTGCTTTGATCCTTTCCTACTACAAAATGCCCAAGGAAGACTTCACAGGACACTTATTTGTTTCTTGAAGCTGACCAAATAAAAGAGATTTCACAGTCCCCCATCTCAGCAATCAAAGAGGCTTATTATGAGTCAAGCATGAATCACATTCTCTGTGCCTGTAATAAATTGGCCCAAGAGTACATTGAAATTTAAGGAGCAAATAGAGAAAAAGCGTCATTTTTTCCTCTCTCTGCATGCATGTGCATGCATATATTAAAAATACTAAATCACTAAATGTTTTCAATAATTATAAGTGATCTTTTGGGATTTAAGATCTTAAGAATATGCTGAAGTACTTTGACATGTTTCCTTCTTATCTAATAATCTTACAACTGTTAACTTTTTATTTAACTTGTTAAGAAAATACAAATGTCAATAATTCAATACTTAAGAATATATTAAGTAAACATAGTTACCCCAAGTGAAAGCCTTAATAATTATTTTCTTATTTTTTTCAGGACATATTTTTAACTTTAATTTGTCAAAGTTCTTCAAATAGCCTATTGAAACAGTTATTGTTTCAAACATATTTATGTATATATGTACATGTGCACACACACAGACACATGCACATGTATACCAGTTAACGGGAAATAACAATAGGTTCTATAAAGTCCACATGATAAGTCTTCACATCCTTTTTATTGATGGAAAAACACAGAGTGTTTGAAATAAACCCAAGGGGAAGTTCTCCAAACTGTTTCAAATCATCAGTCCAGTAGCTGCAGTTCAGCAATGATATATTGAGGACCACACACCCCACAGCTCTGTGTATCATGTTGAGCACTACAGCAGTAGTTTAGCACTAACCTTGAGACACAGATATTATCACTAAAATCACAGACACTTAAATGTACAGAATAATACACACACACACACACACACACACACACACACACACACACACACCTATACTTATGAGGCCCTTGGTGTAGATGAGTTGGAGAAAGCTGGATCAGTACCTGAACCTCTTTCCTCGAGAGGTTCTGCAGCCACCAGCTGACTTATGGTCCCCATATTCTAATATAAGACCAACTACTCCTGTGTTTGCAAGGTAATTGCAAGAAGAAATAAAAATGTTGAATAAAATCCATATACAAGTGAAATGGGCTGGTGGCCATGATTGTTATAGACTATGTGATAATTCACTTGGAAGGTGTTCATCAATTTTTCCACAGTTCAACATCTCTGCATGTTTTTCTTCCAAATAACTGAAATGTATATTTTGAAAATACAAAGTTTACTTCTTAGTGACCAAACTCTTCATTTGAAAAATCACTTGCCATTTGACTTACTAAGATGAAAAAATCTATTTCCTTCCATATTAGTTGTAAAATACTGACCAGTATTTTTTAATTTGAAAACAAAAGCACTGTAAGATATATCTTTTATCCACTATTCATCTTTATATACAAAGTGACTCAGTTGCTTGTACTTTATAAGAGAACTTCAGAGTCTGAAAACGGTGAAATCTTGACAAAGGAAAACTCCTGATAAGTATCTTGCCCACACCTCATCACCACACTGCCTGCCTTGTGGCTGGCACTAATGCAAACCTTCAGATGGTTGCAAGACTCTACAGGCATGCTGAGAAGGTTGAAATTTTATGGCCAAGATGCTCCCTGTTATTCTACTGTCGTTGACAGGGTCATGGACAAACATCATGAAAACATCCTGTGACATTTTGAGTTAAAAGTGTTGAGCTTTTTTGATTTGAATCTCAACATCATCACTATAAATAGATTTTAAACATGAGTGTCTACAAACTTTACCTGTCTCTTAGTGCTGGGTATTCAGCAAAACACTAGTTTGGCCAGCAGCAGTCTCTCAAATGAAGCTGATTCATGAAAAAAAAAAAACAAAGTGTTTAGTCCTGGTGAACAAGCCATGCATGTAGTTGCTTAATGCATTCTGTTATCTTGCTGGGGGGAGGGGGTTCTATTGTTTTTTTGTTTGGGGAATGTTTGTTTTATGGTCCCTGTCACAAGGCTTAAAGTCAGAGCCATGGTGCTGTTCTTGAGCTTTTTTTCTCTACCATTAGAGCCAGAGTTTCACTTGGGCTTTTGGGTAGTTCATTCTATATAAGAATCTCACAGATTTTCCTGCCCAGCCTAGCTTCAAACCCTCAGCCTCTTGAGGGGTGTGCTATGCCTGCCATATCCTGCTCTCTTTTGACAGCAGCAGCCTTTCTCTGAATTCTAGAGAACATATTCTGGAGTTCAGTAAGTGTCCAGCTATGTTAAGTATGTGTCTCCCACTTCAGTATTTCCCAACATAATATTGCACAATGGAAGTTTCCATGGAAAAGAAGGAAAGGGTAGGTTGGCTTTTTCTTGGAGAAATGAATTTAGAATATACAGCATAAAATATTATTCTATGTAGAAAATTTTCTAGTACAAACGAAGGTTCATTGCTTTAGCTGATGAATTTATTTTATCACCAACACTTATTGATCTATTAACCAAAAGCATACCAACATCCTGGGATACTCATTTTTTTTTTGAAATGCTTTGGGAAATCCTTTAGTAAACTCTAGAATTTTTTTGAAGGACAGAGAAATTACCTTTATTATTTGGCATAGATACAGTATGGAAAGAAAGTCAAAAATAAGCTCATCGTTGAGCTATAGACATGAGTTTTAGGCTTAATTACAGAAAGCATTGAGGCAGAGGGTGAGAGTAATGCATATTTAAGCAGCTCCTCTCCCAGTGGGTCCTGATTGTTAATCACTATATTAATTTTAGTTTTGGAATTTCTGGAGGAGTTATTATCACTGTTATCACTTGAAGGGAGTGATTCAGTCAGGACGAACAAGTCCTTTTTTGCCTGCCACAAACCCTAGAATTTATTCATGCAGTGTTTTTTTTTTCCTCCCAGACCCTAAATCTGACCATAATCTCAAATTCCCACATCCTCTCTCCATCCTAGTTTCTTCTCCATACACCATTTTTCTTCACTTCCCCAAATCTCTGTCAAATGTGACCTAATCATTGACTTGTCTTTAGAAAACTTGTACCATAGTACATGTCATTTTTTAGGATTCACTTGCAAGTCCCATCTCTTCATTTTACAAGTCAAATGGCAAAGTAACAGGAAGATGACTCAGAAGTATGACATCATACTCCTGTAATCCCAGCCAGTCAATAGGTTGATAAAAGAGGATAGATTTCTACACCCAACTATGAAATAGTAGAGGAGAGATCCTGTCTCAAAAACAAAAAGCTAGGCCAGGAGTTTGGCCTAGTATTAGAGTGCTTGCCTAGCATGCACGAAGACCCAGGTTTGATTCCTCGGTACCACATACATAGAAAAAAGCCAGAAATGGTTCTGAGGCTAAAGTGGTAGAGTTCTAGCCTTGAGAAAGTCCAAGGACAGTGCTCAGGCCCTGAGCTCAAGCCCAGGACTGGCAAAAAAAAAAAAAAAAAGCTAGTAGTGGAGGGTGTGGCTTAAATGATAAAGTGCTAGCCTTTAGGAGACAGAGGGTGAAGCCAAGTTCGAGCCCCAGTTCTGGCATAAGAAATGGAGGAGAGTGGGGGAGAGAAAGAGAGAGACAGAGAGAAAGAGAGACAGAGACAGAGAAAAAGAGAGACAGATAGTGAGAGAGCGAGAGAGCGAGAGAGCGAGAGAGCGAGAGAGAGAGAGAGAGAGAGAGAGAGAGAGAGAGAGAATAAAAAAAGGTGTATTGGGGATTTAGCTCAAGTTACAGAGTGCTTGCTTATCACTTACTAAGCTCAAGGGCTATGGTTCAATCTCTACTCATGCCCAAAACAGATAACTCGAAAAAGGGAAAGGGGAACATTTGCTCTATACTATCAGACAATGAAAATAAAAAAAATATTGAAATTGTCTATAATATCAGATAACAAAAAATGCAAATGCACATGTATTGAAAAATATAAGGAATTACTGGTTCCTATGAAGATCTTCAAAACTTTTCTATGATCTTTATGTCAGAAGATAGATAACAGAGGGAAGAAACTCGGGAGAAAATTTTATTTCCCCATGCATGCTGTCTTTAACAATATGTCACTCTTCATTTAAGCCTTTCTTGACCTCAATACACAATTGCCAGTACCCTTCCACCTCACCCATCTTCCTCCCTTATTACTTTGTATTTCTTGGTGCTCATCACATTCTTCTACACTGTATAATGTATTGATTTATTCTGTGAAATATCAGCCTTTCTCAAGATCAAATGTAAGTTTTATGACATTGCATTTTTTGTGTTTTCATTGCTATTTTAGATTTATGTTTGGTAGATAGTAGGCCCTCAATGTGTAGTAAATGGATAAACAATTCCACATGCAGGATAGGTATCACTTGTATTGTGTCCATTACTAAGTATTACACCAAGAGTCAATTCTTTTTGCTCTGTCATCTCCAAATTGACTTCATTCTGAGGCAAACACCTCATGGGAACATGAGAGCTGCTTCATCACCAGGCATCACAGACTAATATAACAAAATCCAAAATAAGAAAGCCTGAACCCTGCTCCATCTTTAAGGCTAGAAGACACTTACAGAAACTCCAAATAGATTTACCACTTCTACCTCATTCAATAAAACATTGTTATGTGAACCAAGAAATTTTCTTAAAAATTAATCAACTCATATATGAAAAAAAATTAATCAACTCAAAATCTCCCCTCTCCAACAAAATGGGGAAAAGGATCATGTTACTTGGTAATATTTGAACTAAATTCGTGTTCCCTGGTCAAAGAAAAAAGTCTGGTTGGTGGATGTAGTTAACCAATAACTCTGTCTGCTATAATGCTCAGATCTCTGCTGCTCTGACTTGCTCAAATGAGCTAAGAGCTTATCAAATAAATAATTTGAGTGCAAATTTTAAAAGGAAACATGGATCCACCTACAAAGAGAGGTAGGTAGACTGCTGATTCAAAGAGCCATCCTTCAAGAGGCAGAAGTATGCTACAACTTGCATCTTGTTCTCTGGACACCAACTCTGCTTCAGCTAGAGGGTGAGGGACAGCGATCTAAATAAACCCATCTGTGAACTAATCCATTCCAGGAATATCCACTTCAATTTCAAAATGTGTTTGATATATCCATGTTACAATGATTGCTTGCTCTTTACCTCACATAAACAATCCCATTTGTGTTGGCTCTGTAAGTGGCTGAGATAAAATGTGAAAAAAGTGAGTATTTTTTATAGATGTGAAAAATGATGTGTTGAAACATTCATTGGTTTAGATTCAGTTTGGTTATTTGTCTTTTCTTCTTGAGTTGCCCAGCAGAAATGAAAAGAATGAAGTTTGTAAACTGTCTTTTAGAAAATGAACCACATGATTGAACAGTTGCTTAATTATGCAAGTAAAGAAGTTGAACTTTGATTAAACAACTGACCTGTGCATTTTCAAAAGATTAATTTGAAGTCATACAATTTACTTGAGAAATTCTCCATTTTCTTGGCAATAACTGTTTGCTTTCTTGACCTCTATTTGCTACTGGATTTTATGTTTTTGCCTTATTGCTGACATCTGCAAAAAATAATTCCCCCCCATCAAAAAAATTAGTATATAGCTGGGTACAAGTGGTCCATGGGTATAATCCTCACAATCTCAGGATTGCAGTTTGAAGCCAGTCTATCAATGACAAAAAAAAAAAAAGGAAGCCAAGGGTTGGGAGTTTGGCCTAGTGGTAGAGTGCTTGCCTAACATGCACGAAGACTTGGTTCAATTCCTTGGTACGAGATACAAAAAAAAAATGCCGGCAATAGTGCTATGGCTCAAGTGGTAGAGCATTAGTCTTGAGAAAGCCCAAGGCCAGTGCTCAGGTCCAAAGCTCAACCCCAGACTGGCAAAAACAAAGAAGCCAAAAACACTCCAGAAGTAAATCGATGGCTCAAGAGGCAGAGCACTAGCTGTGAGTAAAAATGCTGAGACAGTACTTAGACCCCATGCACAATCCCTAAGACAAGCACACATTCATTCACACACACACACACACACACACACACACACACACACACACACACACACACAAATTTACAGTACGTACTCAGGTAGTTGAAATTTCAATCAAATTTACTTGTTGAAGAAATATCAAGTGCCCATCTCTGACAAATGGTGACCTTTATATAACTGACCAGTCTGGACTTTATATAGTCCTGACTAGTCTGTGTGAGTGACAGGCTGTCTGAGAATGCACTTTTAATATTCTATTTGGAATATCTCCATATTTGCTTTTTTTTCAGTATATTCTAGTGCCAAACAAAAATTAGGACTTCCTGGTGCATGTTAACAACTATCCCATCATGCTTCACCCAAATGGCCCATCACCTTCTTCCCTCATTTCAATACAATACACATATCATCTTTTTATGCAATATATCACTCAGAATTTCTTGTATTTATTTTTAGAACTTAAATCTGAGATTAGATGTGGTTATCTCTGACAGAAATCTGTACAGGTAAAACAAAATGAACAAAACAAGCCACAGATTAAGTTTGGTTGAAATTTTTTGCAACACACACAAAAAAAAACCTCACTTGTTTTTGACATTGTCTGTACTGTGACTTATGTGATAGGCTCAATAAATAAGTGGCATGGTAACAAATACTGTTTTCTATCCTGTGTCCTAAGGGTTTTCTGCTTTCAACACAGAGTGCTTCCACACATTGACTCACATGCTAGGAGCATTTTTTTTTTACAAATAAACAGTCAAAATAATTGAGTCTGAGATATGAGGACTCTCTCAGAGCACTGGAAAGAGGATAGACTGCGACTGATTCTCACATACCACCAATACTCCTTTTCTCCAGAATGGAGAACTTGAAGCCATGGAACAGACTCTGAAAACTGTACAGAACATTCCGAACATTCCTGTGTAAATGCAGGAAGTCACATGTTCCACTGACAAAGGATAGAAAATCACACATTCTATTCATCAGATAGGATGAATACTCATTAAAATAGTCAAGCAATGAACCAGAATGCTACAATCTAATGTCCCACAAAGAAAAATTATAACTGTCAGGAATAAGCAGATTATGAAACTAGTTGGTAAGAATCCATTTGCCTTTTGATTGAGAACTCAGAAAGAAAACTGAGAGGTTGTATCTGTGCTGCATTATTACCCACAACACCCTAAGAATATAGATGTGGCATTGTGGAGCCACAGACTGCATAACCCAGAATCCCATGGCATGTTTGCACTTCTAACCATTCGTTTCTATTATTGGGGATTCTTTAGCTTTGGTCCTTCCATAAAAAAATCTCCATTAACATATCCATTTATCAAATTTACAAAACAGAATGGAAACTAATTTTGTCTGAGAAAAATTTTATTTCTCCTATAGTGACATACCTAAGGTTGTAGAATAATTTCTAATATATTAGGCTCCAGTTTTGCAGAGAAACTGTGACAGAAGGAAAAGAAAGAAAGCAGTAAGAGGAAGTTATTGAAAACAACTCTATTCTGTGTGATATTTAGATGCTACCTTAACTTTTATTTCAAAATATGTTCATTGTATTTTACTCTGGTCTGTGTACATGTGCAAAGTCAGAAACAAAATAAGCTTATAATGATCTGATCACATTGTATTCAGTTATCAAACTATAATCAGTTGACAACCTATATTCAGTTTGTTACCTAAAATGAAATGAAATTATCCAATTAAAATAAAACGAGTTGAATTATTTTTTCAGACATTTTAAAAATCACATATGAATAAAAAATGCATAAAGCATAAAAAACCGTAACCTTAAGTGCCTCAAGTTGATATGCTCATTCCATCTTCTTTTCTGCTAAATACAAAGGCTATCACATACTCACTTTGCGTTGTATTTCTTACTTGGCTTGGTTTTGACTTGTACTGGAAACTTGTAGTAACTATTCTGTATCTGACTTCTTTTGCTCATTGTTGTATTTTTAGAGATCTTTCACACAGAGTGTTACAATCTGTTCTATGTGATTTATTAGTGTATTCCTTTTTTGATATGTTTTCGAGTTTTTAGCTATGAGGAACAATGCTACGTATTTAACCTTATGAGGTGAGGACAGTGGGTTTTTTTTGTTGTTTTGTTTTGTTTTTTTACCAAGTATTGGTAACTATATTCATTCTTACCTGATGCATAAGGTTTCTCATGTCGCTACATCCTTGGGAAACTCAGTGTTACCAGACTTGCTAATTATATATGACCTGATCAATGCTATGGTCATTTCTCTTGGGAGTGTTCAATTTATATTCCCCTAATTTCTATAGTGATTTTTTTTATTCTCATTCACACTTTGGATTTTCTTTTGGGGGGGGCTGTGAAATGACTGTGTGGGTAATTTGTCCACATTTCTTTTTCTCTTTTGTATAGACTATATTTTATTAACATTGATTTTTACATCATGTTTCAAATGTCATGTTTAGAATATAATTAAAATTAAGCTGAGGGTTTGTATGTCATAGAGACATATCAATCTATATAATATTATGTCTATATAGTATATAGCCCATCATAGATCTTTATGTCCTTCTTTCATTTGCCTTTTTGTCTTGTTAAATGTTGTAGGGTTCTTTATGATGGAAATTAGTTTTTGTTGGATATATGTCCTGTATATATGCTTTTGTATTCCACAAGTAACCTTTTTGTTCTCTTCTTAAGCCTTTTAAAATTGTATTTTCTTATTACCTTTAAGTAATTGTACAAAGGGGTTTTATTTCAACAAAGCACAATTATGAGTGCCGCTACTTCTACCATTCACCTCCATATCTCCAAACCCTGTCTTTTCACTCTATTAGGTCTTCTGATGAAGAGATGGTCTTGATTTTAAAATATTCATGCTTATCAGGCTTTCTATTCTAATTGGTGATGAGTTTGGAAAGAAAAAGAACTATTCACTTGCCTCTCAAACTGGATGCTTATTAAAGAATAGGTGATGTGATTCTTTGTCATAAAGGGAAATCTGTCACTCAAAAAACAGCAAAGAGTTAAATACCAGTGGATTACATCTGTAATCCTAACTACTCAGGAGGCTAAGATCTGAAGGATCACTGATTGAGATCAGCCTAGGCACAAAAGTCTGTGCACTAACTCTCCACTATGCCTGCTGAACCTTGTTCCCAAATAAATATGTAGTTTTTGTTCAGAAGAAGATAGAAGTACAAACTTTCATTAAGTATAAAGTCCCAAATTAGTACTACTTTATTTACTATTTTGCTTACTAGTCTTTGACAGCAATAGTCTATTGGCAATATCCCTTCCTATTTTGTTGTCTTCAAAGAGAATTTTCATTTAGTGTGTTCATTTATGTGTACAATGCATCCTAATCAAAGTCACTCAAATGATTTGAGCATATACTATACATTGAAATCTTTCTAAAATGCACAGATTTAGTCAGAATTCTGGTGAAATCACAACCTCTAAAGCAACCAGCTTCTAGGTGTTTTCCGTTATTCTTAATAAGGAAGCCATCACTGATTGTTTTGTGATTACTATGAGCCAGGGTCTGGATTAAAGTACAATGTCGACTTTAATTCTCACCTCAGCCTTGTGAGATATGAAATATTTTCCCCAATTTGACAGCTCAAAATTGAGAAAAATCTCAATACTGCAAATATTTTTCCAACATTACAGAACTTGTGACCTGTCCACTCCACACAAATTAAATAATATACTTAAGCTCACAGTAAAGGTAAGCTCAGTAAATGTATTGGTATTCAAAATGTGCAATGTCTGATTGAAGTTTGACATGATCCTCCTTATGCCACATATCCAAAGTAGAAAAACATCACTGTGAGTTTATATATAAATGTGTATACTATGTACATCATGTTCTTCAAAACATTCAAACTCTCCAATGTCAAAGTAAATTAAAGATGGAACAAAATGTACCCATGCCTGAATTCAGTTACTATCCCTTATCTATTTAGTAGACAAGCAAACATAGAAAACTCTATATAGAGTATAGTACTTGAAAACAAGAACAAAGTAGAACAAATCAAAAGCAAAAAGGATAAAAGAAACATAAAACATTTGATAAAAGCATGGAAAGTGCTTAAGGGTAAAGAGTTCCAGTATGTTATATGTATATATGTGTATACAAACACACACACACACACACACACACACACACACACACACACACACACACACACACACACTTGAGGTCTGGCAAACCGAATCTTAAAAGAAAAATCCATGCATAGGAAACATTTTAAAGAATCATAAATGTAAGTTGAAATGTTCCCAGTTGTCAATAAAAAGTATGGCCACACTGTAGCTAATGTAAGACCTTTCTCCATAGCATAGAGCCAAATGGGAGACACCAATGCGTAATGATGCCATCTGTGCTTTTCTATTTCTGGTCAAGGGAAGGCTCATGCTGATTGAGAGGACATTAAGGGATACAGCTGCTTGTAGTTACCCTAAATTAGTGTGCTAAGACCAAAGAAACGTTGTCATCTGGTCAAAGGCTGAATATCTTTAGAAGATGGCATAGGGTACAATTCTATTCCCTCTTGTTGGGACACACTGCTGAACAACTCCCCAGTAAGAAACACATCTATTCAACTTCTTTGAAGGCTTTGTTAGAAATCATCAACTGAAAACATCTTTGTACTTTATTCACATCTGTGGACCTTAAGTCAGCTGGGCACAAGGGCCATAGAAAATGATGATCGAGAGTCAGAATGAAAGTGTACACTTAAGTGTACCTTAAGTTATCTGCATGACAATGCCATCCCTTATTTTCTAGGAAGTCAGCAAAAACACAAACTATTCATTAAATATATTTCACATTTTGTCAGTTACAGTGCTTTTTCTAAATAGAATGCATGTGATTAGAGAATATTAAAATTCTGGTTGTTTCCCATCCATATGGAAGAAAATTGTTCCAGGCACTAGAGGGAAGAAAGAGCAAAATGAGGAGAGTGACTAAGGTTTCCTAAAATAACCAAGGTGATATTTAACTCTCTTACTTACCAGAAATCTATTTCCTCAAGTATGCTTTGGGAAAATGGAGTTTTCTTGACAGCTACTGGCTAATTTGATCTCAACAAATCTACCAGCTATAGATATTAAGTGAGGAAAGATCTTAAGCAGAGTATCAGGGAAGCAGTATAAAACAGAAGAAATTTAACATTGGAACCATATAGATCTGTATTTCAGTTCAAGATTTCACAGTCTGGAATCTACTTTAGAACAGATTCCAGTTATTTCTGATAACATTTTAATTCTCATCCGGACTTCGATACTACTATTATAACCTACAAGAGTTGAATGGAGAGAAACATGAAAATACCTAATCCACTTGCATTTGGTGAATATTCTGAAAATTAAAAACATTATTTCTTTGCCTACTAAGAACACTAAGAATCAAAAGGAAAATCTAAATGTTAAAAAACACGGTGTAGGGCTGGCATTTTGGCCTAGTGGTAGAGTGCTTGCCTAGCATGCATGAAGACCCAGGTTCAATTCCTCAGTACCACATACATAGAAAAAAGCTGGAAGTGGCACTGAGGCTCAAGTGGTAGAGCTCTAGCTTTGAGAAAGTCCAAGGACAGTGCTCAGGCCCTGAGCTAAAGCCCAGGACTGGCACAAAATGGGGTAATCTATCTTCCACCTTCCTGTAAGGAGTCCATATCTGGATTAATTGAGATAGTGTTTGGTTATAAACTTTTAAAACGAAATATTGTATAAGAAGGAGAGGCTTCAGGGAGGCTGTCTGGGATGATCATGGCAGCTGTGACCTATGATCTCTTAAGTTATCTCTTGCCACCGGTCTGCTTGAGTGTGACAAATTATTTCTACAGTCTAATATGGCAGCATCTGTATTCCAGGGACCAGAAATAAGAAAAAAGAAGAACCAAAGGGGTATACCACTTTTTTTAAGTTTCCCCAAATCCCACCAGATAGTCAGGTGAAAGCCTACTAGAGGAGGTAATGTAAGAAAGTTTGGGTTCTGTGGCCATATGCTAGAATAAAATTTCTGTAATATAGAGAAATAAGAGGTGGGGTACTGAAGCACAACTTATAGTCTCCACATCAGAGGTCTTTATTCCTAAGGAAAAGAAATGAGTAACTTGACATGCTTTATTCTACTCGTATTGATTCTACCACAACAAGCAAAGGCTGTTATCTTTGTCCCCTGTATTATTTGCATTAATTATTTTAGAGATGTGAATGAAAGGGACTACAGGAGATGTAGGCCTGTGTTCAAGGCCTCATTAACTAATTTTCGGGGATCTAGGCACATTCATGCAAAATTGGGAGGTGTAGTCAATGTAAAAACAGCACTTTTATTAGTTTGTTTTAAAAATTAATTTTTGAAAGAGCCTTATCATCTTAGTGTTACTATCTCTGAAAGTCTCATTATAAGTGTGAAAGATATAGAAGAAATCCTTTCTCAAGAGACTGCTGTAACACTGTCCAGTTCTTAATGGACCCCCTATTTCTCATTTAAAAATTTCTCACATAATGAAGTAAGCCAGACCCAAAAGGTCATAGGCTCAATGGTTTCCCTCATTTGTAATAATTAGTACACACCTAGGACTCTCCTAGCAGAGGATTACAAAAACCTGGATACATAAGGGCATATATGATGAGGCTAAATGAAAGGATCTCGAGGATATGGAAACAAGAGCTTTATATTGTGTGATTGCTGTTCTTAATGTACTATGTTATTTCTCATCTCTTTAGTTGCCCTTTGGTTAATCTCATATTGTTACAGTATCTGACTTTATTACCTGGCATATTGTATAAATGTTTATTGGTTTATTTGAAATAGGAAATGGAAGGGGAAAATAAGATTATTAGGAGGGGATGGAGGAGGGAAATGGGAACAAAAACTTGAGAAGGGGTATCAAGTAATGCTCCTACTACCCAGCGAATATAACTCTAATCCCTGTATACATTACAATAAAAAAATAAAAATAAAAGATTTCTCAGTTAAAAGGTCTGTTCTTTGGGCTAGGAGGGTGGCTAGTAGTAGAATGCTTGCCTAGCATGCACGAAGCCCTGAGTCCAGATTCCTCTGTACCACATACATAAAAACAAGCCGGAAGTGATACTGTGGCTCAGGTGGTAGAGTGTTATCCATGAGGAAGCTCAAGGACAGTGCCTGGGCTCTGAGTTCAAGCCCTAGGACTAGCAAAGGAAAAAATTCTGTCCCTTTATATTAAGAAGCAAGATAATCAAATAAATAAGCAAAGGGAAAGGAGAGAGGAAAGGAAGCAAAGAGAAATAAAGGGCAAATGACAGATCACACGGAAAGGGAAAAAAAGAGCAGCAGCTCATTATTCAATAATCTCTTCCTTCACAGACCCAAAATTTGTGACAAGCAGCTCTTCATCATGGAGAATCTTATGGCTATTTATTGGCATGCTCATCAAATGGTACTAACATTTTTATCAAGGATATCTAGATAACTTCTATGTATTTGTCCTATTCTGTCCTCTCCAGAACTGGGGTTGTAGCTCCCATGTCTCAGGCTATGTTCACTTTCTGCAAATACTTTCTGTGTAAAAAAGATTTTTTTCACTGATAACAGTCAGTATCAATGAAGTGATAGAATTTGTGCATTTTACAAATAAAGACAAAAATGTATGCATACATTGCTGAATTGGGTTCTAAAAGAATGAAAATAGGTCATAGAATAATTTCTCAGAATCTACATAGTAGTAGAACAATTATTTCTTTTTTTAACTAAAGGACTATAAAGAAAAAATGAGACAGAGGGAGATCTAGATCAAGAAAGACATAGGGGAAGAGAGAGTAAAGAAAGTGAGGAAGAGAGGAAGAAAGGAAGGGACAAGAGAATAGAGATTTTCTAATATATGCAATGATCCCAAAATGAATATAAACAATAATAATTTAAATTGGGCTAAGGTGCTCAAAAATGTAATGTACTACACTAAGAAACATAGGTCAATGTTTATAACTTAAATACTATTGTTCAAACTTCTTATGACTACAAACTTCAGAGATTGCCATCTTCAGTATGAAACACTCAGAATGTCACTGCAGGATGAAGGAAGATGTTTTCAGAACAAAACAAAGCAGACATCATGAAACATCATGTATGATGAGTGAGAAATACAGCAGAAATCAGAATTAAATAGAGTTGCTTACTGCAGTCATTGTATTCAATGTACTCAATGTAAAAAAATGAACTATGTAATTTGTGGGTAGGAACAAGAAGGGGGAAATGTAGGTGAATGAAATAAGGGGTGACTGGATCAACAAGTATTATACTTATAACCTGACTTATGCAATTGTAACCCCTTTGGCAAAGTACTTAATAATACCAACTTGAAAAAGAGTTGCTTTGTTGGGTGTGGTGGCCTGTAATCCTAGCTACTCAGGAGGCTGAGATCTGAGGATCAAGGTTCAAAGCCAGCCTGGGTACAAAAGGACCTGAGAGTTTTATCTCCAATTAACCTCTAGAAAATGGGAAGTGGGGTTTGGCTCAAGGGTAGCCTTGAGTTGAAGAGCTCAGGAAGGAAGGAAGGAAGGAAGGAAGGAAGGAAGGAAGGAAGGAAGGAAGGAAGGAAGGAAGGAAGGAAGGAAAACAAAAAGAAAAAGAATTGTTTTAAGGTTTTTCATAACAACCAAAGACACTGTTAATTTGAACATATATTATTGAAATTTGAACAATCAAAGGTAAATCTTTCCCCCTCCCCAAATTATAAATGAAGCTTGAAATGTCTTAACTGCAGTACTTAAAATGTATACAACTACTTTATATTCTTTTTAGATTTACTAAATATGTGCTCCTTTTTGGAAATACTGTTTGTGCATGTCAATTTTCATTTAAATTATTTTTAGGATAACACTTTTTTAGAGAAGTACATTAGTAATGGGAAAAATGTTTGTTAATCATTTCAACTTGAAAACAGACTCAAAAATCAATGATTACTGAATCTTTATTAAGAAATAATCTCATCTCTTTTGTTATCCCTTGGTTATTCTCATATTGCTGCAGTATTTTACCTTGTTATCCGGTATATTGTATATACACTTGTTTATTTGAAATAGGAAAGGGAAGGGGGGAAAACAAAATGAGGGGAGCAGATGGGGAGAGAGAAGTGGGGACAAAGATGAGAAGGGGTATCAATGTTGTGAAGTAATGCACCTTCTATCTGGCAAATATAACTGTAACCCTTCTATTAATGACAATAAAAAATCAATGATTTCATATAGTCAAAGTTCAAACCATATGACCATATAAATTGATCCTAATTGAGATCATCTCCACAACATGGAAACAAGAGGATTTTTGTTGATTTGTTTTTCTTTCCCTTTATTTTAGTGTACTCTTGGCAGTTATTTCTTTTGTCTTTCTTTTTTTTCTCCTCTGGTGTATTCCCTATGCTTGCAGTTTCTGATTCCAGTCCACTTTGTCTTGTATATAAGGGAAGGGCAGGGGAATCACAGAAACGTGGGACAAAGGGTAAACCAATGCAACAGAGATACCTGCTAGACACTACATTAGAAATGAACTTTACAGTTTCAAAGGGAGGGGAATTGAGAGGGAGGAAAAACAGCAGACAATCTGGGAGGAGGTAACACTGTTCAAAAAGAAATGCACTCATCATCTTATACAACTGTAACCCCTCTGTACATTACATTTACAATAAAGTAAAATTAGATATCTGAGCCAAGAATCTTTTGATTGCTCTCACCTTTATGTCTTAGAAAAATAGAGCTCTCTAAAAGCTGGGATAAAGCTATATGACTATAATTTATTTAGCATTTTCAAAAATCAAGCCCAAATCTGAATATTACAGGAAATAACACGCAATCTAACTTTTTAAGCTATACTTTCTTTAAATTTGTAATTGTCAGATAAAACTTTCTGCTTCCAATATTTGCCTGTTTTTTTTATCAGTTTGTACTTCTGATGACCGCATGATGCATGAGACAAAAATAGTCATGTAAACCAGTCAATACATACAAGTAAATATATTCCTACGTTCTAAACATATGAAAATTTTATCAAATATACTGACAATTTTTTGTCTTCATCATGGATGTAATTGGCTATTCTTTAATTCATCATAAAAAATGTATCAGCAACAGACGAATAATCTCAGAGTATGGGCTTTATTTCAAAGCATAAGACTTAAGAGAATGGCCCATTCGATGTAATGCATTCAAAACTACTTTAAAAATACACAAAATCTGTGAAAAAAAAAGGGTGGTTTTGAATTAAAGTTCATGATACAAATGATTTTTCCAGTTCAACTACTTACATTCTCCAAATTAAACTGCTTTTGAGAATCTTTTACAAGTTTAGATGGTTGTTTTGCTTTGATTTTACTATGCCAGTGCACAATGAAGGAATGATTCAACTTCCTTCTTACTAAAATGAAATAGTCTATCAGGCATTGGTCTATTTTGATTAGAACTAGACTGGAACCTGTCCCAAATTGTTTGACAGCTTTTCTAGTTCAGGAATGAAGTGTGTGTTTGTGGCTTGTCTCTGCCCACTAGATTACCCTTAAAGGAACTCTTTCATGGACACACGGCTTACTTTATGAAACTTATCCTATTTTCTGTGCCAGAAAATCAATTTGACACAGAGCCAATGTTTCATTACAGAGAGAGGAAAGATGTCAACTGTTTCCATGGTAATCAGTTTATGGAATTAAATTAAGCAGGAAACCTCTTCAGAATGCCGGGGTCTTACAAAATAAGTGTGGTCTGAAATATCCAGGAAGTGTGTCACAGCAAAATGAGAGAAATGGAGATATGAATGTTTCCATAATGTAAACTCTCTATCCTTAAATAAACAATCAAAAGCTAGCCTTTGTCTTGTAAAAATAAACTCTCAAACAAGTGTCATTTCTAATTAAATCTTTTGTTTCAATTGATTTTACTTTTTTAAATTCTTATCTCTTGCAATCAGCATCATGTGAGAATATGATTCCAATTGTTCCTAGGAAGGAAAACAAAATCCCTTAAAGTTACTGCAGTTAAATTTAGTTTGCATGAAATTGTGTACACTTTATAAGTTCATTTTGTTACCAGTCACATCAAACAAATTCCAAAACTTATCACCATGCAAGGAACAGAAAAAAAAATAGATTTCTAGATTAAGAAAGGAATGTGACTTTTAAAATAGGTCTCTCTCTCTGAACATTTTAGATTGTTGGTGGGGTTATAAACTCTTTACGTAGTAGCACAAAAAAGTTACCACTTAAGAAAGCAGTTTATAAATACATCTTGATCAGCGTTACTACTTTCACAATTCTCACCCATCCCTTACAACCCTGTTCCTTACCTTTATTAATGTTGTGGAATATAAACTTTAACAATGAGTTCTTGACTGCATTCCCAGCCCCTCTTTTCTTCTTCATTAGTCTAACCTTCTCCATTTAGTCCCACTCCACCTCTTGCAAATTCTGGTTCCCTAGTGCTTATTTTATTGGGCTTTGCCTTTGCCTTTCTAAGGAATTACACTATTGAGTTCTTCCTTGATTCTTCCATATTTCAGTTAAAACATTTATAGTCACTTGCATACCACCCAGTAGTTTACTTACAGGTTTATATGTTACTTATAACTTCCACATAAAGGGAAAACATGAAACTTTTTTTTCTCTCTTGGCCTGATTTATTTCACTTAATGTAATTTTTTTTCTAATTCTTTCCATTCCTCTACAAGTAGTAGAATAGAATATCACTCTACTTCCCATAGTAGAGTAAAAAGGAATGAATCTTGAAATCCTAGGAAGTATGATAGTCTTAATAAATGAAGGATTCCTCACTATCTCATCAATTTCCAAAACTTCAAAATTTCTTGTTAAGGAAATAAGTTTCTGAGTATCTATGCCCAGTGTATTTTAATACTATACCCAATGTTTGTTTGTTTGGTGCAGGTTGTGTAGCTGGAACTTGAGCTAAGACCTGAGACCTTTAGCTTTTTGTTCAAGGCTAGTGCTTAACCATGATGAACCACACCTCTACTTCCAGCTTTTTTTCCCTGTGATTTATTGAAGATAGGGGTTTATGGATTTTCCCTACTGGTCTGGCTTTGAGTTATTCTCATATTTCAGCCTCCTGAGTAGCTAGAATTCCTTGCATGAGCTACCAGCACCCAACCCCGGATGCTCTTTTCTTAAGAGATATTGATGCCAACAGTCTAAAGCACAGAGGAATTTTACAAGAAGAAATACATAAGCCATTCCTAGAAACCAACAAAATCCCTGGTTACCCTACCAAGTTATATCATTTCAGTTGTTCTTTGTAAAATTACAGGATCTCTTTTCTTTATGAACACATACAATAATCCAGGACAAACATTAAGAAGAGGAAGATTTTTTGAATTATTGACTCCAGATATTCTGGCCTTTATTTCCATGTGAATATTAGAGCAGGATCCCACTGCTTACTTGGTGTGCTATAAACATGAGATGTAGCTTCATGCCAGCTGCCTGTTGTAACTTTCCTGTCACCATTGTGCTGCTTTCCCCCAATTTTCTGGATCAGAAACAACTTTATACAAGTACAATTTCTGTGTGACACATTATCTTATCGCACAAGGAAACACACAGGCACACACACACACAGGCACACACACACACACACACACACACACACAAATACCACAGTACACACAAATAATACATGACTTAAATACAGAGCCATTATGTGGCCTACACGATAGAAATGTTCACTTGAGACTGTTCTGGATTTGCCCCGTCACTAGCTGTCAGTTCAACCCTCAATTGCATCATTCTCTCCAAATGATTCATCTTACTGCAGATAAAATATTATAAGATCTCTTCACACAAAATCTCAGTAAAAAACTTTAGGTGCTGGCAATCTGGGAAATGATCTCCAAAGGACAGGGATGGGATAAAGTAGTAAAACAAAAGCAAGAAGTCCATACAGCTAATGGCTGCATTCTTTGTATGCTTATTACCACTAGGCTCATTTTCTTTATCTAAGAAGACCCTCTATGAAAGTATGAAGGACGCCTCAGAATTGTTGAAGAAATGGGAAGGAAAAACAATGGTTGATACATTTAGCCACCACTTCCTATCCCTTATAGGCTGAAAGTCTGACTGGTAATTAATTCCCTCATACCTCTGGGCTGCACTTCTTTGGACCTAACACATTCCTGCGGTCAGAGAACTCTCTCAGCAGAAAGACTTGGGAAGCTTCATTTATTCTAAACAGTAAGTGACTCAGAGGCCGGTAAATCTTGATGATCCAAGTGTTTTCTGGTGACAGAGTGCAATTGCTAGGAAAGTCTAGCAAAGCAAGCCATGTCTTACTGTAAAGGTACTCTGGAAAGAGCACTGGCTTTTCTTTTATCTAGTTGATGGAGGTAAACTAATTTTTTTGCCTGTAGTAATGAACAGAGATCCTTCTGTCCCAGATATATGAAAATGGTTGAAAGGAGTCATAATTTATCATTATAAATAAGGGTAACAAAATGTCAGAAGATACAATATAGAATAAAGCAATGTGATTTTTTTTCCTGAATTGTTTACTGACACACAAATATAACTATTTTTCAAAAAGCCCAATATTCATGTAGAGTAGAAATCATGGTCTAAACTTTACTCTTCTCTTTAAAAGACTCACTCTGGTCCTTCCTGGTATCTTTAAGTTCTTGCTTTTTCACTCAGTCTTCATCAGAGCCTTCTACCCACTATAGAATTTATAGGTCCTTCATGGACCCATTTATCAGAATGCCGCCATTAGAAGGATTGCTTCCTTGAAGCATGGATCTTCTTAGATCTGCAAAGAAATGTGTCTCTTTGTGTTACTGTTCAACAACAGTTCAGTCTTACCTCCTTTATCTGCTTGGAACCACCCACAATGTGTTTTGGGGATTTTGAACTTTTTCAGATTTTGGAATATTTACACATACAGAATAAGAAAGCTTGAAGAGACTTTAAACATAAAAATTATCTTTATTTTATATACACTTTATATACTCTTGCATACATAGACTAAAATTTATACAATACTTTTAGTGGGCTGAAATTTTTATTGTGATCTCTCACATGAGGGTTACTATTATTTCATGTTCAAACTAAGCCTGTTCATGATATATTCCTAAAAAAATTGCTTTCTTGATCACATTTTTTCAAATGCCTTCTGGGTATTTTACCTCAAGAATGGCTAGCCATTGCTGCTGGACTTTTGACTATGAATAAGTCAATAAATCCATCACTGTACCAATGTACCACTCAGCTCTACCAGCTAGAACTCAGCTATACCTCCACTTCCAGATGTTTTTTGGTTAACTTGAGACACAGCCACATTAAGTTCAAACCTTTGAACTTCAGTCCTCAGATCTCAGCCTCCTATGTAGTTAGGATTACAGGCATAAACCACTGATACCCAGAAAAGAATTCTTTGTCTATGATTATTCTAATCTATCATTACATGGGATATTTTCATTTAACTTTTAGGGTAAGAATAACTATTTTATATTAAGCTAGAAGGTTAATATAAACCTGCTAATTAAGAAGGCAATTTGAAGTTCAACTGGATTTAAAGTTTACTTTATGAAACCAGGCATTTTATGTATTTGGGCTCAAATTTAAATATTTGGGTTGTATTTCTCAGAAGTTCAATTTTATGACAGGCACAGAGGGAACTGAAGTTAAGCAATCTATTCTTGTCTTTTGAGTATCATGGGAATTTCTAAAAGGATAAAAGAGTAAACATAGATCTATATTTAAATGTTTAGAGTAGTTTAATCTTACTAGAAGTAGACTAAAATTCACCTTCATACACTTCCAGCAAGAGCGAGCCACTCTTGGTAACCTTTAGTTCCTCATTTTTTCAAAAGTGCTTTGGGATTTTTGAAGAATTTCAGTGTTCTATTTATAAAGCTCATTTTGTCCCCAGAAAAATCTAATGTGATAAGAGCTATCATTTCTGTTTTGCAAATAAAGATCCACACAATGAGCGTGTAAAAGTCCACTGCACCTGCTCTTCGCTCTCGTTATTCTTTATATTCTCTCACTCGTATTTCACCAGAGGAAACTCAGTCACAGGTTGGAGCAACAATAATGAGCTATTCACGGCCTCCATTTGGTCCAATACTCTCAGCCGACAGGAAAAGTAGACGCAGAAAGCTGCTTACAGTTTGCAACCCATGATAGCCTAATAATAATTTCTACAAGAAATTTGGTGCACATCTTTTTTTTAATTTTTTATTGTAATTAGTAAAAGGGTTACATGATATTTGCCAGATAGAAGGTGCGTTAATTCACATACATTGATATCCTTTCACATGTCTTGGTACCCATTTCCCTCCCCCCCACCCCCCACCCGTCTTGGTTTTCCCCCCTTCCCTATCAAATTTCAAATATCCAAATACAAATAAATTCAATATATCAGATAACAAAGTGAGATACTATACCAATATGAGATAACCAAGGGACAGCAAAGGAGATGAGAGACAACATAGTACATTAAGGACAACAATCATTCATTATATGGCTTTTTTTTCATGGTGCACATCTTTAAAGAAAAAAATAATTATTTTGCCAAACAAAGAATGTAACCCAATATATCAAATTATAGTCCCATCCCAATCAAGATATGACAAAATCAAGCTGAAAAGCAGGCAGTTTCCTACAAAGAGTATCACGACATGGTGCTTCAGGGCCCATTGGGGTATTAAAATTGAATACCAATGACTACATATGTACTGTATCTTTCAGTACCACTTCTGGCTTTTTTTTTCTATGTATGTGGTACCGAGGAATCTAACCCAAGTCTTCGTGCATGCTAGGCAAGCACTCTACCACTAGGCCAGACTCCCAGCCCCTCAAGTTTATTTTTTACTGTCAAGAGCACAATACAAAAGGAAGTAACAATCTATAGTGTAACTTAGAGCAACTTACTTGGCTTGTAAAGTTGGGAAGATATAAGGGGATTATGTATGTAAAAATCAGTTGTAGGTAATCTCATTTATACAGCACAATCGAGCACAAGATTTTCAACACATCTGAATGGCATAGGTAGTACTATTACAGTTTGAAAGGTTGTAGAGACATTAGCAATGATCATGAAGATGAGTGAAGGGAAGGGAAGGGAAGAGAAGAGAAGAGAGGAGAGGAGAGGAGAGAGGAGAGGAGAGGAGAGGAGAGGAGAGGAGAGGAGAGGAGAGGAGAGAAGAGAAGAGAAGAGAAGAGAAGAGAAGCCAGCCAGGGCACAAACTCTATGAGACTCTGATCACCAATTAACCACAGAAAAACCAGAAGTGGTGCTGTGGCTCAAAGTGGTAGAGCCTTGAATTGAAGAGCTTAGGGACAGTGCCCAGGCCCAGAGTTCATGCCCCACAATGGACAAAAATGATATATCATATATGCTGTAAGATTATTTTATAATACATGTGACATGCAATATATGTAATATGTTCTGTGCATATAATATATATCATTATAAAAGATATTTAGTTAAAGATAAGCATGGGAGAGGAAGGAAGCTAGCATAAAATGCAAAAAGAATAGGAAGATATTCAGTGGAGAAGTCAGAATAAGCAGATGCAAGATATGCACATTTGATTACTTCTCTGGTAATTAAAGATCCAGCCAACTAATTTGTAGTTCAAGATATTGGGGTGAGACTGGTCAATTGACACAAGAAAGTTTCTCTGCAATCTATCATTCCCATTGAAATGGAGGGAGGAAAATGGCAGAGACAGCTGCCCTTCCTAGGAGCAATCACTTAGGGGCCTTTTAAGAGTAGTGGGGGGAAGTCTCCTGATTTTTCCTGAGAAAGAGGCTTCCTCACAGCAGCTTTCTCTCCAATTAATTCCTTATCCCTTTTGGGGTGCAGTGACATGAAGAGATCATTCTCACCCACTGACCTAAAATGTACTTACCTACTCTAAATATCAGACACTGATTTGTCCAAGAGCAATTTAAGGCTTGACCTCAGATCAACTTCTCAAAATTATAGCTAACATGATGGAAGAAACACTGAGGGAAAAAATGAAAAGTGAGAAAGCTGGATATAGTATACAAGATTTCTAGTAAAGTCAGATTCTCAGATATTCAACAAAAGCATAAAGTTGGCTGATCTTTTAACTCTAATGTGATTCATGTCCTCTCAATGGAAGAAGAGACTGGACTCTTCACCTGTTAGAAATCTGTGAATCCTTGCCTGTCTACCAGGGAATTGTCATCTTCTCTTCTATAGTAGGGACAGAAGCTGTTCTTCTCATCTCTGATCTTTACAAGGGTAGATAGGAGAGTCAGGCACCCACCTTGCTGTGCATTATATGAATGAGGGTGTTTTCTGTACAGGTAAGTCACATAGACCAGAATCCAAAGTCTGGGCTGTCTTTACAGCTATCATATCTCACAGCAAAATTTCAGATGCCAAGTTAGCTAGCACTATCTCTAAACCTGAGCCAGAGACTCCAGAGTTTGGTTGATTAAGATACCCCACCTACCCAAGCACTCTGCACAGACAAATTTCAGTCATGCTTCCTTTAGAGACATGGAAGCTTTCACTATGAAACTGTATTTACAATATAAATCTAATTATCCTTATTAGCTATTCTGTTTGTCTTGACAAATTAACATTTGATAGACTTGATAATTCTATTTACAGACTTTGTTATGGGAAAAACAACCCTGAACAAATGACTAAATTCCCTAAGCTTACCTCAGACATCATTATGTGATATAAGGTGCAGATTGCCTTGGTATTTTGGTAAATGAGATTAAGGTTTCTTGAATTCATTCTCTCTCTCTCTCTCTCTCTCTCTCTCTCTCTCTCTCTCTCTCTCTCTCTCTCTCTCTAGATAAAGCAATAGGGCAGATGGGTGGATATTAAGGCCTTTGGAAATTTAAGTACAGGGGAATATCTACCCTGAATGACCAAAAATGTCGTTTTCGTTTTTCTGTGCAAACCTCAGCCCTACAGGGGAGATATGCTGTGATGCAAACAAACTGCATTATTGTCATTATCTCTAGCTCCATCTCTAAGCAAACTAGAACAGGAAAAATTCTAATGCCACTTCCTGTGTCCCTGGGTTAACTCTAATACTTCAGCAATGACCACAGATAGATGGTGTAGATTGCAGAGCACTAGCTAGTTCAGGCCAATGGATCCTGTTTCTGTTTGAAGCAGCAAATACCTCTAATCCCATTTAGAAAGTTCAGCTTCCCAGATAAATGAAGGAAAATGTCTTTCAGGAAAGATCTGGACATGATAGAATTAATACCTTAGTTTCTCCAATACAATATTGTATGGATCTCTTCCAGGAAAATAATAAGAAAAAGTCAATAGACATCTATATGCATGCATATATGCACATATAAACTAGAAATATGAATGAACTAAGAGTGTTTCCATATATGTGTGTGTAATTTCCTAGTGTCACTGCTTGAAATGTTTATTCTACTTTTTGGTTAAAACTATATGCCAGCTGGGTGCCATTGGCTCACATCTGTAATCCTAGCTCCTCAAGAGGCTGAGATCTGAGGATCACAGTTAGAAGCCTATGTAGCCAGGAAATTCTATGAGACTCTTACCTCCAGTAAACTACTCAGAGAAAGCCAGAAGTGGTATTATGGGAGGTAGAGCACTATCATTGAGCTCAAAGAGGCTCAGGGACAATGCCCAGAAAAAAAAAAATAACCATATGCCAAGGGCCAACTCAGAAGGTAGTAGTTGTCATTGTTTTAATGTTGATCAGGAAACAACCAAGCACTTATATCATTAGTTACCTTGTCTTGTGCTCTTTGGCATTATTCATTCAATTGTCCCACTGATATTTATCCCAATACACAGTGTTGAGAATTCTATTGCTTCTTGGTGCTCAGACTGGAATTAGTATTGCCCTTGAGAAATTTAAATCATGATAAAAGAAAAGAAAAACTAGGCAGATGTGAAGGGAACCACTCAGGAGCCATTCTTCAATGGTGACCACATATCTGCAGTGATGGCTGTTCAACATCTTCTGAACACCTTCTCTGCATACTGGTAGCCGTGTACATTGTCAAATCAGAATTTTTGACAGATAAACAAAAACTGATCTGCAAGGGACAATAATTGTGTACCCTTAGGTTCTTTCTGACTATCTTTTCCCCTTTAACAATGATACCCAGTTCTCAACTGTGCCTCTACCTTGTCACGTCTAGAGTCTGACTAGAGGCTGAGAGGAAACTCAAGGCTTATGATGCCTATATACTGAAGCTAAGCACCCTAAATGTTCTCCTTTCCTTGCAGACTTAGTAAAAATGCCTCAATGTGAAATATGGGTTCTGGCTTTCTGAATGGCCATCAGAGGTCAGAATTAGACAATCTGAAATCACAAACGAGCAACTCATTGTGAAGCTGACTTGACAAAAAGAGATGGATATGAGAAGTAGCTTCACAGGTTAATTTCTCCTCCTCTCTCCCTTCCCTGGATTTTTAAAAATCCATTCATCATTTTAGCTATCCCGGAAGACTTATAGCATGCCTCCAGACATGTATCCTGATGGAATGTATGTGCTAGGTCTATGATGTGTTCCATATGATCCTAGCTATATCATTATATGTTATCAAGAAACTCAGCATGCCTTCTGCTAATTCTGTAATATTTTATAATAAATCTTTCTGTTGAAATTAAATCCAGAGAAACCTACTGTTTGAAAATAGGAATCCTATTTGGTGCCCATTTTTAATCCTCTCTTTGCCCTGCCATCTTCGGAAAGAGATTAAAAAGTTGAAACAAGCTTGTATTCTCTACCTCCCTTCCAGTAAGGAGCATAAGGGTGTTGAGCTATAACATAGACAGGTTCTATGGAACCTGTTTTGTTTGCTTCCCAAACAAAAAGGAAAAGTGGACTTTTACTTTTTAGTCCTTTTCTGCTTTAATAACAAAAGAATGGACTGACATGACTGTCATCTCATAGCCACAAGAGAATAAGCCAAAACTTCAAAGAGAAGAGTGGCACTGGTAGAATGATAAGCCCCTGAGTTGCTATACTGCATCTGTGATATGTTGGCCTTACATTTGGCAGGATGAAATATGGCTGTCCAATGCCCATGCACTAATTCTGTGTGAATGTGTTGCCTTTCATGGGACTAGGAGCTTTGGGTGTGATGAAGGGAATGTTAAGCTGTGATTGAGACTGGAAGACCAAGGAGTGCAGGCTACCCTAGGGAAGCTAGGAAAGATGAAAAGGAGATTCTATTCAGTGACTCCAGGGGGAATCTCTACAGAGAGCATATGTATGTATATAATGTGCAAATTTTTCAGAGTCTACAAGACACATTACTGTTGGTCCAGTGAAACTGAGTTTAGACTTTGATCTTTTGAACTGTGGGATACTAATGTTTTGTGTTCGAAGACATTCAGTTTGTGGTGATGTGAAGCTCAGTCTTATTTGTTTAATGTTATTGATTAATTAGATTTTCTGTTGTTGTTTTGTACTAATAACTAAGACCTGAACTCAGGGCTTCACCCTCCTATTCAGCTTTTTCTCTTAAGGCTGGAGCCCTACCACATGAGCCATATCTCCACTTCTGGTGTTTTAGTGGTTAATGGAGATGAGACTTAGTTTTCCTATCCAGGTGGCTTCAAACAGCAGTTTTCAGATCTAAGGCTTCTGAGTAGCTAAGATTACAAGCATGAGGCAGTGGCACCTGGCACAGGTCATAAAGCCATTCCTAAGAAATAGAGCAACAATTGTTTGCTTTATTATAGAATTTGTTATTCAGAAACAAAAGACCATGTTTTAGGTCTTTGCTGTACCAAGAAGTTGCTTTGTGAACACCACCAGTTTCTTATCTCTCCTGGGGATTCAATATTGCATACTTTGAAGAATGTGGAAATGAATTGTCAGAATATAGGAATGACTTGCAAAATCCCTGAAGTATATTTATGTTTGGAATTTTTCTATAAATTCAAAAGTTGAAATAGAAATAGCAAAACACTTATTAGCCCCTGTCACCATTCTCTAGTCTGTATACTTATAGACAAGTCTTCAGTTATGGGACTATTTTGCTTCATCTACATGTAGCTGAGAGTCCTTTTCCAAAACTGTCCCCTGAACTATCTTTTTCACAAGTGTTACCACAGGAGCATGAATCGATTCTAACTCTAAGCTTGCATGATTTCTATTCTGATATTCCTATAACACTAATTATAATTCCATATCTTTTGGTAGTTCAATGTGTATATAATAGATATTGAAAGAATGTGATAGATTTTAAAGTCAGTAGAATGTGATCATTGTCGTATCTGTTTTATAAATTTGATAGGTTAACCAGTGAGTATAATTATGAATTCTAAAGCACACATTTGATTTACTTATTCTGAAGATTTATTACTGTTTGTGTCTTCTTTTTCTTTCTCAGTTTCTCTCTTCCTCCCTCCTCTGCCTGTCCCTTTTTTCCATTTTCTTTGTCCAGACTTATCATAAAGACATCAAGACACTTGAATGGCTATATATATACAATATACAGTTTTTCAGAGTTTCCAAGATCCAAGAAAGGCAAAAGCCTAAGCCAAAAGCACATGTACAATGAAGTATGTATTTTCAGAACATATTAAATGCATTTACAAAGGGAAGATGTGACAATAATTTCTAGATAATGTTCGTTTCAGAACTTAGCCTCCAAAGTACAGGCATGGGCTACTACTGGGTTTTTGAAGGTTTAACTTTATTTTTTTGCCAGTCCTGGGCTTGAACTCAAAGCTAGCTAGCCCTTTGCCACTTGAGCCACAGCACCACTTCCTGCTATTTTCTGTGTATGTGGTACCAAGGAATTGAACCCAAGGCTTCATGCATTCTTGGCAAGCACTCTACCACTAGAACACACTCCCAGCCTCTTTTAATCTAATAGATTCCAACCCATAAACATTAACTCCAGGTATTAGGTACAAAAACGCCTAGTGAAAGACATTCCACTCACACAGAAGCAGGATGCTACTCATTCAGTAGTACAAAACCAGACTCAAGCCCTAGACAGTTGCCCTTTGATCTAAGAGGCCTCCTAAGGCACAGAACACTTACATCTTGCGTCTTCTACCCAAGACTAAACCTTAAGCAATTACTTTCATGTAAAAACACTGTCCATGAGCATCTTATGTCAATCCAACTAGGATACAGATTTTTTCAAATACAATTCAATTTCTGGTTATTTCAATTACTGGTTATTTGGCTATTTCAGTCAATACCCCTTTAAGTTATTTCTTTGAAGATTAAGCATCATATCACCTTTTTCATAACTTTTCACTTCACATGGATAACTTATGAATGGGAAAGTGAAATGTGTATTTTGGGGATCAATTTCCTACTATCTTTATTCCTACTTATGAGAAGGAATAAAGCAGGGAAGAATGACTTGAGATATGAATTGTTTTTCACTTTTCTGTCTTCAAGTTTTTTATCTTCTAGTATCCTCCAAAATAATTCAACCATTCCAACAAACTCTAGAAAAAAAGCTCTGTTTTCACTAAGACAAAAAGAATCTAGTCATAAAATTAATATTGAAAACATATGCCCACAGTTTATATTGATTAGCACAGTCCAAGAACCAGAAATCTACTTGGCATTGGCCCCAATAGTCAATGTCTGGAAAAACTAATAATTTAAATCCAAATCCACATTTTCTAGTACAGTAAAGCATTTCTAAAGTCTGTTTATGCTAATTACATTCAGATGTATCAATAGCATATTATTAAACGTGAGAGAAAAAAAGCAAGTCAAATCCCATTATCACAAATGAGGTTTCATGTTTCCATGCCAGAATACTTAGCTTCTTTACTATATATAACTGTTGTTTCAATGATGAAATAAATTCCAAGACAGGGAAATGATGCTATCTTATTGAAAGATCTGTATATTGAATCTGGAGTCCAAGAATCAAGAAGTATAAGTACTTATAGTAAGATACTGAAAAATATTCTGAGTACCATAAAATGGAAAATATAAATGCAAATAAAATTATATCCACTATTAATACATTGATAATAAAACCTATGCTTCTGCAACACTAATGGACAAGATTTGGCCCAGATGTAGATATACTTGATCATGGGTTTTTTTTTTTAATAAAGAGGGATGAAACTAAAACATTTAATGAATAAATAAAACTCTCCTACCTTGAGCTGACCCTTTAAGTTTCATTCATCCCTGAGTCTGTACAGCTGAGAATTCATCATGTATCAAGAAGAGATTACTGTGTATCTAGACAGATGAAATAAGCATTGTCTCTAAGTTCCTTTTCATTTTTTTTCTGTCAGTCATGGGGCTTGAACTCTGGGCCTGGGAACTGTTTCTGAGCTCTTCAGCTCAAGGCCAGCTCTTTACCACGGCGCCACTTCTGATTTTCTAGTGGTCAACTGGAGCTAAGACTCTCACAGACTTTCATGCCCAGGGTGGCTCAGCCTCCTGAGTAGATAGATGCTACTAAGTAGTAACTAGCTAAGTTCCATTTTTAATTATGGAGGATGTATATTGGCAAGAGTTTTAAGGTTCCAGGAGCACACACTTGAGAAAAACAGTCGGCTCCAATAAAAAAAAGTAGTCTGCTGGCAAAAATCGATATGCATATACAGAAAAATAAAGATAGCATTCTCTCACTACACACAAAATCAACTCAGAATGATTCGAAGATCTTAGTGTTGAGCCTAAAATTATTAAATGACTACAGGAATTATTAAATTCCTACAGGGTAGGAAATGTTTAGTTTTAGTTACGAACCCAAAAGAATAGGCAATAAAAGTAGACAAATGAGATACTATCAAACATATCTGTATACTTATACTATTGGCATAGCAAAAGGACTAATCAAAAGATTTGGATACAACATATGGATGAGATAAAATATTTGCAAATCGTACATTGAAGAACTGATATCCAAAGTAGGGAGCTCAACAACAAAAAAGATGAATGCCAAAATAAAAATATAATTTAAACAACTGGACTAAACTCTAAATATAAACATCTTTTAATTTTTTTTTAAAAAAGACACACCAGCAGCTAACAAAGCATGGAAAGAAGCTCAATTTCCCAGAAAAATACACATCAAAACCAGAATGCAATGAGTTTTCATCTCATCCCAGTTAGAATGGCCGGCATCCAAAAGACAAGAAATAACAGATGCTGGTGAAGATGTAGAGCAAAGGGAAATCCTATGTAAATTGGTTTATCCATTATGGAAAACAATATGGAGGTTCCACCCAAATAACAGTATAAATACTAGACTAGGAGCATGGCCTAGTGGTAGAGCGCTGTGGTAGAATGCTAGCTTGGAGAAAGCCCAAGGACAGTGCCCAGGCCTGAAGTTCAAGCCCTAGAACCGGAAAATAATAATAACATATATGAGAAAAAAAAGTGAAGCCAGGCACGGTGGCTCAAGCCTGTAATCCTAGCTACTCAGGAGGTTAGGATCTGAGGATGAAGGTTCAAAGCCAGCCTGGCACCAAAGGAACTGAGACTCTTATCTCCAATTAATCCCTAGAAAATGGAAAGTGGGGCGTGGCTCAAGAGTAGGGCAGTAGTCTTGAGATGAAGAGCTCAGGGACAAAGCCCAGGCCAAGTTCAAGCCCATGACCAAAAAAAAAAGTGAAGTCACATGAGGGAGTATGATTTGGGAAAGGAAAGGGGAATCACAGAAACAGTGAGACAAAGGGTGAACGAATTCAGCAGTGATGCTCACTAGACACTGTGTTGGAGATGAACTTACAACTTGGGAGGAAGAGAAGGTGGGAGGGGGACACATGAGAGAAAATGAGGAAGGAGTAGCACTGTTAAAAAAAAAAGAAACACACTTCTTACCTTACTTTTGTAACTATAACCTCTCTGTACATCACTTTTACAATATAATTTAAATTTAAAATAAAATAAAATAAATGATGGAGTAATAGAAAATGAAAAGTATCAGAGAAACTGCAAGAAATATAAACATGAGTCATGACAATGTCAGCTATTTCCAGAAACATTGGTTCACTGGATCACATGTTATAGGCCGATGAAGTGTAACCTTCAACACAGACATCAAGCTTGGTCAAGTCACAGGCCCACAGGCTACATGTAACTTTAGCTAAAGCAGACTTAGCCCAGAAGAGAGTCAGAAGAACTATTGTGCAATTATAAAGGCAACATTCCACAAACTTTAAGAAACAACAACAGCAAGAAATCATCTATATCCATTCATAAGCTCTTAGTCACCTTATACTTCTTATAAAGAACTGGGCCATCACTGAGACTGTACAGTGAGATACTGGGATAAGACAATTCATAGCTTTTTTTGAATAGCCTAATTGTTAAAAAAAAAAAAACAAAGATGATATAACTTGACAAATGAATATGTTTGGTTTTGTGATTTTCTTACACAATCAGATTTGGTTTTCAGAAAGGCAAAAGTTACACATATGGGGCAGATACCATCTTCTACACACAGCCAGATTCCAGGAGTGCATTCTGTGATTTGAGTAGCTAGGCAAATACTCTTTCTTCAGTTCTGGTACTTTCCATTGGACTTTCACCTCCTCAGTCTGAACTTGTCTATTGGGGAAGCAAAGAATGTGGTAGAAACATGTGCCGGCAAATATATGTGTATTTCCAAACAATACAAAAGAATAAAGACTGAATGAGTTTGAATAAATGATAGGAACTTACAAGTTTAAATAAATTAAGAGGTTTTATTTTTGTTAATAGTTGTAATGAGGTGTAGTAGTTATGTAAAGAACTTGAACACATGCAAATACTTCAGGAACCATCAAAGCAATTGAGATAATATACATAGCCACATCTTTCAAACTTTCCTTTGTGTCTCGTTCTTATGTGGGTTTTTTAAAATTTATTCTGTACTAAGGACACAATGTGAGATCTACCATTTTAATGTGGGATCTACCATTTTATCTGTTTGCTGGTTATTTTGGAGGTAAAGAGAGACTCTTTGGGACTTTTCTTCCCACTCTGGTCTTAAACCACAGCCACCAAATCTCAGCCTTCACAATAGCTAGGATTCCAGGCATCTTAGAAAAGATTAATTCCTTAATTTAATTCCAATCAACTCCAGAGTGGAAATATATAGTTTGATATAAGGTATATTTTTAAAACTCTGAACACTGGATTTTATTGTAAGTAGCACACTTTTGCTGCCTTCAATTTTATTTTATGTCCTTTAAAATCAATTGTAGCATATAGTAGATTAAATACATAGTAATTATCCCTTTTCTATATTAGTTTGGCCCAACCCTCAAAACTGTAATGATGCAGATTAAAAAGCTACAATTTCTTGTGGCTTTCTGATGTGACAGAAAACATCATTTCATCGCAGTGTGTAGACCAGACTCTGAGATGTGAGGCACAAATGCCCCTTTGTCAGACGGAAAGCCAGGTGTTAATCTCACAAGATAATCCAGTATTTTACCAACAGCTAAATGAAAGGAATTTGAAGCTAGGTTTACAGCTTATAACAAAATGAAAGATAAAACACTAATATGTAGAAAGGAACAAAAAAACTTGTTAAAATATGTAAAGCCAAAATTTCTCATGTGGTTTGGACATTTGCTGTTGCAGCTGAAGATGATTTAATGTAGAAATTCCAATCAAGTGTTCACAGAATTACTTTTATCCTGGAATCAGTTTCCACATTACAATCATTTTTTTAAACTTTCATTTCCTTGAATACCCAGTTTTCCTTAGTTCCCTAACTCTTCTCTCTGATTTCCCCTAAATATTGCTCTGTCTTCTGTGAATTCTGTTGTTGATTCTCCTTTAATCTAGGACAGTTTGAGAGTTCCAGTCTCCCCTCCCACCAGCCTTAGCCTCCCTAGACTGTATGTGAGCCTAAGCCACTGAAATAGGAGTATTTAACCCTACATAATTAATAACAATTTTATTATTCAATCACATACCTGTTCATTGGATATCAACTAGTAGATAGCAAGTAAGCAAGAAAAATAACTCTGCAGGCATTAGAGTCACCTCAAGTTTCTGTGTTTTTTCAGGCTATAATAATTTCTCTGCAAACTGTTATAACACTGGGGTTGCACTGGCTTGAAAAAAAATCTAAGGTAACTTTTGAGAGGAAAATGACAACAGCTGTAAATATCATTTGTAGCCACATTAAAAACAAAATGTTCAAAGTACACAGAGGGAAAAATAAAGAATACTGCTGACAATCTACCCACACAGAGAGATAGCCATCACCACCAGAAATGTTATCACTCAGGGCAGAAGACTGAGTGCTTAGTTAACCAAGAAAATATCACAGACCCTAGGAATGACTGATCAAAGCAAAATGGAGGTCCCTGAAGACACCAGGAAATAAGCTAATACACACAGTTTCAAGACAAGGATGCACGAGCATTCTGTATATATAACATCTACATTCGATATATTACCCCTAGCATCCTAGCCTAGATTGCACCCTTTGGGCTTCAAAGAAAGTTGGAGAAATAAGCTAGGAATGGTCAGCTCTCTTGGTTATGGCTTTAAGGTTAGAAACCTTGAAATTCCTTACATTTCTTCCACATTAAGATATTTAGATCGCAAGCCCTTTAATCATTAAAAAGAGATATTTGGAATGTCTGTGCACCCCATCCAGATTGAAGAGTTACTTTTCAATTAATACCACATTCTGAGGAATGTTCTGGCATCTGCCACTAAAGGGAGCAAACTGAAAGAAGATAAAATAAACTTTAAAATGAAGGGGAAAAAAATAGCAGCACATTTTAATTAACTTCCGGTGTGATTTAAAAGACAGTCTTAACCACAAAATGTCAGTTTTCAAAATGTTGTTCTTTTTTTCAACTTTTACCAGACAGCAAGACTCCACTGCCACTTATTAGAACTGATTTTAGATGACTGCTTTCTTATAAAAGTAATTAATTCACAAACAAGGAAGATAGTCTCAGAAGAGCCAAAAATTATTGGCATTAGTAACTTGTTTTAAGTTCATCTAAACTAAAATATGAATATATCTTGACTCTCTTACTAATGTAGGTCAAGGCCATACTCAAGTTGCTCTATTTTCCCAAATGTTACATCACAATTTCCTGGAGTCTTTAAGAAAAGATATCCTCTAGCTCCCTAGGTATATCTAATTATTCTTCTGCCTCCTATATTCCCTCTTTGTGCAATATCCTAACTATAGCAATAAAACAGACTTTATTGACATTTAGAGAAAATCCACCATCATATCACCATTGTAGATAAATTTTCTTTAATTTTAGCATCAGTATATTCTATGTACTGTGTTGAATATAGAAGTGTTTGATATTTTAATTTTATTAAAGATGAAATTGCCTTGTACAACTATTGAATCAAAAGAAAAAAGATGAAATTGTATATTGGAAATACTTTTATTTCTATCAAAATCTTGCTCAGAGTAGAAGTATTGTTTATGTGAACAATCTATCTTTAAGACAGAAAAGGTGCCTAGTGAAATTAGAGCTACTCTCAATAGTTATATTTAGCAAAGCTGGTGATAAAATAATGAGATTTACACAAGTTTTACCCCCACAAAAATTGACTCACCAGGTAGGCAATTTATTTAAGGTTTGCCAATTCCGTATTGAACTGTAATCTTTGTCACATGTATGGTCCACAGTAATGATGAGGATATAGAATTGCTTACTCATTAGCTATCTGAAGAATAAGCCACATGTATTACACTTTGCTTGTTAAACTGGATAGAGTTTACTTGCCATTGTTGCCATATTAGTCCACTCTTCAGTACCTGAGGGAGGCTACCATCATAAAGAGGCTTTGCTTAGCTCACAGTTCTGGAGATTCACGAACACTGAGTCAGAAGCATAACTTGGTTCTGATGGGGAACTCATAACAAATTCAAAGAATAAGAGGGAGAGACCCATTCACCAAACCAGCAGTACTAGAACAATTCTGGATTCGGGTTCATACATAACAATTGTCTCTCCTGATCTGAGAGCTTCCTAAATCTTTCCTGAAGGGTAGGGCTGTCTTGATCTCAGCACCTCTCACTAAGTTTGTTGGCTTAGTTTCAATACTGCCTATACAATGCCGCAGCAAGGACCAGACTCTCCACACACTCCAGTCTATAGCAATTATTATATGTGTGAAAATGTAGGAGACGTTTAAATTGCTTCCATAGAACGATAAATGTAAATCAGGTATGTGAGAAGTTTATTCTAACAATGCAGTCCTTCATTCACTGTAATTGTCAATGATTCAGTCATCATATAGTACCTCATTCTGGGAGTCAAAACATAACTATCCACAATTCCTTATGAAAATTTCAATGGAGAAAGCAGACAATAATATTGTTTCCTTTGGGGCTTTACTCAAATATCAAACTTAGGAAGAAGGATCAGGAGCTCTCAATTTTTTCCATATATTTTTCATTGTAATTAATAGAAGGGTTACATGATATTTGCCAGATAGATGGTGCATTAATTCCCATACACTGATACCCTTTCACATGTCTTGGTCCCCATTTCACCCCCCCCACCCCTCATCTTGATTTCCCCTGTTCCCTATCCTATTTCAAATAACCAATTACAAATATATCCAATATCTCAATTTTTATGTGCTTTTGAAAGATGACCTAAGATTGGTTTTGTGAACTGAAGTCTTTTCTTACATGGCTATAAACATTAATGATTGTTGGAGAATGCAATCACAATATTCAATGAAGAATGGAATGAGGAAAATTGAGAGAGATGAAGGAGAATGATGAGAGGGATGACATTGCCCATATTACTGAGTGAGTAGAAAAATATAAAAGCAAAGTATAATTTGCTATCAAAAGAAAAACCTTACACCAAGTAAGATCAAAGCCTAAAACTATGTGTTACACTTGGTAACGCTTCTCAGGTCCTACTTAAGAGCTATGGATCCAACCTCTTCCTGCCTCTTCCTCCTTCCTCTAAGTTCCAGTGTCAGCCAAATCAGAGTGTGTGTGTGTGTGTGTGTGTGAGAAAGAGAGAGAGAGAGAGAGAGAGAGAGAGAGAGAGAGAGAGAGAGAGAGAGAGAGAGAGAGAGAAAACTAGCACAAGGACAGTGAGGATTAACCGAGTAGGGAGTGGGGGGCCTATCTTAAGAATGAGCCACATGTCAGAAGCCCCAGTGGAATAAGAGAAAACAGTTGAGTGCACAGGATTACTTTGTTCTGCTTCCTGGCTACCATGATGTGAGCTCTGCTCACCCTACCCTACATGACACAAAAAACCAAAACCTCAAAAACCGAGTGCCAAAATAAATCCTTAAGTTATAGTTTCAGATTTCTTTTTTTTTTTTTTTTGCCAGTCCTGGGCTTGAGCTCACGGCCTGAGCGCTGTCCTTGGACTTTCTCAAGGCTAGAGCTCTACCACTTGAGCCTCAGCACCACTTCCGGCTTTTTTTTGTATATATGTGGTACCAAGGAATCGAACCCGGGTCTTCGTGCATGCTAGGCAAGCACTTTAACCACTAGGCCAAACTCCCAGCCCTCAGATTTCTTTTGTCACAGAGGCGATACATCTGATAATATTTTATAAATGCAGTCAGAGAAAGAATTTGTTACTGTGGCTTTACTTGACAGGCAGTTCAGAAGCCTTTGGAACTGATTTGTAGAAAGACTGTAAAGGCTAAAAGTCACTGAGAGGTCTATAGTGCTGCAAGCAGCGCTTAAAATTCAGCAGCTGGTAGAAATGTAGACAATAAGGTCTAAGGGCCTGTGGGAACAAGGACATGGATGGAATCAGGAACTTGGACTTTTGGACAATATGGGATCTGCTAATACCGTGAGTACAAAGCCGGGAGCTAGTAGCTTGCATCTGTAATCTTAGCTACTAAGGAGGCTGAGATCTGATGGTCCCAGTTTGAAGCCAGTCTAGGCAGTCTGAGACCCTTATCTCCAATAAACTACTCAGAAAAAGCTGGAAGTAATGCTGTGGCTCAAGTGGTAGTGTGCTCATCTTCAGCAAAAGAAGCTTAGAAACAACACCCAGGCCCTGAGCTCAAGATTGGGGGCGAGGGGAGGGGTGGAGACTGTGAGAACTGCTGGAAACAAAATGAGTGCATTTTCCATTATAAGATGGATATGAAAATTTTGAAGGTAGAATGTTATGGCTGAAGGAAGTATGTCCAAACATCATCTTAACAAGGAATGAACAATGAACTTGTGATGGTTAATCTTGATTGTCATCTTGACTAGATCAAGATATACCTAGAAGCACAATTAAGCATTTCCTTGTTGTATCTATGAATGAGGGGTACCCAAGATGATGGAAATCTAACAATAATCCACCCACTTTACCTTTGTTGCTCTTTCACCAGCACTGAGAACAGGGTGAAAGAAAATACTCTTTTCCTATCTAACCTCAGAAAGTTACAACAACAAAATGACTCTTTTGATGAATCTGACCACTGTGACTTCATAGAAGCTAAGAACAGGGTTAAATATTTCTTTCTAGGAGGAAAAGTGTAGAAGAAAGTTTTTCTGCTATGCTTGTGACTGCAAAATTCCTCATTTAACTTCAGTCCACTCTAAGATAGTTGGCCAGGGTGTCTGAACACCTTAGCCTTCAAACAGCAGATAAAAAGAAGTAAAATCAAGTGAGTTCACAAATCTCCTATTCTCTTTCTTAGCTTGTAATATTTATCTTTCCATTGATATCCGATGAAGAATCCCATGATTAGGAAATAGGCCAAAATTATTAGCCTTAAGCATTTTGGATTTTTAGTTCCCATGCTGAGGACTTATTTGCTCTGAATGCCTGATTTTAGAATGAGATTATTTCTTCAAGGGCAAAAGAATGTAAGGTATTCATACAATCTTGAGATGGAATGCTTTTAAAGCTTTTCTATTATATAAGTAAACTATTATTCATCAATTTGAGGATTTCTATAAAATTACTACAATGAGCTTTTTAGTAGTATACTCTTCTATTCATCAACAGTACTATCTTTGATTTCAGCTCCAAGGGGCCCAAATTGGTTGAGAATGAAATTACTAGTGATGATATGAGAAAGGCAGAGATGTACTTCTGCAGACCATTCTGTGTTCCAAGAAAATATGCTAAACCAAGAGAAGGAAAAGAATGAGGAACAGATGTGCGTGGGCCTGAAATGCAAAAATAAATTACTATTTTTTCATAGTTGTTTTGTATCTGGCAATTTTAACAGACTCTTGTTAATTCTAATAATTCTTCAGTTAAACATTTGGCACGTAATTATTAAATACTCAGCATAGATTTATATTATCATTACTTAAAAGTCATATCTTTTGTAAAATCATACCTCTTTTCATTTCCTACTTTATTACTTTAAAACAAAGCAGCTGTTTTATTCGTTTTAACTTAGTTCAGTGGTGAAAAGAATATTGAGTTTCTTGAGTCATTTTGAGAAATATAGATTTGAGATCAAAATGCTCTAGACAGAGAAAGTGAAAAACCATTTCATTAAGTGTGCTGCAGTAATAAATGAAATAGGATGGTTATTAAAATTAAATTCAGAAAGATAAATAGCTAATGAATATTTCACAAATTAAAAATAACCAGGTGGTCAATAGGTAGGGAATAAACAAAATACTCCAAAATTTTACCAGGCACTCTGATAGATAGATAGTAATCAAGATTATTTGTTATAAAAACTGAAATGTATTATAACATGGAAAACTAAAAAAGAGGAAGAAACAATAAATTATCAAGAGAGAGAAGAGTGATCATTCAGAAACAAATACATTGCCACTAGCACAATGATGTTCATTGCAGCACTATTTTACCGTAGCAAAGACTTGGAACCAATCCAGATGCCCCTCAGTAGATGACTGGCTCAACAAGATGTGGTATCTATACACAATGGAATTTTATGCTGCCATCAGAAAAAAATGACATTGCCCTATTTGTAAGGAAGTAGAAAAACTTGGAAAAAATCATAGTAAGTGAAGTAAGCCAGACTCAAAGGAACATAGGCTCAATGGTTTCCCTCATTTGTAATAATTAGTACAAACCTTGGACTTTCCTTGTAGAGGATTACAATGGGGCAAAACATAGATACATAAAGCCATATAGGATGAGGCTAAATGAATGGACCTCCAGGATACAGAAACAAGAACCATATAATGTGTGATTGTTGTTCTTCATGTACTGTTATTTCTCATCTCTTTTGTTGTCCCCTTGTTATTCTCATATTATTACAGTATCTTACCCTGTTATCTGGTATATTGTATATACGTTTACCTATTTATTTGAAATACGATAGGGAAGGGGGGATAACAAGATGAGGGGAGGGGGTGGGGAGAGGGAAATGGGGACAAAAACATGAGAAGGGATAGCAATGTTTGTGAAGTAATGCACCTTCTGAGAATATAACTGTAACCCTTCTATTAATTACAATAAAAATAGTAAAAACAAAGAGGGAAGAATGAAAGGAGAATATGAAGAAGATGAATATGATTGAATGACGCATTCATGTATATAACAATAGAGATACAAAATCTGTCCAAAAAATTTTAAGAGCTAGTAAGGGGATAAGAAAGTGGGACAAAATGAGTGGGGGGGGGTAACAATGTTCAATAAGAATTGTACTGATTTTCTTATTTATACAATGGTAATTCGTGTGCATCAACTTTATAATAAAAAATAAAAATAAAAAATAAAATTTAAGGAAAGAAAGTAAAAGAAGAGGAGAATTTGATCAAAGTTTTTCATAGTACATATTTAGATATCCCAATGAAATCCCTTTCTATTATTAACATATGCAGCAGAAAGATAATAAATCATCTGCCTTCTTAGTTTATAAACAATGCAAAGTATATTGATCAAGAGAAATCAGCACATTCTATCATATCTTCATAATTTCACACAATAGCACCTATCCTATATCTCATAATAATAATATTTGTATAAAGCTTCCATGCTGAATTAACTTGAAATATGCAGTTTGTAGAGTTAATTCCAAAACACTGCTGAGGGATTATTGCTGTTTTTTAAAGTATTAGTTCCAACTTGCAAAAAGAAAACTTTTCTATGTTCTCAACTGCTAATCTGCAAATCATTATCTAACACTCTCTTGCAAATTTCTACCAATCCAAATCTGTTTCTAGCCTCTGTGTGTAAACATATTACCGCCCTTCCATATTTACACATCACTCTCAGTCCATCCTTGTACATATATGGTATCCTGTTTACTCTTCAAAGGAAGCTTTGAGCCTTTCCTTGAAGAAGATGACTAATAGCAAGAGTAGAAGAAATTGAGAATGAAGACAAGGTTCTAGAAATGGGAAACATTGCTATTTTGCCCTTCCTGGCCAGTGAACAGGAAGACCAGAAGATCTGGTAGTGCATAGTCAATCCCTTCCATGACTGTCTGCATGTCCAGCGCAGGGCAACAGTGCCTGAGCTCAGGGTTCAGTATTTCTCATGGTATGGGTGCATCTGCTGTTTTCACACACCTACACCCAAAATAAAAATAAAGTATTCCTTGTGCTCTTTCCTTTTCCCCCTCCAAGCCACTACCTTCTTTAACCAAAATCATTTCTTGTATTTAAAGGAAGAAAGCCCGTGGCTTTTGGTGCTTGCAACAGCAAACCACAGTGGAAGTTGTAGTTCTTTTTTTTTTGTCTCAAGTTCACCGATCACCAGACAAGTGAGAAAGTTTTGTTCTGCTTTGTTTGTGGTACTAGGAGTTAAAACCAGGGTCATACACAAGCTAGGCATGTGTTCTACCACTGAGTGACAACTAACACATCACAGCCTACAAATGGAAGTTTTAAACACACACACACACACACACACACACACACACACACACACACACCTTTGTCAGACTAATTTAACATGTGAGGTTGAATTTGGTCAATCTATACCACTAAGGTTTGCCATATCACATATACTGTAAAAAAATGAAGTGACACCAAAACTGTAGCTATTCAAAAGTTAAAGAACAGCTTATAACTTTAGTAAACAAGTTTTAGAGATGCAATTTAGGTTTCTTTATGCTGATGTTACAAGTATTCTTTTCTAGTTGCATCCACTCCACTTCTAGTCTTATAATCCACTGTCTTTTCCTAACTATTCTTCTGTTTTCCAATGGTCCAGAGATCATTACCACAGTAATGGATTAGAGAAGATAAGACAGGATCTGGACTTAGTCAACTGGGGGAAGCCAGTTTTATGTGCCTTTCTAAGCTCTCAAACACTATGTTTGTTGCTAATGATTTTATTCCAGACTCTGATCATGTTTTGACAACACTAGAGAAGAAAAAAAAGCAAGTGAAACCTCTATTCCTGTTTTCTCTGTTCACTCAGACATCTGCAGCAAATATATTATGAAATATTTTCCCTTGGCACAGCTTTTGAGAAGTGTTTTTCCCTTTTTTAGTTTCAAGACATCAGCCTTAGGTAACTCTCTGAGACCAGGCTCCCAGATGTGGCTCTGACGCACACTAGAGGACTCATTCGAATTAGAGTATAAGCTTCTAACTTGCTCTTGCAGGAAAACAAAGTAGTGAAACAATAGACAAAGCATAAATAGTTACAAAAATATATTTGAAGAACTTTCATTTGGAATACATAAAACGTTTTCAAAGCAATAATACGAAAACCAAAGAATTCAATTAAAACAGGCAGAAGATCTGGATACTTCATCAATAATCTATACAGACAGCAAATAAACACATGAAATAATAACCCAACATCATTTGTTACTAGGATAATGTAGATTGAAGTCAAGCAATAAGCAGCTACAGCTCTCATACATTACTTGTGGGGGTGAAAAATCATGAACACTTTTAGCAAATGGTTTGTTAATTTCTTTGAAAATTAGACATAAATTACCTCACTAGCCATTCTCTATACATATCCTAGAGAAACAAAAACGTTGACCCCACACAAAGCCTATATACAAAATTTTTAGTGTCCTTATTCATAATCATGAGAAACTGGAAGCAACTCAAATACTCTTCATTGAGTATCTAAATAGAAAAATGCAATACATATGTGTGTGCATGTATAATCAAAATCTTAAAAGTAAAGCATGGATGTATGCAAAACCATGGATTGAAATAAGTGAAAGTCACTTTCATATAAATTATCCCATTTATATAGTACTCTATAGTATCGTATAAAAGTCAGAGTTTCCTTCAGGTAACAGTATAATCAGTATCAGTAGTTAAAAAGGTTATAGACAGTGAGATGGGGGGACTACTACAAGGGCATTTGACAGAGCCATGTTAACAAAAATGTCATGACATGAAGACCAAAGAAACAAAATAGAAAACCCAGGACTGAATGGATGCATCTACAGCTAGTTTAGTTTTGGCAGAGGAGCCCAAAGCATCTGCTGGAAAACAAAAATATAGAAAAACTGGATATTCACATGTTGATCCTTATTTTTCTATATGTGTGAGTATCAAGTCAAAGTGATCATAGGTATTAATGTAAAATCTGAAACCTTAGTTATGTTAAATAATGCTACAATGAACATCATTGTGCTAGTAGCTTTAGAATGTACTTGTTTCTGGACATTTGGGTAAATGCCAAGGAGTGGAATTGCCGGGTCACAGGGGAGCTCTATGTGTAGTCTTTTGAGGAATCACCATACTGCTTGCCAGAGTGGTTGAACGAGTTGACACTCCCACCAAAAGTGTAGTAGCAATCCCTCCTGGATGGAACCAACCCAGGTGCCCCTTAGTAGATGACTCAGTCAAAAAGATGCAGTTCTTATACCCAATGGAATTCTATGCTTCCATCAGAAAGAATGACGTCACCCCATTTGTAAGGAAACGGAAAGACTTAGAAAAAAATCATTTTTTTTTTTTGCCAGTCGTGGGCTTGAGCTCAGGGCCTGAGCACTGTCCTTGGACTTTCTCAAGGCTAGAGCTCTACCACTTGAGCCTCAGCACCATTTCTGGCTTTTTTCTATGTATGTGGTACCGAGGAATCGAACCCAAGCACTCTACCACTAGGCCAAACTCCCGGCCAAAAAAATCATATTAAGTGAAGTAAGCCAGACCCAAAGGAACATAGGCTCAATGGTTTCCCTCATTTGTAATAATTAATACACATTCAGGACTCTCCTAACAGAGGATCACAATGGCTCAAAAGCTATCCTGTGCATCAGGTCATACAGGGTGAATCTAAACAAAGTGAGCTCTAGATTAATTAAACTACTAGATTAAACAAGAGGTTTATCTTTGTGATTGCTGTTCTTAATGTACTATGTAATTTCTTTTTTCTCTTTTTTCCACTTATGGTTAATCTCATGAGATTACTGTATCTGAATTTGTATATTTGTGTACTGTATATACACTTATTTATTTGAAATAGGGAAGGGAAGGGGGAAAACAAGATGGATGGGAGGGGGGATATACACTTATTTATTTGAAATATGGAAGGGAAGGGGGAAAACAAGATGACTGGGAGGGGTAAAAGGGCACAAAAACATGAGAAGGTGTATCAAGGTTTGAGAAATAATTTGCCCAACTACCTGATGAATGTTAACTGGAACCCTTCTACACATCCTGACAATAAAATACAATTTAAAATATCAGAAACCTTAAAACTATTATAGGAAAAAAATAGAGAAAATACTGGGACATATAGGCAATAACTTCTTGAATTATCTGGACAATAAGAGCAAAGACTGACAAATGGGTTTGCAGCAAACCAAAAATTTCCTTCACAGCAAAAGAAACAAATATTAGACCAAGTAGACAGCCTGCCAAATCAGAAATTATCTTTGCCACCAGTCCAATTGATGATAAATTCAGAACCATGATATATAGGGAGATTGAAGAATTAACTCTTAACTAATTAACAACTCAACTTATAAATGTGTAAATGAACTTTACATACAATTCTCAAAAGAACAACAACAAGTGCTGAAAATATACATGAAGAAATGCTCAGCGTAGCTGGCCATAAAAACTGCAAATCAAAATGACATGGAGATTTTTATCTTACTCCAATCAGCATGGGCATCCTCAAGAACAGGAACAACAACAAATGCTGGTGTGAAGAAAACGAACCCTTATACACTAGCAATGGAAGTCTAAACTTGCATAACCACTATAACCACTATGGAGCACTATGGAGGTTCCTCAAAAAATACCCTAAGAATAGCTAGAAATGGTGGCTCACATTTGTAGTCCTGGCTACTCAAAAGACTGAAATCTTAGGATCATGGTTCAAAACCAACTCAATACCAAAGACTGTAAGACTCTTATCTGTGGAGCTTGACTCAAGCACTTTCCCAGAGCATAAAAGATCAGGGTCAACAGCTAAGCCCTGAGTTAAAGGCCCAGAACTGGTATCTATGTATGCCTGCATGTATGCACATTCACACACACACACACACACACACACACACACACACACACACACACACACAACCATCTAAGAATAGAACTTTCAAATGAACCAGTGATAGCATTCATTGTCACGTGTTTGGAGGAATGGAAATTTGCATACAGTAAAAGCACTTGCACGCCCATATTTAAAGTAGCCTTTGTCACAATAACACTTGAGAAACAGCCCAAATATTCTACAACTGATTAGAGGATCAAGAAAATGTCATGTATATATACGCAATACAGCATATGTTATTTGCAGGTAAACAGATGGAACTGGAGATCATGGTAAGAGAAATAAGGCAAGTTCAGGATGGCAAAAGTTGTATATATAAAAGACAGACATCAAAGATAAACATGTATATAAACATATAGATGATCATGTAGGCACATACAGAGAGAACATACCTGCCATTGCAGAAACATTTGAGGAAACCAGACAGAGAAAGGAAAGGAAAAGAAACTTAGGAATTAAAGATTATCAAAATATGTTTTATCTACCAAGATGGTACAAGAAACTCACTGAAAACTTGAATAGCAAGGATAAAAGAGGAAGAAGAAAAGTAATCAATGTAGTAGGTCTATTATAATGAGTTCATGTTTGAAATACTTTGAGGAAATATTTTGGACACACATACATGTCTTAAATAAAAGACGAGTACAGAATGGGGTTACCAGTGGGATCAGGAAGAGCGAATGGAGAGAGTAAAAGAAAGTGAGTATTGTCAAAATACTTGCCACATGAATAGAAATAATGAAATCTGCAGTTATTTTTCAAAGTGAGGAGGAGGAGGAGAAAGAAAAGAGAGCAAGGGAAGGGGTGAATTTGACAAGAATACAATTTAAGCAGGATTGGATTGTCAATATGACACCCCTTTGTACAACTAAAGATGCTCACGAAAGAGTTTTTAAAGTGATCTTTTGTATTAGTTATCTTGAAGTTGGTGTACAAAGGGGCTGCCATTTAGCAATCTGTTTTTGTGAAATGCATCTGGATCAGTGTTACCCCTTCAATATTCACACCCACCCCCATCCTACCTCTTCCCTTTTTCAATTTTTGTAGCATATACATTGAATTTTTGACAGCATTCTCTCCCAATTCTCCACTTCGTTCATCTATCATAACCCCCTTGGCCCGAAAAAGGAGCATTTTAAGGAAGTGTGTTCAATTGATTAAAAAAAATTAAACCTGTTGATATCCTGATGATGATGATGACACATGTTGGAACTCATAGAAAAGTTAATTTAGTTCAAGATAAATTGACACTATTTTAATAATAAATTTGTCTAAAGTAAAAGAATCTAAAATTAGAGAACAGTTTCAATGCATGAATCTAGACAGGATATTTTGATGTTTCTGTTTTTTTTCTTTAATAAAAGGCAATTTGAGAACCAGGTGAAGGTGGCTTACACTGTAATACTGGCTACCAGGAAGCTAAGATCTAGAGGATTGAGGTTGGAGGTAGCATAGGGAGAAAAATCATGTTAGAAATACTGTCTCATTCGAAAGACTGAACTAGGAAAATTCCCAGTGTGTTTAAACACACTGAAAGACTATTTACCTTGTTAAAAGAACACTGACTGAGTTAGTGATTGCAATAGACTGGCAAACAAATCAGGTAATGATTAGATTCAGGCACACACAAAAAGGTGTGTAATAATGGGAAAAGTAATCAGAATTTATTATATGGGTCAAGTATCAATGGTTTTTACAATGTCTCAATAATTGAAATATTTAATAGTCTAAGCATAATTATAAAACTTTCTAGAGCTTTACCTTGTGTGATTGTTGTTGTTAATGTACTATGTTATTTCTCTTCTATTTTGTTGCCTTTTGGTCAATCTCATATTGTTACTGTATCTGACTCTGCCAGCAGGTATATTGTATATAAGTTTGTTTATTTGAAATAGGAATGGGAAGGGGGAAACAAGATGATTGGGAGGGGATGGGGAAATGAAGACAATAACATGAGAAGAATATCATTGTGTGAGAAGTAATATACCTACTACCTGACAAATGTAACTGTAACCCCTGTATACATTACCCCAACAATAAAAAATTAAATTAAATTTAAAAAATAAAAAATAAACATAACTTCTTAGAAACAAAAAACTTTCTAGAAACAGTAAGCACAAGGTACATGGCCTGGTGAAAAGTCTGGAAGGAGAGTGAAACACAAGTGAATTTATATGTTCCTCAGAAAATGTAGGCATGGCCTAAATTTAAAGTCAACAACTAGCAATGCACAAAGGTTTTCCATGTTATGGAGGTTAATAATAAATAAAACAGGGACAAGAATTAGATTTGTTAAAGAGTTGTCTAAGTCTTACTGAAGCATTGGATTTCTGTGTACGTACGTAATTTCAACTCAAACAAAACCTGAATTTATATGGACTTTGAGAGTTGTAATTTCCCTTGCCAAACAAACGAAAACCTGTAGAGCTCATAAGGTGATTCTAATTCATAAATCCCCCACATCTCAAGATTTTGCTCACTAGATGCTATAACCTGTTTCATTCATAAACTTTTGAATGGCCATATAATCTAATAGCCTGCTCGTGCAATCTAGGAAGTCATTGCATGAGCTAGGCCTCTCACACATTGGCCCCATAACCTAAATACATATTTAAGGTAGCTGACTGGAGGACAAGAGATATGCAGACCACAACTGTGATGCCCCTTCCTCCCAGAGAAAGACATCTCATGTCATGGGTCAGCTAATCTTCAGAAATGGAAGTGACCCCAGCCAACCTCTATATAAACAGAGTCCCAAAATCTGGGACTATACTAGTGCCCATTGTTCTAAAGCACTGAAATTTGGAGTCCATTCCTATTTAACACTATTCTATCAATAGATATATTTCATCTATTTTATGAAGCAACAATGTCCTTCAACTAAAATGGGGTGCGATATAAGCCTAATCACCAGGTCTGCTTCATCTCTAGTAAGGTATAAAGAAGAATAAAATGTCTGATGTATTCACCTTGTCTTGCTTGGTTACATTCATTTCCAAGAATACCCCTGTCTCTCATGCTGAGCTGACTTTTGTAGTTGAGGAGTGAAATGAAAGCCCAAATGGACAAAATGAAAGCTCAACTGGGACAAACAGAGAAGGAAAAAAAGGGTCCCTGTTAACCAGGTTATCAATAAACACCAGGGTGTCCATGCAATCCTCATCTTGTATATCTATGCATGCATTTGGATTTTCATTCAGATTGTCATACTAAGATGCACTTGCAACACCACTTATATTGCCAGTTCTCTTCCCCTTGATATGTAAAATGGAGTGACAAGAAAAGCAGAACCTCTTTAAGTTTCATAGAGCTTAGACTCAGACACTGAGAAAATGCTATCACACCCTTCCCCCAATGCTTTTACTTTTTAAAACAACTCTTTTTATTTCTTACCTGTCAGGTCATTGCAAAGGCCATGATTTCTATGAAATGTTTATAGTGTTTGGCAATTAAACATTTAGGAGGTGTTAATTGGGGCTGTTACTAATGATTGTGCCAAAGCACTGGAGCCAGAGTGAAATAGATATAAGTGTGATAATTATTTCAATCACTCAAGTCTGAAGGAGGAAACTAGAGCCTCCTTCCTCTTCTCTGCCTGCACAGTCCTACCAGCAGTAACCAAAACCTGTGACCATTGAACCCGACAGTTGGAGACGGTAAAAAGGGAAGAGAGATAAAATTATGATAATCACCAATATTTCCTGAGTTCTTTGTGCCTGCTAGTACTTTTTCATGGGCTTTCCTGGAGTAAAATTCTTTTATTGTAGTAGCCTTACAAAGTATGTACATTTATAGATTTAAAACCCCCATTTATAGATTTAAAATTTAGAGGTGGATAGGTTAACTGAGTTGGTTTAAGCCTCTCCCTGTCAGTGGCCTAGCTTGCGCTCAGACTCTTAATTCTTGAGGGAAATTAGGACAGTGTTACCTCTCATGTAAAGGTGGCTTCATGTAGTCAGTTCCTAGGAGCCAGTGTGTAATGACAATTTTCCTGTCTGATTTGCCTGTTTCTACAGAATGTACTTAAGAATCCCCTCAAAGCCTCATAGTCCAGATCCAAGGTATTTTTCAGGGACTTCCTCTGATGGCAACTAGATACCAGCTTCAAACTAAAGTCCTGCCAATAGGATCTATTTGCAAGTAGCACAGCATCAGGCTCAGTTAGGGACAGGGATCAGAAAGCCTCAAAGGAAATAGAGAACCACTACAGCCTAGTGATTAAGAATGCAGTTGTAGGATCACACCATCTAGAAGAGATTCCCAGCCTGACATACAACAGCCATGACAAATGTTAGCTATTTCCCTGATGCTGTCATCCAAACAGCAGGGGTAGCAACAGCACACACTTGAAGAGACTGCTGTAAATGTCTTATCGCCACCATTATTCATCACGATACATACAGAGCTTACCCTCATCCTGAAACAATGCTATTGTTTTCTCATTAAAATTCTTTTTTAAAAATGTTCTTGTCAGGATAATGTATAGAGGGTTATCAGTTATATTCGTCAGGTAGTAGATGCATCACTTCTCACACATTGATACCCCTTTCTCATGATTTTGTCCCCATCTCATTCAATTTTTTTTAAGTTCTTGCTGTACTGATATCTCTACCATTGGCTTGGTTTGACTATCTTCCAAGATGCAAGTTTACCACAAAGTCTCTTGATTTAATCCTTTTCAAAATTAAATAATTTAAAATTAGTTACTTTAGTTCCTAGTAAAAGAAAATGCTGTGGTTTGAGCTATTATTTACATGTATGTATATAGATGCATATAGGTGCTATATATATATACATAAACACGTAATTATAAGGATAGTTGGGGCAAGGGGAACAAGAGATAAAGGAGGCTGGAGGCACAAGGACTCAGTCTAACCTGGCAAAGAGGAACAATAACTATTTGTTCTTCAAAGACAAGGACCCAACAACAGGAGTTCACAGATCTTGGTCACAGAGCCATCTCTGTTGCAATCTCCCCCTCTCCTGTTTCTTCTTCTACTGTATTTTGTCAGGGTCCTTCATCCCAGGTCCCCCTCTACTAGTAGGGGGGATGGGGAAAAACACACCCCGACCAGGCCAAGCCTCGAGAGGAAGGGGCCCACTGTCCTCCCGCACCCGATCTTCTTACCCTGGAGCACAAACAGAGACGCCATGCAGCTTCATCAAGGCAGGAAGATCTCTCTCTCTTTACTCCCTAAATCCCTCCTCCTTATATTGGGTGAGGGAGCCTATCAGTATATAAGATGGACAGGACAAAGAGATCCACGTGTTTTATCCCTACTACAAGCCTCAGCAGAAAGTTATTAGACACGGCGTTACTCAGCCCCCAACTTCTCCCCCGTTTTTATCTTAAAAAAGACAAAACTTAGGATATGTGGGGCTACCACCATATTAGAAAGGCTGTGCCTGCCTTAGGTGTCTCCAAGCTCATTAGTCTTCTTACCCGTCATGGGGATCACCAAGTTCTTTTTACTTGGCTCCTGCCTTAGGTCGATAGGCTAAAAGCTGGGACTTTTCCTGTCTTTAACTACCGGCCATCTATTTAAGCAAACCAGACTTGAGGGGATGCACCTATTTTCATGGGAGCAAATGCCTGTCGCATTAGCATTCACTTTCTGTGTTGACTTTGTATTATTTTAGGCAAGAAATAATACAATTTACAATTATAACACACAAAAACAAATCCAAACTGATCAATCCTGCCCATCTTTGATCAAGTCCTAAAATAGTTTCTAGTAAAGATAACCAATCACCTAAAATTCAACATGTGTATGATTAACAATAATTATTTGTGTACATAGAGAAGTCGCTCAACTGAAAATGTTATATGGCAGTTCCATCAAGCAAAATCTGGAACAAGCAGCTACACAAAAGGTGCTCATCACCTGCTTCAGAATATTCAATTATTCTTACAATAAATCAATTCATTGACAAAGCATGCTGATCAATGGCTTCTGAGATCTACAATGCAGTATTCAAAGGATTCTCTGTAGAAACTGCAGTGGCAAGGGCAATACTCAAGGCAGTAATGGCAGCTGCAGATGTGGCAATGGCCACCATCACTGTCAGGAAAATACCAAAGTCTCTTTTACTGGTGAGCAGGAAAGCATTCTCCTCTGCCTGTACTCGCACTGGTATATACTGAGGGGCTCTGACTACAATAGCCAGAGAAAACAGGGAAGCATTCCAACATTAATTAAGAAAACAATATTACTAATAGAGATTGAAACCAATAGAAAAACAGACTATCACACAAGCAAACTCTATCACAGCAAAGCAATGGAAGAATTGGAAATACTGAAGTATTGGTTAGAGGAAGTGGCCAAGACTGTTCAGGTCCCAGCAGCGTCATCGTGATCCTCAGCGACGTTGATAGGGTCGTCACTGCCGCGTGGATTCATTCGGGTAACCGCACTTGTAGAAGAGTCTTCATCTTGACCGACATGCTTCCAAGGAGTCTCCACCATCTGACGTGTCAGTCTCTCCTGCCCCCAAATGGGACTGTCAGCATCCTGTGGAAAAACACAAATACTTCCTTGCCCCCACATGAGGACAGGGTCTGGTCCTTTCCAGTTTCCAGAGAGAATATCTTTCCACAATACTAAAGGCACTACTATTTTCTCACTATAAAATAGTTTCATTCTTTAACACTGAGGGATAATCTCCCACAGTGGAACTTCTTTGCCTTATCATGAAACCCTCTCACGCCATGTTGCCCTAATCTGCTCAAGAAACCAATAAAAGTCCTAGCACCTTGGCCAGTACCTTTGCTATGAAGAACAAAGCCATTTGTGTCTGGTCCAGAAGGTTCTTGGCTTCTTCCAGTATCTCTGAAGTTGTGATAGAATAATATCTCAGTTTAGAAAGAATCATTAGCAAATAATTTTTATTAGACATAAAAATGTAATATATACATAAATATGTAACTGTTATTATGTAATCATATATTATGTATTATTTACTATTTATTTCTTATTCCATGTGTCAAGAATTACATATAATTTTATGGATAAATATATGACATACACCTAATTCTTGACACATACAAATTTCCAAGATGAAAATGATCATGGGGAGGTAAATCAAGGCCACCTAATATCACACAGCTGATAAAATCACTTCTCCTTAACCTTTCCTAGCACAGAGCATTCCACCTACGGCTGTCCCTGTGGAACCAGAAATGTATAAAACTTGTGCAAAGATCATATTTGTCTTAGCAACAGAGCCAGGCCCCAGAATGAGGCAAGTTATGGCTTCCAAGGGACAAGCTTTAAGGAAAAGCTCAATCTCAGGTGCTGAGCCTACTTCACTTGGTTGGGTCTGAGATACTATGATGTCAGACCTTTTCCTGAGGAGAATAAGGCTGCCATATTTGTCTAAAAGAGTCAAACTCCTAGCAGCAAAGAATAGAATGTAGGTTAGTACTGGGGCTTGGGACCCGGGAAAAATGGACTTGCTGTTTAATGGTACAAACTTTCAGTTGTGTCGTTAAATTCATCCAGAATATCTGCTATAAGACACTGCATTTGTATATTTACCAGTGTTGGTACATTAATGTAATATTGTTATTGAGTTGTCAGGAGGGCTACATCCTCAGGTCTATTACTTTATCTGCTTTCTGACTGATTTCCTTCTCACCCACAAGGGTCCTTCCTTTTCTCACCATATACTTGTCCTCAAAGTCTGTCCCCAGTAACCCCTGACTGACACCAGAAGTAGATAATTGCTAGCGACTACACTATCCTCCTGGGGCTGTTTGAGTTCTTAAGGTAAGTTTCTGCTGAGGGAAGAAGCACTAAGGGTAGAATCTCAAGTTTTTTTAGTTAGGTTTTTATATGCACTATGTGTGATATTTGGAAGAATATTTCTATTTGGAAAGGATACTGTTAAAATATCTTTAAGACGTAAGAATTAGACTCAGATAGTTAACTACCATGTTTCTCTCTAAATTTTATAGCCAAATTCAGAGTTATTAATGGCCAATCAAATTTGAGAAATCAGCTCTGAGGATCAAAGTTTGAAGCCAACCTAATCAGAAAAATCCATGAGAGTCTTATCTTCGATTAACCAGCAAAAGGTCAGCTGTGGCTCAACTGGTAGAGAACTAGCCATGAAGGTTAAAGGTAAGGAACAGTGCCCTGGCCTTGAAATACTTAAAAGTCCCACTACCAGCACATTCAGGGAGAGAGAGAGAGAGAGAGAGAGAGAGAGAGAGAGAGAGAGAGAGAGAGAGAGAGAGAGAGAGAGAGAGAGGGATGGAGAGAGGAGGGAGAGGGAGGGAGGAAGGGAGAGAGAAAGAGAGAGAGGGAGGGAGAGAGACAAGGAGGAAGAGAGAGAAAGAGAGAAAAGAGAGAGGGAGGGAGGGAGGGAGGAAGGAAGGGAAGGAGGGAGGGAGGAAGGGAATTTGGGAAATCCTATCATTTAATTAGTGCCTGATGCAGAATTGATCTTATTGGTCCATTTAAAAATAGAGGCCAGAGAATGAGCAAGAAAAACTTCTCCATCAGCTAGATAGAGCAGGTGAAATGTCAAATGAAGACAAACCTTGATTCTCTGTGTGCCTGGAAGCTATTGGCATATCCATCCAAGTTCTGAACAAATAAGCCTTTGTATGCCCTTGTGAAAAATCCCTTTGAAGTTCTGGCATCCCGACCAGCAACTTTTCATATCTGGCCATCTTAGAGAAAGGGAGGTTGGGAAACAAAGATGGGAAGGACCAAGAAATGTAGGCGGCCTTTGACTGGCTCCAAGCCCATTGGGTAAACAGACCAGTTCCCTTCTCACACGGATTACTTTTCAAAAATGAAAAGGGAGTATCCAGCTTCACTTGAAATAAAGACGAGGAAATGACTCTCAGCTGTCCACACACAACAAAACAAGAAACCACTGCAGAGTTGTAGAGTTTTTCATCCAAGGTAGGCCAGACAGGATTTTTCTCCCAGATACTGAATATATGTCCCCTTTCAAGAATGTTTACAGTGCTTCTGTCTCCAGCTACCCATAGTCTCTACTTTCTTTAAAGAAGATACAGTCACAGAGTTTCACAAAAAAAAAAAAAAAAAGCTTTGCTTGTCAGAACCTCTTCTTAATTAATTGTATTATACAGATTGAGGTTGTGGGGCCTTTTGTTTTGCATTTAGGATTGAACTTAAAACTCAAAGAGCTGATTTCTGCTTCCTACCAAGCCTCTTGTGTGGTCCTTCAAGAAGGAATTATTTCCTCTCCTACTTTTTTAGACTGGTAACTGGATTGTCATAGTGGTATTCACAGGGAAGAAAGAGGGTTGTATTCAGTTTTAAATATTTAGAGCTAATTACAAGTGTTTATCAAGCACCTATTTTCAACTTAGCAGTGAGCTAAGGAGAAAAATATATATATATTTTAAAAAAGAAAACTTCAACAACACAAAATCTCTGCAATTAGGAAATTTATAAATGGCTTAACAATACTTTCCAAATACAAGAAAAGTAATAAAGTAATAGTTAATAAAATCCATAAGGTGTTAACATTCACTGTAAACAATAATAATTTCAGTAAATCATTGCTAGTGGGGTTATTTTGCATAGATTCCATGAAATAGAATAAAAAATTTTGGTTAGCTATTAAAAAGAGAATGTAAGGCCGAGAGTTTGGCCTAGTGGTAGGGTGCTTGCCTAGCATCCACAAAGACCTGGATTCGATTCCTCAGTACCACATACATAGAAAAGCTGGAAGGGGTGCTGTGGCTCAAGTGGCAGGGCACTAGCCTTGAGGAAAAAGCCCAAGGACAGTGCGCAGGCCCTGAGTTCAAGCCCCAGGACTGGTAAAAAAAAAAAAAAAAAAAAAAAAGGCAATTCTTCCAAAATTAGACACTAGGTTTAATGTTTCTATTTTTTAAAAAAAGAGAGAATGTAACCACTTGTTGTAAACTGAAGTAGAAAGAAGAAAAAGAAGGAAGAGGAGAACTATAACATTGAGATGGAAAGTGAGCACTAAGTAACTTTATCATGGTTAACATCAATGTTAACCAAAATATTATCTAATTTTCCTTAGCAACCTGAAGGTTTATTAAATTAAAAACTATTATAATGAAGAGATGAAAAAATAATTTTCTAAATTATTGAAATTATAGAAGTATTGCCACATGACAAGTGACTTTTAAGGATGATGAGCCATTATGGCTGGTCCTAGTCTCCTAACTTCTTTCAAAAGTATTGCTACCTGCTGTTCTTCATATCTGCATTTTCTCTTTCCCACATGGAAGACTTAGTTAAGACTCATTTGAAAAGCTTGCTGTTGGGTAGTTTAAGTTCACAGAATAAAAAATTAATTTTAAAGAGGGCAATGGAAATAGAATGGCAAACTTTTCTCCCATTTTCTGATAACTTCTTTTATGGAGTTTTGGTCCTTGCTTTTTTTCTCATGAGTTCACTAAATTTGCACTGTTCTCATTCATATTATCTATGCCATCCATATTTTCATCTCTGTCATATTAAACACGTACACACATCCATACACAGAATTAACATGCCACAACTAGCCTTAATACATCTTTGAAAAACTTTCATTTGAAATCAGAACCCAAATATGTTCAACTTTGTCAAATCAGAATTTATTTTATTAAATCTATTCTATCTTCTTGTAGTCTGTGGTATGTGAAAAGACATCGCTAATACTGGATAAGATGAATTGAGCCTAGAATAAAGGGTCCTACATTTACCATCACATATTTCTTTATGTTTGTACATTCTTATGGCCATCCTTCCATATGGCCCAGAAATGCAACTCTAGAAGAAGAAAGAAGAGAAAGGGCCCTTCTAAAATGAGTATGTATTTTTCATCTAGAAATTCAAGCCCAGAGCTATCCATTATAGTGATTAATTTTAACTAATTAATTCTGAAGAGACTTTGACAACTTCCTATGATATCTTTCTTGATAATATCTTCCCCTAATGCTGGAGATGGATACCAGCTCATCATAATAGGAGATAATGTGTTTGGAGTTATGAGCAACTTTTAATGCACATAACCATAAGGATATTGTTTTCTGATTAAAAACTTATATGGATATTTCCAATCAATAGTCAGTGATTAATACCATCTACCTGTCTGAAACAGTAAGAAAGAGAGATGGCATTGGCCATCGAGCAGCATATATCAATAACACCAAAGTGAAAAATAAAGGAAGCAATCCTTGCAGCCAGCCCTGTTTACTGTGTGAAGAATTTCCAGGCTAAAGCTCAGCAAGCAAGAACCCAGCAGGAATCTAGGAGAATAATGTCTTAAACAAACAGATCCTAAAGTCCAGGAAAGACAGAGAATTAACACTCAACTGCAATTTCTCAAAGGAAATGAATTACACAGAGAAAGAGTCTCATCAGAGTCTTCGGTTGCATTTTGCATGTAAGGGAAAAGAATTACTCATAAATCTGGACAAAGAACCTTCCTTGAAGGACCAATTCAGATCACACAGGCAGGGGAATGGTTTGGGTCCCTAGAAGTTTAAAAAAGAAAGAAAGATTTCATAAATCATAGAACACCAAACTGAACATTCAGGAAGATGCTGACTTAAGAGCAGAGAAAACTAAGTCCTAGACTAAAGGCTACTCTAACTCCACTGACAAAACTAGAACTCTTCCTGGTTGGAATCATTTGCTCCCCATCCTTGACTGACTTGTCTTTGAGGTCTATCCCAGAGCAAAAAAGAACCCAGGTGAGAAACAGTGCAGGGGTCTGGTGCATTTCCTACTTTCCCTGTGCCTTACTGTGTTCCATTTAGCAAGCAATGAATACAACTCTCAGAAGAAAGTTCTAAAGGCTGATGTGCCCATAAATCCAGTCAGTGTTTAGGGAACTGGTGATGGCAACCCTGAAAATGGTTTACTTCCTTATGGTGGACAATGTGCCCATTGTTCAGGGAGATTGCTGCATCCGAGTTATGCAATTATCCACATAATATGTTAAGGCACTGCATCTCCCAGTGACCACATGTTGATATTCTCTGATCTTCTCACCCCTGACATTTGCTTGCAGTTCGATTCGATGTTAATGAGATCAGAAATTTCTTAAACTTTCCGATGTTGCCATCGGAATTAAAATTTAATCTCATAAGGACTTTGCAGAAAAGAGATTTTTTTAATCTCTCAATAGGAGCTTTTCATATAATATATTTATAATACACTTCATGTAATATGTTTAGGAACTGAAACAACAGTGCTGTGATTTTATTCAACATATCCGGTTCTTGTAATATAAATCTTGTTTATATACAATCTTGTCACAGTGGTGACAACGCTACCTACAGTCTTCCACAAGCTTGGAGAGACACGCCATCCTATTACCCCAATATGCTGGGTGTTCTTTGATTTCTGAACCAAATTGCTGACTTCTTAACTGATTAGATTCGAGTTTGGGGTTAGTGTCTGGGAAACAGGCATGCTGCAAAATTTCAGGGGATGCCTGGGTAATATGTGAAACAGATACTTCCTGTCCCTGCTTCTCTGCTGCTGGCATATTTTGCCCTTGTCTGGAGGTCTACTCTGATGAGACCCAAGACACAGGATTTAACATGTGTCTTTTCTTTTTTGATATTCAATGTATGATTATCATTAACTCAGCTAATGGAAAGTCAGGAAACTACTATTATAGTCTAGTGAGGAAAACTACATCTTGGATCGCTCATCTTGATTTATCTATAGAGGCGGTAACAATCTAAATGTAAGACACACTGAAAACTCAGGTAGCATGCTTCTCTGGCTTTCTTTCATCTCACCCATTAGTGCCTACTATTTTGAGAGTTCCAGGAGAGGAAAGAATAGATCAGTTCCCCTTCAGTCTTACCTTAGGAGGGATTTGAACTGATCCTCACACCTGGTCATTGACTGACATGTGCCGCTGGAAGCTCTGCCTTCCTGTTTTAGGTGATGTAATTAGCACTCCAGAGCCTGGGTTCCTTTCAGGATTGTTGCCTGTTCAGGAATTCCTTCCAAGGATCAGGAATAAAAGAACATGAGATCAATTCCTTGAGCCCAGAGCACAGAAGTGGTTTACAATCTTATTTAAGTTTCTTCACAGGGTTCTTAAAATGTATTAGAAAAAAATACGTTGTGTGAGTCTAATGAACTCCATATTTTCTTTGCCAGTTCTGTCACTTGAACTCAGGGCCTGAGTACTGTCTTTGGGCTTTCTCAAGAGCTCAATCACTTGAACCACAGCACCGCTTCTGGCTTTTTCTATGTATGTGGACCCAAGGAATGGAACTCAGGTCTCTGCTCTACCACTAGGCCAAACTCCCTACACTAAGAAGCTCCATATTTTTCCCCATGTTTTTATGGCTAGAAAAAAGCAATACTTTTATCTGAAGTATACAATTATCTTCAGTCTCACTTCATTTTTGTCCTTCAATTATTTAGTTGAAGCAAAATTAAATGTAAGCCCATTTCAAAACAGAATTATCCCATGATCACCCTTTCATTATGGTATTTCCATCTTCCTACCTCGGCACAGCATGAAGGAGTATATGACGATGATGATGATTGATGATATGAAGGTGTCTGGAGGGATTATTTGCATTAATGATGGTAAGGATCAAGTGTTCTTATTTATTCACTTACACATTTGAGCTATTCAGTGTTCCATGAGGTTTTGTAATTTTGTGATTTAAGATGACTTTCTGAAAGTTGGTATTTTCAAATTTATATTCAAGGTCATGCTTTCTGAAAGAAAAGTCAGAATCAAAGTGTAAAGCTAAAAAAAAATCATTGTAAAGACACCAAGATGTCTGGGTGGCCCTAGCTTAGGGCTGTGATATTTATTAAGTGTAGGTTTAAGACAAGCAGCCCCCTCTCTTCAGATTCATTCATTATGCACTGCAGGTTGCCAGCCCAAATACAAAGGCTATCAGGCAGCCACTGTCAACTAACTGCCAGCAATGCTTTATATGCATGGCCTAGGCAATGTCCCTGAATGTGATTTGATTTTCCCTTAAAGTCTCCCCCAGAAATACAGACATAAGATTTTGTGTCCATAAGTGTTATTTATTCACCTCTGAACATCTTAGCATCTTAACTAAATGATAACTTAATCTCAGAAAAAAATGAGTAGCTGTGTCATAGCTAAGACATCCTCAAGACAAATGATTCTACGATTTTCAGAGCTGATTGGTACTGTGACAAATAGAAATGACTTTAGTATTATGGTGAGGCTTTAAGACATGCAATAGAAAAAGTAGTATAGAGATCCAGGCAAAACTGGGAACAAGTGAAACCCTAAGAAATGTGTGTAGAAAAACATATTATTATGGAATAAGAGGGCTTTTCTTCCAGAAGATGTTTTAGGGAATGGGTGTAAGCTTCAAGTGAGAAGATGTGGCAGAAGTCATATTACAATATTTCTATGAAGTAATGAGAGAGAAATTTAGATTTGAATTCTATTTTGAAGTTTTCAATTTAATTCAAAGTGAGTGACCATTAGGGAAAACTGGACACTAAAAATGATAAGAAAAAATATTTCTACCTATTTTATTCATTTTTATGTTATGAAAGTTTTCCAACAGAAACCAATATTTGCCTTGATTTTAAATGAACAGAATCACAACATGAATTGCAGTAACAAAAACTATCTTTTAACTAAAGACCCAAATATCTTTGTAGAGAACAGAAAACATGAGACAATGTCTGGAGAGAAGGGAGGGCAGGTATTGCACTCACAGAGGAGTCAACAGTAAGAGATACAAAAAATAGGTGTTAATTTACCCCCAAACCATCTCTTTGCGTTCTAACAAAAGAATACTCAACTTCTTAATAGATTATTTCAGAACAACAGTTGTTGAACTCTACCCATTCAATACACAAATATTCAATATATAACTACAATCTGTATGCAAGCATATGTAATAGACAAAGCTGGATCCAAAAAAAGAAAGATCACCCCTACTATAAAGATTCTCTTGTACAGTGGCTCACAGTAGTAGTTCCAGCTGCCCAGGAGGGTAAAAGCTGAGAATTGTAGTTTGAAGCCAGCCCAAGAAAACAAATTAGAGAGACTCTTATCTCTAATTAAATAGTAAAACACCAAAAGCAGCAGGATGGCTCAAGTGATGGAGCAGAGTACTAGCCTGGAAAGAAAAGACATGAGTGCAAGACCCTGAGTTCAAACCCTGGTTCACTTGAACACATATACACCACAAAATCTATCTGTAGATGGTTATACAATTATATTCTTAATAAATATAATTTTCAAAACGAACATAATTTTCCACTTCATTTCTAACACAAGTATGAAAATGTTCCTGGGTTTTATCTGTTCTTCTCAACAAACAGTTAAAATTTGATTATATTAAGGAAAATTGACTCTTTGTCCCATATATAAATATCTGTAATTCTAATTTGGTATCAAATCTCTATGGAAAAGTCCATTCTTTGGTGAAGAGATTTTTGTGTGTGTTCCTCTGATAAAACATCTAATTGGCTCCATTTGGTGGGGGTGGGGGACATTTTCTTTGTCTACCTAATTACCCTGGGAAAACTTATTAGTTTACCTAGCTGAAACTAAACAGTTATACTATTAAACAGGCCAATAAAACTAGGGCTACAGAAGGAATTGTAGATTTACTGGCCAATGGTCTGAGTGGACTTCATCTCTTTTTTGTTTGGGGGCTGGAGCTCAGGGCCTATGTGTTGTCTCTGAACATTTTGCTCAAAGTTAGAGCTCTACTCCTTTAACCACAGCTCAAATTTGGCTTTTGGGTCATTAATTGGAGATTACAGTTTCACAGACTTTTCTGCCCAGTCTGGCTTTATAAACACAATCCTCAAATCTCTACCTCCTGAGGAGTTAAGATTACAGGTATGAGCCACCAGTACCCTATAAATTTGTCATATTTTAAAAGAATTTCATTTTGGGGAACTTGAGAAATTGAGAAGCATATTAAATTCTCACAAACAAAAGGATATTTTATTAAATACAACTATAAAATGACATGATTCCTGTGATTCTGACATAACTATGTAAGGCACCATAATGAAAACACAGAGTTCATGTATGTAACAATATTTATGAGCTTATCTTAGTTTATCTATTTAATTTCAGTTTTTGAAATCCACACTTACTGCAGCATACCACCCTCTGCTGACCTTGAGGAAACACTACACTTGTGAGGGGAAAATGGCATGGGAGGGAAAGAGAAAGCTAAATATAGGTTGAAAAGAGAAAGAGAAATAAACAATTCAAATTGGAACCTGTAGTCTTCAACTTCTAGTCTTCCCTATAGTTTACTATGCATTAAAAATAAAGCTCTTAGTTGGGCACCAGTGGCTCATACCTGCAATCCTAACTACTCAGAAAGCTGAGATCTGAAGATTACATTCAAAGCCAACCCAGACAGGTTTCAATTCTTCACAGAAAAAGCCAGAAGTGGTGCTCTGGCTCAAGTCGTAGAGTGCTAGCCTTGAGCAAAAGGAGCTCAGGAACACCACTCAGGCACTGAGGTCAAGCCCCAGGAACAGAGAAAAAAATAAAATAAAATAATGTGTGTTTGTCTTATATCATAAAGATCAAACATAACTTTTTGTTTGAATCTGTTGTAAAATTATTGTCGGGCAATGTTAATCTGTTCGAGTCGTGTTCTAAAAGATCTCCCTTCCCTCCCCATGGTATCACCCCTGGCTTTGAGTACAAAAGCTAGGAGACAGTTCCAGGCTCTAAGTTCAATCCCCAAAACCAGCAACACACACAAAATTTCAAAAAACTTGTATGTATAAACATGAAAGCACTTGAAAAGTGTACACCCCAGCTATA